>NW_026592732.1:12328218-12399882 GCF_907164565.1 Psammomys obesus | reverse complement strand
TACATATGTGCGTAAGTGTATGTGAGTGTTGTGCATGTGTGTATACATGTGTGTTTGTGAGTGTGTGTATGTGGTATATGTGTGTGCATATATATTCACATATGATAGAAATATATGAGAAGGTGTGTTCTAAGAGGCTCACAGGAAGACAAAACAGGGTATCTGGGAGAAGCCACAAAGGAGACACCTTGATTAATATTTTAACCAGAAATGTCTGTCCTGAGTCTCACCATGTTGTTAATTTGGTCAGCAAGATATTAACTCAGGATAACAAACTTGCCTGAGGCCACAGGCAGCTAATAGGGGGTCAGGATTCTAACTTATCTCCAGGATATAGGGCAGTCCTGCTAGAGTTTGATCCCTTCTTCCTCTTCACCAATCAGTGATGTAGGATTTAGGTTATAACTTAAAAATGGCTCCTAGAATTGCTGCCTCCTCTGCAGACAATGGCGTCTGCAAAGTGGGCCCTGGGTGTGTAGGACACTGGGTGAATTCAAGAGACACTGTCTTTGGTTCTAGGTGCAAAATTTCCTATAGGCAGCTGCCCCTGGGTCTCCCTGTGCCCCCGCCCAGGCAACACCAAGAAGCACTTGAATATCCCAGATGAGCTGCTTCTTTGGTAACCCCCTGGGGCACATGGTCTTTGAAGGAGCACTTCTCTGTGAACCAGCACTGTGTCTGCCCTGCTTATAGCTGCACATCCACTTGCTTGGACCTCAACCCCTTAACCTGGGCATTGCCCCAGCTTCATTCTTTGAATATGACTCAGCTTCTAGACTCAACTGAGATCCAGGTGAACCTGAAACTCAAAATGTTTGTACCTGTCAACGTATGATATTCTGATTATTTGACTAGGGATTGAACTTAGGCCTTACGCATAGCAGACAAACAGTCTGCTCTTAAAACTGTATCTCCAAATGATCTCTGTTTTCTTGAATTGCACTTTCTTGGGCCAGGCTGAGCCCCAAGGCTGATAGAGGCCAGTTGGAGACATATACCCACAATTTCAGCAGATATATGGGTTCCACCTGGAGGTTATACCTGCAAAGAGCTTACACTAAAAACAGAAAGTTCAAATGGGCACATACAGAACTCTACTAATACCTCTGTCTACACTGAGAAACCTCTTTTGTACCCTTCCACCCGAGTTGCACTAAAACTGGGTACTGGACTCTATTTTGCTTCCTTTCTGATTATAACTTAGATCTGAGTGATTTATGGTTATTGTGTGCAAATTCCTGTGTGTGTGTATATAATAGTGTATGTGTGTGTGCATTTGTGTGCATACCATATGTGTGTTTATATTGACTGTGCATGCACACATCTGTGAACTATATTCATGTGTGTGCTTGTTTCAAGCTTCTCATCAGCAAGCTCTGATTTAGGCTCTGTAAAATCTGGATAAACACATTCTTCTTGAACCCTGCAATCTTACCTCCCATACTTTACAAGGATTGCTGCTACTGCAGACAGAGAAAGCAACTCAGAAATCTTTCTTCCTTTATGGCTCTCTGTACCTTACGATTCTCATGGAGACCATTTCTTACTGAAATAACTGTATTTGGTCATATTATTACAGGAGATGGGCTTGCTGTTTTGACAGTGAAATACCTTTAGCCTAAAATCTTAAATTACTTATCCAGCTAAGGTATACTGCTGTTTATAATGTTCTTTGGGAACTGCCTGCTCAAATTTCAAGGTTTTCTTTTTTAACTCTATCAAGTAAAAAGTTACTGATTCAGTGATGTATAAAGAACGACCGTCTGCCTGTTTGCTGGGGCAAATGATATTTTATCTTAGGGTAAGCTTCCTGCCTTTGGTATGCTCAAAAAATTAATTTGACTGTTTATGATGTTATTTAATTTTCAATAACCATTCAAGCATATATAACCACATACATCTATGTGGTAGGCAGATGGATCAGCAAGTATGCATGTAATTAGAAATAACCCTTGAAATACAAAAGTAGATTTTAATATTCAGCATCTGAGAAATTGCTAACATTACAAACTGTCCATGCTCTTCGCAAGGCAGTGATGTAAAAATTTAAATATAAGAAATTTTTAACCATCTCAGCATCAGGCAGTTACTGAATTACAGTAGCAAACTACAAAAACTTACTGGATAGATATTCTTTCCTTTTTTCCCCTCTCTCTTTCTCTCCCTGCCTCTCTGTCTCTCTCTCTCACCATCAGTCAGAATTGAACAGAGCATCTTGTTCACATTAGATAAATATTCTACTTGTGCTGTGTTCCAGCCATGTTCTCTCTTTAAAGTAAGATATGACATGTTGTTGTAAATTAAACAAAATCTATTGGGCTCTATAATCTTTATTATTAGCCCTAAGATTATCCCTGCAGTATGATTTGGCCTGTTATCACAAATAATAAGACACAGACACCTGCTAGATTTATAATTGCCTTATCTACCTTAGGCTGGGCAGATATTTCATTTACACTGGCTCAACCCACTCCCCATCCAGTGCTATCCTCCTCATCTGATCTACCTTTCATACCTAATCCCAAGGTACTTGCTTGTAGTCTTCATCTGGGCCTTTTCATGCCATCATTGGAATCCTTCCTCCCAGCCCACGTGGTTTCTTCTCCAGGCTAACCCATCATGGCATCCTCCTTCTTCCTCTCTTCCCATTCTTCTGTTTTACATGATTCTCTTGAACCCTCTCCAAGCCCAGGAACCTTAACCATGCCTACCCAATTCTGCCCTGCCCAGGTTTAGGCTGTTTAATCAAGCAATCAGATATAATGACTTATGCAGATTTATTCAACAAGGATAGGTTTACACAACAAGGATAAGTTTACCTGGGCATCAATATGCAAGCATTGAACCAACCTCCAACATATATTTTTATAACACATTTAAAATTTTCAATCTAAATTTGAAACAATATGAATATCCCCTTTTATCCTACCCTCCAATGGAGAAATGAATCGGAAGATAACTTACATTTAAGGTTATTAGGGAGGGGAAACATAATCTGTAGTCTATTTTTAACATGAAAAATAAGGTTCAGGTTTGTGGTATTCAGTAAACAGAATTATGCTTCATTTTCTGTGGGAAATGGAAACAAGGCCTACAAAATCATGTGGAGAAATGTATTCGTGTCATGATTCCTTGGTTCCTTTCGAAGAGTAACAATGGCTCTGTCACCTCCAACCCCTGCCCAGGAGTAATTGACCAAGATACAGCAAACTCCATGGGCTGTTCTGTTCTGTTTTGTTTTTGTTTGTTCATTTTGTGTGGATGTTTTTTGTCTTGTTGTTTTTCTTTGTTTTTATTACTGTTTGTCCCTTCTTTTGAGAGAGAGAGAGAGAGAGAACATGAAGTTGGGTGGGTAAAGAGGATCTGAGAGGAGTCTGGAGAGGGAAAGAATAGTATCAATGTATATTTGTATGGGGAAAATAATTTTTTAAAATAAAATTCCTTTTAAAAGATTCCTGAATTCCAGTTGAGGTCACAGATTACTTTTTAAAAGATGAATAATGTTAAGCAAAAGCTCTAATAATCCTAAAAGATGTATTGTATTGTTTTGTTTTGGAAGTCTTGCTATTGCTTTAAGGATATTTTACATTATCCCTGACACTGTAACCTATCTTAAACAATTTACTAAGGAAAGAATAATTGGAAATTTTCAGATAAACAGAGGAAGCAAGACACTAAGATAAAAAGAAATAGATGGTGAGAAAATAAAAACAAACAAAAACAAGTTAATGTCTTCCCAGGTTTCCTTAAAGTAGCCTAGGTTTCCAAGGAGAAATGCCCCTCAGATGGTGTAAAAGTTAGCAGTCTGGCTGTACTTTGGCAACTTCAAGCATCACTATTATTTACATCAAAGTTTGTTTCTATATCACAAATGTCTGTGAGCAGCCTGCATTGTGCCATAGGGATGGGAGTATAAAGCTAAATGAGATAGGAGTTCACATTTATAGAACTTAGAATCTAGAACTTTCTACAAGACTGCTTCTTCCAGAAAGAAGTGAGTTATAGCTGGGGCACGATGACTCCAGGCTCTGCCAGTCATCACATGTTTGCTTGGCTTTGAATATGGAAAGGCGGCTACTGTGCAAAACTCAGAGGTTCTGTGCAACATGGTGCAGCAAGGTAGGCCTTTTGTCCACCAGGGGCGGAACTTCGATGTTAGGGAACACTGGTGGCGACATTGCAGACATCAGTCCCAGCACCTTTCATACCTTGCTTACTGGGAATACAAAGTAGGAAAGGATTCCACCCAAGGAAGAAAGGAAATAAATGGGAAAGCTGGCAGATTCAAATTCTATTTCAAACCCCTCACTAAAGTGTGGACGTGGCAGTAGAGGGAAGTATACCTTGGCTTAGCCATGAAGGTCAGTGCTTTACGGCAGCTGCAGCTTAACTCCAGCGCCAGTTTTGGATGTCCTGCCTATAAACACAATAGAAAAGTCTAGGCATTGAGCGCAGGCACGACTCTGTGTACATCAGGAACTGTGAGCAGCACTGACAATTTAGCTAGGTGCAGAACAGGAAAATGTGTTTCCTTTGACTGTGGTAAAGATAATCTTTTGCAACTTTTCACTGAAAATGGCTTGACCCACATGCCATAAAATTAGCCCTCGCTGGAAACAGGAGGCAGCGGGTGTTTGTGGATGCTTTCCTTTCCTGCTTGTTGGTTTCTGGGATAACGGTTTGTGTACCTTTAGCTATGGGGCCAAGTCTGGCTTTTCTTTAAGACTTGTATTGGTTTGTTCATTCAAGCGTGTCTAGGCCACCTCTGGTCAGTTCCTTGTAGCTAACTCCCAGGATGAGCTGAGCAGAGACTCTGTTCCCTTATCACAGCCTCTTTGTGCCTTGTGTCTGAGCTGAAAGGGAAAGCAATGGCCCATGCTGACTAATCCTGGCAGGCACACTTCCCTTCAGGATGGGCCAGCCACAGCTCTGCTCTGTCATTGGCAGAGTCAGCAAATTCACAGAATCCTTCTGAGAAGCTATGGTGTTTATGTTCTCAATCAAACACACACAAACACTTGTAAATTACCATTCTCATTCCCAGCCCTGCATTTCCTCATTTCTTTCTCTGGCCTATTTAGTTAAGAGGGAGTATTTTGTGTGTGCATGCTGATTATACTATCAGTTTATGGCCAGACAGGCTAAATATCAACTCAGAGAGCCTGTCTGCTCACTTGGAAAAAAAATTGATAATGATTGATAGTCTTATGGCTAACTCAGCCAAGAATGTAGTGTTGGAGTGTTTAGCTCAACACCTGGAATACAATAGGCTCTCAAGAAATGTTTTTATGTGATTATGTTGGTTTTGTTCATTTTTTTTTTTGGGGGGGGGGGCGTTCCATACTTCAGCTCACTGTAGAGGAATGCTGCACGTTTTCTAAACCCTTTCAGGTAGAAGTTCTTCTGCTGTTCTGCATAATCCAGTGCAATAGGACCCAGGGAATTTGTATCCAATCTTGTTCCCTCCATTCCCGATATTCTTTAAACTTTTATCTGAGCCTTCCAGACGTCTTCCACCAGCCACGTGCTGTGTTCGTGGCTTCCCATTGTCTCCGCTGTCCTGCCCTCACCATTATCTCAGGACCTACAGTGCCTGGGAGGAAGATAACTCCAAGTTCATCATTTCCATCTAAAGCACCTTTGCTGCACTTCAGCTTATCGCCAGGGCAAAGCTTGCACACTTTCATCGTGGCACATCCCTGAAACAGTTCTCTCTGCCCTTTGCTCTACTTTCTCTGTCAGATTGCAGAAAACCATGCTGGCTTCTTCATTCTCTTGCACTGTAGCCTTCTTTCTAAATTTGGGTGCTTTGTTTCCATGATGCTTCAGGTGCTTTCCAAGGTGCTGGTATGGGGGAGGGGGGTAGACAAAGAGCAAGGCAACCATTTTCCAAGCATGTCAGGTTTCCAACCAAGTTCACTGTGCTTCAGCTCTGGGTAAGTGCAGTCATTGGTCCCTTTGCTATTTTCAGGCTGTCAAGCCCCAATAAAGGGAGGGGGAGCCACAGAATTTCTAATCAGCCTCACTGAAAGGTATTCCTCCAAATCCCTCCTAATTGGTCAATCATAGCACTCACACCCAAAATGTAACTTCTTTGGCTCCTCAGTGTCTATACCCTGACTCAAACCTGGAATACAGTGAGTATTCCATAATACCTGTTAAAATTGTATCCATTCACTTCTCCTTTCAATCTGCCTTGTCTCTAGCTACATGCAGCTTGGCAAATTCATGTCCTCATGTTTGTTGGTCCTCTTTGCTTTTCTTCTTGGTGCCTATAACATTCTTTCCAGTCTTTGTTTCAAGCTCTCCTGAGCCTTCTTTCTTTCATCTTTCTTTCTGTTGGGAGATTTGGCTTAGATTTTACTGAAAATGTGCATACCCTGTCTTCAGCTGACCTTCCCTTAAGTTTTCACTCCTTTTGTTGCAATTACTACCCCATGGTAGAGACCAGGACGAGGGATCTGGGGTGTGTCTAACTCAAAGACTCTCTTCTGTCTATACAACCCATTCTCTCAGGCCCACGGCCTGAAACACAGAACCACCTCAAAGAACTTTGCCTAGAGCACTTAGGCTGGCATTAGCATGATTTCTCTCCAGACTGACAGCTCTCTGAACTCCTCTGCAACTTCTTAGCAGCATGGGAAGGTGTTGGTCCATTGTATACAAGTTACAGTGTCACATGCTGGCTATGCCCTGTGTGAATTAGCCTTGCTGCAGAACCAGCCTACAGATCTCTGCCCCAGGGAGACTTTGGAAACCTCGGTATTTCTTGCTGAGCCACACAGGGTGGTGAAGTATGCTTAGTAAGAGGAAATAGAATCCACAGTGCCTTAGAGTATCCAGGAATCTTAGTCTCTCATATATCAGAGGCACCTGGAAATCCTCTGCATTTAATCTGTAAAATAAAAGTTGCCCACTGCTCCTGAGGGCCCACTACTTAGGCTGAAGATGTGCCAGGCATCTTTGACAAATGTGCTTCGGCATGCAGGCTCTCTGCCCCACATTTCGTGAGCCTCATTCTGCAGTGCCTTTCTCTCTTTGGCTGGGTGAATGTCTCCTGCTATCACATCCAGCCATTTGCCTCCAGCTTGTAAAAAATGCTTAGCGATGTGAATCAGCCCATCATGTGCGTACTCTCTATTGAGGGCCTGGGTATGACAGCAGGGCCAGTGTGAATTTGCAGGACTTAGATTCAGGAGACAGGGAGGCATTTTCTGCCCGCTTAGAGACTCTTGGCTATCACGGTGCTTCTTCCAGAGAACATAATTACAAGCTATTGATAGGGATTTACTTCAATGACTCCAGAAAATGTTTATTTAGATAAGAGTGAATTTTTCTTTCTGGAAGATAAGCTTTTGCTAACCAGCATTAAATTACCTTTCAAATAGTCTCTCAGAAGCCCAAGCGTGGCTGTGACATGCAATACTCCCGTGTGCAAGCATGGCATGCATGCTTGCATGCGCTTAAGCTGCTGAGTACTCAAAGCCTGCATTTATATGTTGAGGACTATTTCTAGTGGGAGACGAGCCTGTCCAATTTATCTCTGGCACCGAGCAAGCCCTATTTGTCTCTGGCATGGAACAGGCTTAGCTCATCTGGTGCCGTCTCTGGTTATCACACTGCTCAGCAGGGGTAATTTGTTTTGTTTTATTTCAGTCCCAAAAGGTAATTAATAATACAGGGACAAAATTGTTTGTGTGCTGTTTTTATATTTTGATTACCCAATGAAACATTTTTTTTTTCAGGAGCCTTTCCAAATGGCTGCTGTGTACCTGGCTGGGAAACCATAAGGCAGAGAGCAGACCTTGGAAATCTTCCAGGGATCCATTCCTCACCTTCATGTACCCCTGAGCCTAATTTAATGTGGGTCAAGGAGGCTTTTAGAGGGTATTTCTATCAATGAACAGCCTTTGGTGCATAATACCACCAAAACGATGCTTCCCTGGCTCCTGTGGGTAATTTAAAGAAAGGTTTTGTAACATTACCACTACCACCTCTTAGCTATTCCTAGTTCTCGCCACACATCTTACTTAGTCTTCACAACAGGCAGTGGAGCCCCTCTGTCCTCACATTTCAGAGAAGAGGAAGCTGAGATGCTCAGTGTCCTAGTACTTATATTTCTCAGCACTGAGAAGCCCATGTCTGTTCACCACCTACCCCTGCTCTCCAGGGCCTGACCCCTAGAGTTGCATCTGAGCCAGCACCTGCTGCTGCTCCAGGAGCAGCTGACCTCCTGCACCTGTTTATGGCTGCCAGGGGACAGTGCAGGTCACTGACATCAGGCCACCAGAATCTTCAGTACAAGTGGGAAGCATGCTGACTTTTGCTGTACTTTGTTTACTTTGTACAACTGTCACTTCATTTTTTTTGTTTGTTTGTTTCTAAAAGTGGTAAACCAAGGCCTAGAGAGAATTTTTACCTTTCCAAAAATCAGTTAGTGTGACTGGAACTGAAGCCTGTCTAGCAGAATCCTACTGTGAGTGACACTGATTTCATTTGTGGCTCTGTATGTGTTCTCCAACAGTCCCAGCACCCAGCCTCTGGATCATTGGCAGGCACTTTTTCTTTCTTTCTTTCTTTCTTTCTTTCTTTCTTTCTTTCTTTCTTTCTTTCTTTCTTTCTTTCTTTTTTTTGTCTGTTTTCTTGGGGGAGGGAGTTTGCAACATTTATATTGATTTATGTAATTCGTGCTTTATTCAATTGAAAATGTGAGAGTCGATGTTCGGGATTTATTTGATGTTTTCCATCCTGCAATCCCCCTCCCCCCATCACAACCCATGTTAGAAGACTTGTATTAGCTTAGAGGAGAAATCTGTGCCTGTTTGCTCAGACCCTTCAGACCCTTTGGCCTGGCACTGAGTGGCTGCACATTTCTCTGTGTCTATGCTTCTGCTTATACTGGATGCTTCCCTGGTGTGCACTCATGCACCTCTAAGTACTTCCTGGTAGGGATCTTTCACATAGCCAGGGTCCTCAGAGCCCGTGTGGTACAACATTCCTCAGCCTTCATTTCCCTTTATTTTATACACACATTTCCCTTTATTTTATACTGGCACAGCTCCTTGCTGGTTCATGCATCAGAATGGGGGTTCAGATTTTTTTTTCTTTTTATACTTTTTGACTATTCTAAGTAGCTCCCCCAAGAACATCCATGCATGAAGTAGTGAATAATAATTGTTTCTTACAGTACCCTGGAGAAAGTACTCAGGAGGTGCATTGCTAGGGCCCGCCCTTAAGTCTTTGTGGGCCTATCCCGCTGCTTTCCAAGAAGACTGATCTATTTGACACTCTCACTAGGAGACTCTGGGATAGTCAGTGTTCTAACACTCTCCCCTAAACTTCCTCTTTGTTTTAGTAGCACACTGGGTGAGTGGAGTCTTGTTTGTTTTATTTTGGAGACAGGGTTTCTCTGTGTGGCCTTGGCTGTCCTGGACATGCTTTTTAGACAAGGTGAGCCTTGGACTCACAGAGATCCACCTGCCTCTGCCTCCCCGAGTGCTGGAGATTTCAGACATGCACCACTGTGCCCGCCTGAGTGTAGTCTTAGCGAGGTTTGATCTCTATGTGATCAGTGACTCTAGGTGTTTCGTGGCCATTTGTTTATCTCTTTGGAAACAACGTCTATTGTAAACAACGTCTATTGTAAAATCCAATTTTAAACTGAATCGTTTTTCTTTTGAGGTTGTAAGAATTCTGCATATAGTCTAACATAAATATCAGATATATAATTTACTAATATTTAGGATTTTCTGTGTTCATTTTTCCTGTTAAGAAGAAAATACATGAGGCGACAACTGGAAGATTTATTTTGGACCACATAAGAGACCCAATCCATGGCTGCTTGGCCCCAGGAGCTTGGACACCACCTCATGGCAGAAGGAGACAGACATGAGGTGGTTCTTGTTCCCTGCACAGATAGGGAACCGAGAATGAAATAATAGACTAGGAATAACCTTGAAAGCCCCCTTTGACCTGCTTTTTCCAGCTAGGGCTCCTCTCTCACAGCCCTTTCAGCCTTCTAAAGAAGCCCGAGCAGGTAGGGACCAAGTATTTAAAACGGAAGCCCCTGGGAGAGTTCAGATGCTAGTTGTGACAGGATTCTTCTTCGCTTTCTTACTATTCCCCTTAGACAAACAATCACTTCAAATTTTTGTTACAGTTAGGAAGAGTTTGAGTTTTGCTTATTTTTGTTGCAAATACTTTTGGTTTCATGTCTAAGAATTCATTGACAAATCCAAGAACACACTCTCACAAAATAATCATGTTTTTGTTTTTCTGCTGAAATTTATTTTTTTAAAGGGTTTCTCTGCTTTCTTTTTGTGAATCCTTTCTCAGATTGTGGAAACTAGAGCTGATTGTAAATGTTAAGCACTGGGCTTTCTAAGGACCTCATTCTCTCCATCCCATATCATTTTTTGTTCACTACAGGTGCGGGAAGACTTCTGTTCAGCTTGTGGTGTTCATCTTTGGTCATTATGTTGATGAATCATGTACTTAAGCTTCCATGTTTACTATGTTCCTTGTTTATTATTCTGCTGTTTCACATATTACCCTGACAGCCAAAACTTCTTCTATGATGATACTAGAGAATTTCCCATATTGAGCTTTAAAACAAAATTTGCAGACATAAGAAATTTTTCTACAGTGAAACTTTCCATACGTTGTAGACTCTAAGATAAGCTTTTAGCCAAAAAAAAAAAAAAAAATGACAGCTACCAACATGCTACCAACTTTTTGACAGAGCAATTATGGGGTGACTTAAGCCTGGTTGGGGAGAACTTAACTGTGGAAGAGAGTATTTCTCCTTCTGTTTCTTACTAGCAGATACGAGACACTTGCAGAATGAGGTCTCCAGATTTCACAAGTGTTTATATCCTGCCCACCCACTGGTGTACACAGTATAGATGACATTTTTATAGCTATTCTTTCACATTGGCAGTCACTTAGATCTGCGTTGTATGTGTATGTGCCTGTGCATGTGTGTATGCGTGCAGGTATATATGTCTGTGTGTGCATGTCTCATGTCTTGGCCCCAAATAGCTTATTTACGACATTTTATTTACCTCATGTATCAATAATATTCTGAGAGCACTTTGAAGGTGTGTCATTCATACAAAGAAGAGTCAATTTTTGTGTGTGTTTCATAACTCTAAAATTTACAGTACAAATGATAACTAAAAGTATTTTAGATTACTGAAATATCATCCAGCTCCATAAAATAGTATCTTGGCCATCAAGCTTTTTATAAGGTTGTTCTTTAATTTTCACTTCAAATTCATGTCAAATATTTGATAACATGAAACAAGATGTCAGTCTGACAAGATGGCTCAGCAGATAAAGGCAAAGTTGCTGCCAAGGCTGACAACCTGAGTTTGCTCCTCAAGCCTTACACGATGGAAGTAACCAACTCCTATTAGTTGTTCTTTGACGTTCACACTTATGCCCTGATAAACATGTGCATCTACACACACACACACACACACACACACACACACACACAGAGTGAGAGACAGAGAAAGAGACATATACAGAGACACAGAGAGAAACACATAAACAAATGGAAGTTTTTAAAAAAGAAAATCAGTAAGTAGAAGTAACTGTTGCCCATGAAGAAAGAGGATGTGAGTGTTAATTTTAATAGTGTCTATATTCATTCACTAAATTAGGTTACGAAATACTAGCTCTGGATGCTGACTGCCTGCTTTCCACTACCTCTTTGCCCTGTTTCTGAGCTGCCTCCACCTATCAGCCAACAGTGTTTGCTGAGCCCTCCCTGACACTATAGCTCTGATGGTCTCTCCAGCCCATCTAACATTAGCCCAGCTAACATTAAGTTGCGTATCTAGGAACCAGATACTTAAATTCATAATGAGCTATCTATGTGTCCATATCCTATTCAAGGCAGCTGCCTCTGCTCTATAGAATATGAACGTCATCTTGGGTGCCTTACTGCTGGCTGGCTCTCTTTCTGTAGCTTTCATGTTTTGCAGAAAAACCCAGTGTGTATAAAAGACATCATAGGAACATGTGACACCAATTGTTCTGATATGGATTACTCACCTTTACTGAACTTCAGTATTCTTACCTAAAACATAGATACAGTGTGTATATTAGTCAAGGTCCTCTAGAGTGAAAGAAATTATAGAATCAATGTCTATATCCATATCTATATATTTATATCTATATAAATATAAGTATATACCGGGGTATTTTTAGAATGACTGGCTGTGTGGTCCAGCTAGTCCAACAATGGCTGCCTATGAATGGAAGGTCCAAGACACCAGTAGTTGTTCAGTCCACAAGGCTGGATGTCTCAGCTGGTCTTCAGTATATGCCACTGTCTTGAAGAAGTAGGTTTAAAGGCATGTCTTTGTACATCAAAGGAAGGGTGATTCTATTCATCCTCTCTTTCTTCAGCCAGAACATGTACCATCTTCTGCCCTTGAACGTGAGAGTTTAGGACTCTGGTTTTCAGTCACCAGAAATTACAGCAGAATTACACACATTGCAAGATACTGTGAATGCTGTTCTTAGTTGTCAGTGCGCTTGCATCTGAAGTTAACCTTAACCAAAATGAGTAGGTACACCCTATGAGGGACGTTTCCTTAATAAAATCATTTGAAATAGGAAGACCCACTTCTAATCCATACCTTTGATGTACAAAGACATGCCTTTAATCCAGATCTTTCATCTACGTCTAATCTGGACCTTACCTTCTGGTGGAAGCTTATATAAGGACATGAAGGCAGCACTCTCTCTCTCTCTCTGCCTGCGTGCTCTCATTCTCAGTAGTAAATCCATTCCTTCACTGGTATTAGAACCTACTTCTTATCTTCCATGCAGTCTTTCAGAAGACCGCATGACACCCACCTGTACTGGAGTCAAGAGGGGTCTTCTTTACCAAGTTGGCTGATTCAAATGCTCATCTTTTCAAAGAACACCTTTATAGACACACACAGAAATACGGTTTACCACCTGTCTGGACATTCCTTTGCCATTAAATTAACACATGAAATACATCATCACAGCGTTGCAGTGTGTCTGACTGGAAGAGGTTTTATGGCCAGCTTTGGCCTGTGAACTAACCCAGGAAACTGCTGCAAAAAGAGCCAGTATCTCTGCTTCTTCCACACAAAGATTCTTTTCTCCCAGCCCAATGTCATCTGCAGAGTAATTGCTCAGAAAATACTTTCTAATTGGTTTCTGGGCAGCTACTTAATTCTCCAAATAGAACAAGAATCATCTGTACCTAATATGGATTACATAGACACAACAGCCAGAATATGAGAGGGAAGGCTTATAAGTAATTACAAGTTTCTAAGAATCTGGGCTTCCACCCTTTGTATGGGCACTCCTCTGAATAATTCATTTTTGAGCAGGAACCACCTCTACCGCAGGCCAGCTTGGGCTCTACAGTGAGTTTAGACCAGTTTATACTACACCAGGAGACCCAATCACAAAACAAATAAGCTCTTGGTGCCTTTAAGACACATTTGTAAAGAAAGATGGAAATGGTGAAAATCATTTTTTTAACTGAAAATTCAAAACATACTTGAGACTCAGTTTCCTTTGCTCTAATCTTTATAACATCCAACAAAACCTTACTTAAAATTGACTCTACTCCATCAATCCATATGTATTTGTTAAATGTCTCCTAAATAACTTGGGCACCAAGCTTCAACCTCTATGCTTTTACCAGCTCAAATTCTCAGCATTGAGTAAACAGAATGGAGATGGTAAAATGTGTTTTGATATTTCTAAAGATTTTCTACATTTAGTTCAAGAACTTGCAAGGTTGGAAGAATTTTGAATGAATATTTCACATGAAAATGATCTTAGACATACTTCTTTTATCTATGAGTTTGATAAACCAGGAGGGGCAGTATTCAGAGTACCCTAAAAGCAGCACCAAACACCGGGGAAAGGGACTATTGAGAAAACATTAGTATGATGTATGTGGTTTGTGCTAAACCAGCAGAAAAAGTCATTTATGTATGATGCTTGATCACTGAAATTAGCTGTAGCAGCAGAAAGAGCCAAATGTATGTGCCCGTTAGGCCAAGTACTTGAAGCTGAAACAAGACGACAGGCTATGCTTAGAATGCTGCAGTTGTACAAATTTTCACACAGTCCTTCAGAGTCTGAAATGCCTGTCTAATCTCACAGACTGGAGTCTGTGCTCCTTGCTGGGCATGCAAGACCTCTAGGCTGTGGCCTGGCCTGCCTTTGTAGTCTTGGGAACCCCTTTGTTATATGTTATCCCTGGAATGTCACCCTCACATTGCTTGTCTGACAGTTCCCAACTCATCATTCAGAACTCTGCAGGAAGATCATCCCCCCTGTGAAGTCATTCTGGAGCTTTCCAGACAGGTGCACACGCACTGCTCTGACCTCCTGGAGCATTTTTCAGTGGCTACCTGTCAATGCTTGGGGCACCTGATTTTAATCACTGTCCTCCTCTCCTTCCCTAGCGGCACAGGGATGTAAAGACACAGCCACCGCACAGCACTCTGTCCTCAGGAAAAAGAAAACCATTTGCTTTGGGGACTGCATTCTAAACTGAGTTTGTTAGACGTTGAAGAGACCCTACTAATATCTGTACCCCATCAATTGCCTTATGACTGAAATTCATGCTCTAAGTTTCTAAGACATCGACTGCAAAGAAAGTCAACCTGACTGCAGAAAAGCCCAATGGCTAAGGGTTGGTATCAGTCAGGCCTTGCAACAGCCTCTCCTCTGCTACATAATATGTCTTTACCTCATCTCATGCACCTCTATGGGCCTCGGTTTCCATTTCTGCAAACTAAAAAATGGTAAGCATACTTTCTCATAGCATCATTATAGGTGGAAAAAATGTGGTGTCAGAAAAACTTCTAGAACATTCCATGAATATTAACCGCGCTTAGAAGTGCTACTTGTAAGTCAAATGCAAAATCTATATGGTTGCACAAATGTGTGCATCACTTCCATTGAGACAGAGACAATTAATTTTAGTAAACATGGCACAGAGGATGGGGGAAGAGATGTCAACAACAAGAAAGAATAAAGGAAGTTTGGAGTTGCCCCAGTTTTCCCCAGTGAAACCTGTAAATTTGGGAGTTGCCCACTGTCCTTGTGAAAAGTTTAGCATAAACTTTTGGTCATACAATTCTAGCTCTTATCACTGTCCCCAAGAGAGATGGTCAACTTTGCTATAAAATCCTATTGAATTCATGAGAAATTTAGTGGGCACTTCTCTGCATGGTTAATGTAACCCCCAGCATTTTATCTTCTCATTTTGCATATTTAACAAAGCTAGCATATTCTCTGCCTTTATTAGGAGCCTAGTGTCTGTGGTGGAAATTGCAAGCCCTTCACGTCTCGGTGGCTCATCTCAGAAAATGGTTCAAAAGTGATTTCCAGCAGTTCATGCCATCCTCAACACAGAATGCTGTGTCTCGCCACAGGCCTCCTTGTCAGCCCTTTGATGTGTGGCTGCTGTCTTTTGTCTGACTGTATGGGTTCACTTAATATATATGACAGCAAAGTCCTCGAAATCTATTTCAAATGCCAACAAAAGTGGTGGTCATTGTTTATTGGGCTGTTGTTTAGACACCACATAGTCAAATCCAGTGATTGTTGTTTAGTAAAACAAAGTGAGCACGCAACAGCTTAGCAGAATGCAAAACTACAGTGAGTGCATGACCACGAGGACATGCACAGAATAACACTGAATCAAGATTACTTTTTCGCCTATGCTTTAAGGGTGTTCCTTAATTTTTTGCGATATGATAATAATAGAGAGCCATGGGGTACCAGGAGGCAGACGTTGTCTCTGGTTATCCCCATGTTTACAGGAAGCAAATTTGGTGTACACCATAGGCTCATTAGCTGCCGGACAAAAGTCTCTGCAAGGGAATCTCAGTACAGGGATGTATCTTCATTAGGGACGACCTGGGAGAATTTTCATAAGGTTTTATTATAAAACGTATTTTAAAAATATGAAAAACAATAGAAAGGAGTAGAGTGTCCTCTGATGCCCACTGTCCAGCCACCAGTTGGACAGTTCCATGTCATCTGTGATGTTAACATCTCCTCTGCCCATCGAGCAGTTTTAAAGACAACGTACTAAACTGATTTTGACATGTTTGTGTGGATATTTGGCAAGCTAAGCAAATACACTGTATTCGTTGATACTGTCAGTCTTCAAAGGGTTTTGCTAAGAGCAAGATCTGTAAGCGCTGTGAATGACTGCCTCAACAGGGCAAGGCCCTTCACTATTTGCTTTGTTTTGAGCACACAGAACTACTCTGTCTGAGACTAAATTGCAAGCAGGGTATAATTTCGGTGTGTCAGAGTGTGGTACACTATGTATTCATTCCTCATGTACTGATCATGCATGAGAGAAACTCTCCTCCAAGGACTTGCTCTGAGCATGAAATTCTTCCCATCTAATAAGACTTCAGCAAAGATTACTTATTGATTCCCATTTCATAATTATTCTATGCCAGGAAATGTACTGGGGCCCAGGATTTAAAACATGAGACCAAATAGACTTTTCAGCATCAACTCCAGCTAGACGCACCATTTTGAATTCTTCTAGAAAACCCTAGAGAATGAAGAATGAATGAGGAAAGAGAGGATTAAAGGCTAAGAGCACTGGGAGAGAATCTGGTTGAACGAGTCAGATGGAGAGGAGGATGAGGGAGGCTCTTGGAGGATTTCTTAAGGACTAGCTGCCCTTTTCAAATCTGTACAGCTCAGTGCTGGGGGAAAGGTGGCCAGAAGGACAAACAGTGCATTTCTTCAGGGCTCTGAGAATCGAAAAGGGCCCCTACCGCCATGGATCAGCAAGAACTGGTCAGCAGAGTCCCCTTCCCAGTGTTAGCCTTGACTTTAAGGCCATTTTTCTTTTTTTGGTGATGATGATACCTCCATCCAGTTACATCACACTTTTCTCTGCCCATTGATTATCACTGAAGATGAAGTCAGTGAAATGTTACCTTGAGGACTCAGTAGTAACCTCAGTCCTCTGTCTTTGCAGGAGCTGGTAGGAGTAGCACAGCTCTTGTTCTCTGCTTCTTAGCGGGTGCTTAGATCTTCTACTACAGTCCTTGGGTTTCCTTCTGTGCTCCTAAGTCATCTTCCAATGCTGCTCCCTCATTTCAATCCCTCTGTGCATTTAATTCTCAGCTTTATTTTAGGCCGACTCTGTAAGAACACTCAGGGTTGTGGCAGTCCTGCAAATCTTTCTAAGGCATTTGAAAACTGCAGTGTTGCACCTGCCACATATTTGGAGAGAGAAAAAGAGCTTAAAAATCTCACCCCTAAGTGACCATTTGGCTCTTGCAGCTCTGCTATCTGCCTATCATCTAGTCCTCTGTTCATTTCAGTGGTGTGATGTTCCTGGTGTGCCTGGAAGTTTGTGTGAGCATAGCATAGCTTCTGCCTGGGTACGATTCCACTCTTAGTGTACCCCATGCTTAAACACTGTTCACCCCAAACATATCTATGTATAGCTAAAACTATGCTATCTTATTGGGGCCCCCAATTGTAAAGATACTGTGTAAGTAAATGTCAGTGAGATTCATGGGTGATGTTTAGGCCCCGTAGTTGATGCTCTCTGTAGGGAGCTTTGGAAATGATGCTGTCAGCATCCCAATGAGGAAAAGAAAATGGAAAATGCCCTGTGGAGAGTCAGGCATCTTCTCTCCTGTGCGCTAAAGTCAAGGGATATTTATAAGAAAATACTGTGGTCTGTGCTCCTAGATCAGGTCATTAACATCTGACCGCTGCTTTGTTTAATTCCCGTCAACATCGCAATCTTAATGAGGCAGTTTAATGAAAGGCAGCATGGGGTGGCGCATCATTATAAGCACTCTCGCATGTGAGAGAAGGAATAAGAATTGGAAGTTTTAGAGGAATGGAAGAATTGAAATGAATTTATGTGGAGGTACCACCACCCAGTTAACAGGTAATTGAAGTAGCTAATTGCTGAATGGGTGAGTTGTCCTTGTTCAGCCTGTTTTGTTGCCATGACAACAGAGCCCTTCATCTCTCCTAGCCTACACTGAATGTTCAGTACTTATAATTTCAGGATTGTATTTATTCATGAATTAACTGCAAAGCATGTGGTATCTTGCTAACCAAATTAGAGAAATAGAAGTCATGTGACAATGATGCTTAGAATTCACCCAAAAAGAGAGTGGACAGTACTACAAGTAGGACATGTCAAAAGCTGACAAACGCCACATTGGCTTTTTTTTTTTTTTTTTTTTTTTTTAAGACTGAAGCCACTTTATTTTATAGCTTCTATCCCACTTCCTTTCATTTTCTCCACCTTTTCTTGGAACTTATCTGTGTTAATTTAGCAAGATTATGGTACCGTCCCAGGTACTGAATGCACAAGGATTTAAAAAGTGAGGGTGGCCTTGGGTCACAGATGCTTATGACAATGGCTTCAGAAAGTCCCTGAAGGGTCCTCTTTCCTGTCTCCCCTGGGCCTGGTGAGTAGTGGGGAATAAAGAAAGCATCCCCCAGGATTTTGGCTTCCTTCCAGGAGGCACTTGCCATGTTCCTGCAAACATGCTTCTGCCTTCTGTTCTACAGGCAGGGACACAGCACAACTATTGCTGCCTGTACTAGGGCGAACAATGGGCCTACTACAAATCTTAGCCCAAGTCCTAAATTCCAGCATTGAGAAAGCTATCTCACTTGGAAACAGTGTTTCTGAATGTTGAAATGTAATTAAATTAAGGATCTTAAAAATGATGTCATCCTGGATTAAATGTGGGCTTGCATCCAGTGATGTCTAAGAGTCAGGAGACCTGGTGGCACAAGGATCAGACGCAGGAAGATGAAGGCAGAAATTGGAGTCACAAAGCCCCAAGCCAATGAATGATATCAGACTATCAGCAAAAGCCAGAGGCCAGTAAATATCTCTAGCTTGAACCAGATTCTACCCCAACAACCTTGTTCAGACCTTGATTTTTGACATCTAGCCTTTGGAACTCTGATAACAAATGCCTGTACTTTGGGTTTTTGTATTTTTTTTTTCAGCTGCCCAGTTTGTGGTCATTTTCTATGACAACCCAAGAAATTAATACACTAGCCAATTGAAAAACGAATAAAGGAAATTGAAATTACCTACAATAAAGTTCCTCCATTTGGCCTCAGTGTGAAACTGGCACATTCCTCTCTAGGCAGGCTTAATAAAAGAGCAAATGTTTATCTCCACAAGGCTGACATGCACCAAACATCCCCAGGGCCTGGAGAAAAGAGATTTGATTTATGTCTCCATGCTGGTTTAAAATAGCGCACCAGCGGGTGAGGCTGGCCATGGAGTGCTGCCCCCGACACCTGTGTAGAATCAGTCTGATTCTCCAGGGCCAACATTAAATAGGAATGTCTGAGATAACACAGAATCAACAGGAACAGGGACAGAAAGATTCCACCTCCAAGCCCTGATTGGCACAGGAAGCGTAATGCCATATATGTGCAAGGTGCAAACCAGCAATGCAGCGCCCTTCCTCCCTGGCTACCCTCTCCTCAGACCACACAGTGGGTTCTGACCCTGTACCTTGGCAGTAGCCCAGCTGGGGACAGGCCTGAGCCCTGCATTGCCTCTACTGTGTGCCTTGAGCCTGGGCTAAGTTTGACCAATTCTTGTTCCTTTTTTGATGAACTGGGGAGATAATGAAAGCCAGCCTAGCAAACCTTGCAACCCAGTCTCCAAAGTGAAGGGGAAACAATTTGATTCTCCCTGACAGCTAGTTTGTTTTATCCCAGTACAGCATCTAAATTGTGAAATGTGTATTTCTTTCCACTTACTTGAAGGTTTGAAGTGAAGAGAGATTATGTCGAGCTTCTAGTGAATGCTGTGTCATGTGCACACCTGTGGGCCTCATGCTCTTTGCTATTTCTATCATTGACAGCTACAACTTCTGGGGATCTGCTGCATGTCATGAATGGAGCTAAGCTCTCAGCATACGTTCTTGACTTTACATTATGCTTATCTTATGCTGGGGTAGTAATATTTACCTTTACCTTGCAGGTTTGGAAGAAAAAAAAATACCTAGGCATCACTACCCAGAATCCACCACAGCTGGGTCACTCTTTCTGATTCTCAGGCAAAACATGTGACTCAAGGAACAATGATCAAAAAAATACATTATCTATGAATCTGAATTAGATGCCTGCCAATGAACAGACTTATATGCAAACACCATTGTGTATGAAATCTCTCACACTTGGAATTAAGTATAAGATATATGTGTTCTCTCTACAGACCTCTTAAACCAATTGTTTTGTGAGTGCTGAGGTGTATAGAGCTGGCCCCTCTTTCATCAGTAGTAACGAGTCTATTTCTGTTTTCTCCTTGTTCTGTCAAAAGGGTGGATGGTGATTACTTCACGAACTTGTCATTATGATTTACTGACAAGGGCACATGCTAACTCTATATGCAGAACATTTAAGTGGAGTGATTTAATAAGCAACATGGATGATTTTTTTTTTGCATCTTTATTTCTTCACCTTTTTTTTTTCTTGTGAGTAGCTGCTGCCTTTAATTTTTAAGGATCTACATGAATTATGAGGCGAAGAGAAGGAGACTTGGCTACAAGGCTGTTTGGGATGTTTTCAGTTGGATTTGGTTTGGCTTTTGCTTTGAGACTAGGAATAGAAACTTGAAGTTTGGAATACAGGAAATATATTTAAAGTAGTTGACATCCCCTTTCTTAGGTTGTGTTCAAATTATGTCAAATTTAGAATGGGTTTATATGCTAATAACTTTGATGTACTATGTAATGAATTCAAAAGTGAGAGTTTAAAAATGTGCTCTGATCCTAAGTACAGCCTGGACAGATGCAGGTCACTGCTCAGATATAGGGCCTGTTTCTGTAACTTATGTAAATTGTAGAGCAAATCTAAGGGGATAGCAGGGTTGGTAAAGGGGGACAGGTAGCAGCTGTGTTACAGAGCTACATGTTTTCCTGTGGCTCTGTTCCTAAAGCTAATTTCTGAGGAATATTTAGTTACTTGGTTTGGTTTAAATTACTTGAGGGTCTCAACCTTAACATGACCTGGCCTGTGTCATTAAAAAGCATTTTGTGGTGGGGTCTTTGGGACATATTACAAATAGGTGGGTTGCAGCACAAGTAAATTTATAAATGTGTAGCCCAATAGGAGAGTTTATGGCCCTGTAGGAGCCAAAGGAGCCCTGTAGGAGTTTATGGCCCCAAAGGAGCTGAGTGCTCCTTTGCAAGCAGGATGTACATGCTGTTGTTATTTCAGCAAGTATAGTTACTGGAAACACTCTGTTACTAGGAATAGTGGTCTCAAAGTCTAGCCTCTGTGAGGAAATGCCAAAGGTTACCGATCTGGGCAAGCTAGCTAATGAAGTCTGTATATTCTAGGATGCTCCCACTGAATGTAACAGTAACCTCCAGACAAACACTACAGCCAGTTGAGATTTTGTCATCTAAAGAAGGGAGAAAAATAGAACTAATCCACCATTCCTATTCATGAATGGCTTTCTCTAAAGAAGTGGAAGAGACATTAAGTGAGGTAGGAAGATGGGGAGGATGTGACTTCCTTCTTTAAATTAGACCCTGCTTTTGATAACAAAGAGAAATAATCAGTATGTTGGTTGTACTGAAACTTTAAATTTTTTCACAGAAGGAAGCCACCCATAAGAGCTTCCTAAAGACAGGTGCTTAAAGAAAAGAAACACACTGGTCATTCCAATAGCCAATAGCCTGTTGCTAATAGACTCTTCTTGTCCATTGATATGCAAAACCTTATTTTCCTCAGTCATGCCTGGTGGGAAAAAAAAGAGATCAGATAATGGGGGACATTGAACTAAAACAATGCAATTTGTGTAGATGTGTGTGTGTGCTAAGGCAAAAAAGCTTAATGATGCCCCTATGCTAATGACATTGGTGTGCTGTGTAATGAATTTAAAATTGGGAGATTAGAAATGTGCTCTGATCCTAAGCATAGCCTGGGTAGATGCAGGTCATAGCTCAGATGTAGGACCCAATTCTGTAACTTATGCAAATTGGAGAGCAAGTCTAAGAGAGCAGGGTCTGTAACTGTCATGTTAAGGATTAGCCAAAAAGAATGCAATTCTGTTTTGAACAACACTGACTAGACTGTTTATAGAATTTCTTCAATAGGATCTAATAGAGTAATGACAATATTTGTCTTCCTTACTAACAGACTGTGAATTATTAGAAATGTTACAGACCACACATTAATTGCTGGGATATGAAGGTGCCTTGCTCATTGTGGGTGATCTCCAGAACCTGGTTCAAAAACACCTTTAAAAAATTATGAGTATTTGGGGGGAGTGCGCATGTATAAAAATGTATGTCACCTGTGTGGATGCCCAGAAGAAGATATCAGAGGACCCAGAGCTGGAGTTAGCTATGGTTATAAGCTATAACCATATATAAGATTTTTATGGATATAAAAAACTGAGCCTGGGTCCTCTGGAAGATGAGCAGGTGCTCTTATCTGGCTAACTTTCTCTCCAGAACCCAGAAACACTTTTGTCAGCAGGTGGCACACCCTGTGACTCCCCTGTGGCTCTAGTGACCAATCACCAAAGAAGAGATTAAAAGCAATGCTGAACTTGGCTGAGGAATGTTGACTGAGTCCTTGACTGACCAATGAGGGCTGTGCAGACAGCACTGCTTCCCACACTCAGATCTGTGGCAGGTGATTCCTGTCGCAATAATGGACTGCAATTTGGGGTAGTTATTACTGGGTACCCTTCCTGGCTGCATTAGCCATGGAGCCGGGAGAAGCATCCTGCTCCATCTGGCTTCTGCAGTCCAGCTCACCTTATAATCATATAATCTTCCGAGACTTCTCTTACCCTGTTTATAAAATGAGGGGTAATAAAACCTCCCATCTCTCAGGGATGAGTGTTTTAAGGACACGTTAGATCACTTATGAAAGAATCTTTATGTTCCTCAGAATAAAAGTACATGGCAAAGTTACATTTTTACCATAACTGTCTAATATATCATAAAGCTGATGCTGAGAAGGTAATTAAGTATGTGGCTCTGACAGAAGAGTAGAAAGGAATGAAAATAAAAATAGCTATCTTGGTGAGCAGAATGTAGTATTACCTTATAAGGGCATTTCTGAGCTTGTCTCACTAAGACAGCTCTTTATTAAAAATAAGATGAGTATCTATAGAGCCGCAGTGCTGTTCGCTGAAGTACAGATTACATGAGTAGTAAAATTTGTGACATAAAAGACTGTTAGTCTGTTCTCATTAAACTGTTATGCCAAGAGCCAACAGAAATGAAACATTTGGTAAGACTAGGAATGGATCCATGGAAAAGATTAAAGAATTAGGAGACAGAACCTGCTTGGGAAAGGTTGGAGGGGTAAAACAAAGTGGAAGATAAAGCTGGAGAATGAATGAAATATGAGTGGCAGATGGTGACCAGAAGACAGAATGAAAAGAAATTGGTTTAAATTATGGCCAACAGATTATGGGAAGCACCCAGGGGAGTGCCTAGTGCTTCTGGGGCTGTAAGCTACTGGAATGTGCTATTGATCGAATTTACGGAATCTTTTCTTTTTCTAGGGATATATTCAATAATAGGCCACCTTTCCATTTCAGCAAATTGCTGCAGGCTGTGGATAAAGGGGGGGCATTCCATCATAGATTGTGGTTATGCCCTAAGATAATTAAATTTGGGGACATAGCACTTCACTGAGAGAAGTGTGTCACTGGAAAAGCTGCCATATTTCAGGACTCCAGTCAAATAGAACTGGGCATGCTAAGTAAAAGTCTGTCCTATTTTAAGGAGAAAAATGCACAGTTGCCATTTTCTCATTGCATTCTGTTGGCCTTAGCTTTGGCACCAGAAACTCTCTGAAATAACAGCATCTCTTAAGACAAAGCAGTGCACGTAACGCAATGTGTTAGCCTCACCAACGAGGTACCTCAGTTCCCTAAAAGGCGGTGAGAACTTGATTGTCTCCTTTAAATGTTACCAAAAGTTTACTTGGAAGTTAGTAATTGTTTAATTTCAACGTGCTAAGATAGTTAGCACGTTGCTCTCCTTATAGAGTTCCTGTCCTCTCCAGATCTTACTGTTTCCCACTTCTTTCCTAAGATTCCCTGCACTCTGCCCAAATGTTGCCCATAAGTCTCAGTATCTACATTGATAGTCTGCAGGGCAGAGCTTTTCAGAGGTCCTCTGTGTCAGGCTCCTCTTTGTTCCCTCTTTTCTCCTTCTTCTGATTCCAGCCTCTTTGTCTTTCTGGATAGGAATTGAACATTTTAACAACAGAACCAAAAAATCTGAGCACGGGGGTCTTTCCTGAGACTGCTATTCCAACCAAGGACTATGCATGGAGATAACCTAAGACCCCTGCACAGATGTAGCCCATAGCAGCTCAGTATCCAAGTGGGTTCCACTGTGATAGGAATAGGGACTGTCTCTGACATGAACTGATTGGCCTGCTCTTTAATTACCTCCCCCTGAGGGGGAAGCAGCATTACCAAGCCACAGAAGAGGACAAGGCAGCCACTCCTGATGAGACCTAATTGACTAGGATCAGAAGGAAGGAAAAGAAAACCTCCCCTATCAGTGGACTTGGGGAGGGGCATGCATGCAGAGGGTGGAGGAAGGGAGGGATTGGGATGGGAGGAGGGAGGGAACCACGGGGGGGATACAAAGTGAGTAAAGTGTAATTAATAAAGAAAAATAATAAAAATAAATAAATAATAAATAAATAAATAAGATAGTTATCATGTATGTTTTAAATGCCCAGGGTGGGTAAATACTGGCACAAACTGAAACACTATGGAAGCATGGCTACATGGGTATACCATGGACAGCAGCCGCTCCTGTTGGCCTACTTTTTACCTATTTTATTGAAGTTCTTATAGTCTACCTCCCTCCTCCTCCTCAATCCCTTCTAACACCCCAACACCTGGTAGAAGAGAAAGGTTAGTGGGGAAAGGGGGCCTAGTTCTCTTCAGCTCCTTCATTTCAGGATATCTCCAACCTCTTCTCGTCAACCCCTAACAACAGCAACCAGGAACAGCAAGGGGAGCAGCCGCAGCCTTCTTCCTCTGAGCACCTCCCATTCTCTCTGGGCTCTGACATGTATACCCTCTCACAGTCCCCGGAATTAAATTATCCAACACTGGCAAAGATCACACCCCTCTGCTGCTGTGGACAATCTAAAGCAGCCTCATACCCCACACCTGAGATTAAACAGAAACATGTTTACATAAAATAGCTGGGCTTTTTAAGAAACCAAAACCTCCACTGCATTTTCTAACCGCATCAGTCATGTCAAACTTCTTGGGCCATAATCTTGTGTTTGTTATTTTCGTTGTTGTTGTTGTTAAGTTAGCATAAAACAGTACATCAGGCTCAGGCAATCCCTTACTGGAGATCTTTTCTTCACTGTGGTTGCATTCTTTTCACCAGCTCCAGATAGCTCTACCTAGACACCAGGTGATGTCCAGGGTCTTGTCTGTCCAGTGACACCATAGTGATGTCTGCATCTCATCTATGTGGGAAATGGTTGTCCTCTTCACTGTGCCTCTCGGCATCCTCATTCTTTGCTTAAAGCTTTCCTACCTCCATTCTAACCCTTGTGTTGGAAGGATGGATTTTCAGCATGCACACACCCATAGGACTTACCTGCAGGAGAATTTTCTGTCTTACCCTTTAATTGGTTTTCGATCAGAAGCCTTTTGAAGGTGTCACTCTGGACTCATCTAGAAAGCCTCCTGATCTTGCATATAAGGAATAAGACCAGCTGTCCAGCTGTCTTTACCTCTGACTTTCCCTCAAGTTTTCCACCATGTCTTTGAACATTCCTGTCCCTTTTCCTTTTGTTATTGTGACTTTTACTGCTTTTGGCGCATATGCTTGAAATTTTGCCCCAGGTCTCTCACTTGAGCCTGTTTGACTCCTAGAGCACCACAGCTTCTCTGGGCAAACTTTAATCCCGATTCAAATCGCAGAGCTGTGATTCAGTTCCATCCCATGTTTGTTTTAGGGTTCCTAAGTTCTGCCTTGTTTCCACATACTTGACTTCAGCCCATCTGACCAGTCCCACCTTATCATCACTCAGGCTGGACAGGACTGGGTACCTTTCCTCTATTTCAGCTCTTCCCAGCCAATGACTGGACTCTACGTACCCAAATCCCCAAAACACACATATTCACTACAAAATGTGATACTCATTTTTCAACATTCAGAGGAATCTATCAGATATTTAAAACTTGATACCCTCTTTGCACAGGAAAAAAAAACCCACAGGACTTTGTGTATCTAAAAATTCAGCCTCTTATGCCAGCACCTAGGATACTCTAGAGCCAGCATTACCCTGTCTAGGCAGAGGCTCTATAGTAGATGAGCCTTTTCATCATATCTTGTCACACAGCGCCTTCTTGCTTTAAGTCTTGTTGGCTCCAGAAGACAGCGGGCTCATCCTTCTTCTCTCCGGCCTTTTGCTGCCATGGGAGAATACCTGAGAGCTCCATCCTCTGTTACTCTTATTTTCAACAGTAATTGCTTTCCGTTACAATTCAGTATCCACTTATTTCCTCTATGTGTTTTGGTATAGCAATTAAAGTCTCCTAACTTCTCATTTGTACCTATATAATACCTACAACTTTGGCCCTGAATGGATATTATCCTCTCATTGTTTTAGGAATGGGCATCTCATATTACCAGCTAGCTTAGAAAGCGCTACAAGGTAGAGATGATGCAATGGACTTATCTGCTATGTCACCTTCCTCAGAACGTTGTGCACACACAAGTCTGTATGTCTGGATGTATACTATAAATACCCACACCACGATGCATAAAGTTTAATGTTGTTGTAAATTTTAAAAATGGGTGTTGTTGGACTATATGATGTTTATTATGAGCCCTAAGATTATCACAGCAGTATTATTTAATCCACTATCACAAATAATAAGATACAGACACCTGTTAGATTTTATAATTGCCTTATTTACCTTGGGCAGGGAAGATATATCACCTAGCCTGGCTCAAGAACCTCACCATCCATCTCCCAGTCCCCATCCAGTGCTATCCACCTTAACCTGCCTCATCTGGCCTACCTTCCATCCACAATCCCATGGTACTTGCTTGTATTTTTTTCACCTGAGCCTTTTCATGCCATTATTGGAGTCCTTCCTCTCAGCCCACATGGTTTTTTTTTTTCTCCATACTAACCCAATCATGGCATCCTCCTTTCTCCTTTTTTCCCATCCATCTGTTTCCCATGATTCTCTTGAACCCGAAGCCCCAGAATCTTTGCCATGCCTACCCCATTCTGCCCTGCCCAGGTAGAGGCTGTATAATCAACCAATCAGATATAATGACTTAGTCAGGTTTACATAACAAGGGTAAGTTTATACAACAAGAATAGGTTTAAACAGATCTTGAGCAACCCCCAACAGTTTGCTTATAGATGCTTTATGAAAATTATTTTATTAACCCATGCCTACACTTACCACATCAGCTTCCTGTGATGGCTCATTCCTATAATCTCAGCACTCAGGAAGCTGCAGCAAGAGGATTACTGCCAATTTGAAGACAGAACAAGCTACACAGTAAGTGTCAGGTCAACTAGGACTACAGAGTGTATACACTGTGACATCATATCCTTTCAGCATTGCCTACTTAAAGAGTGAATTACATACCCTGTGGATCATCCTCATATCTCCTGCTGCTGAGACTAGACAAGTGTTCCAGAAGGCAAAACTTTGATATTACTAACCTAGAGACACACCCCTGCTGGGCATGAAATTTAATCTCAGGTCCCAAAATGGCTGTAAGGTTTATGAGGGACAGTGGAAATACACATGCTGTGCCTGATAAAGTGCCTATTAAATATGACTAGGTAGGGTTTTTTGTTTGTTTGTTTGCTTAATATATTTTCTTGTAAATACTGGTTTCCATTAGACTATTACTACAATCAAGCCATATTAGCACTTTGAATGATTCACACACACACACACACCAAAAAACCCCACCATCTATCTTTTATGAATCTGGAAACAACCTAGATGTTCCTTAACCAAAGACTAGATAAAAAAAAAAAAAAAAAAAAAAAAAAAAAAAAAAAAAAAAACTGTGGTACATTTACACAATGGAATACTACTCAGCAGCTAAAAGCAAGGAAATCATTGAATTTGCAGGCAAATGGATGGAACTAGAAAAGATCATCCCAAGTGCGGTAACCCAAACTCAGAAAGACAACCATGGCATGTACTTACTTATAAGTGGATGTTAGCCACATTGTACAGGATAGACATAATACAATTCACAGACCCAAAGAAGATAAGTAACAAGAAGGACCCAATGGAAGATGCTTAAATTTCACTCAGAAGGGGAAATAGAATATACAGCAGAAGGGGCTGAAGAGAGGGAGCAAGGTAGAAGATTGAGTGCGGAGAGAAATGAGGGTGGAGGCAGGGAAGGGAAACAAAGGGCCTGCAGAGAGAAAAGATACCATGGGTGGAGACATCTCTATGAAAAGCTCAAGACCATAGACAGGGTAGGTTCTGGGAGGATATTGGGGTGACTTCAGCTTAGACTTCTAGTAGCAGAGATCTTGGAGACTAAAGAGAACATCCTCTAAGTAGACAGTACTCCAAGTGGAAGGAAGATATCACCACCCTACCCACAAAAACTCAACCCAAAATTTACTCTGCCTACAAGATGTGCAGAGATAAAGATAGAGAAGAGATTGAGGGAATGTCCAACCAACGCCTGGCCCAACCTGAGACACAGCCCAAGGGAGGCAACCAATCCATAACACTATTAATGACATTCTTTGCATTTTCAATCATTCACAAAATGCATTCAACTATGATTTGGAAGGTTTGCTGGGGTGAGACTTATGGTTCAGAAAACCTTCTGAGTGAACATATAGGCACACATGCTTCTAAAGAGAGAAGAAAGACGTCTGGGAGCTTTTCCACACCTTTTCTTTTTAGCTAATTTAGTACAATGTATTTGTGAAACGTTATGTTCAAGAATATGAAGCAGATGCTGAGCGGGGGCCTTTTACAGACAGCCTTTTACTGACAAGACAAAGAGGTGGAGGATGTATCCAGTTTGCTTTTTCTTCACCTCTGGTCCTCACAAAGGTCTCTGTGGATAAGGATTTATAAATCAGGGTATTTCTTTGGGGCAAATCTTCATTTTTTTAAACACGTGGAATAACATTTTCAGAGATCAGAAAAAAAATGTATCAAAAATACTGATTGGGAAATTAAGTTGTTATCTCAGCTGGAGTGCAGAATGTTGCCTTGACCTGTGATCTTGAATAATCTGTGGGATTCACTCAGGTTATTTGAGATAGAGATTTGTATTTTAAAATGCTATCCCTTTTGTATTTTTTGAATTCTAGAAATGCTAACTGCTCAAATATACCCTTTCTAATATGTAGGTGGGGGGAAAGACAGGGATGATAATGACAGCTTTTGATGGTGATATTGTTGGGAGAGGAATATTCTCAAACCCTGATAACCAGGAGAACATATTCTCTGTGGTGTGTGGTATGGACAGTCCATAGAAATGAGGAATGGGCAACAGGAAAGAGTAAGGGCTGGCATGCTGACAGCTTTTACAGTCCGTGTTTTAAACTGAAGTGACTATAAACCTAGTTTTTACTTATCTGTGACAATAGAAGTTTTGTTTTGCCTTATTTTGTCGTTTTAGTTTTAATGAAGTAATTAATTCAATATAAAATGATTTTAATATATGCAGTTGAATTTTATTCCCCATCCCACTCTTTCTTGTACACTTCCACACCATTCCCAATTTTAGTACCATTGATGTACTTACTGTTCCCATCATCCTCAACATCTTTCCCCATTTTCATGGCCTCCTTTCTATTTCAACACCCTATAACTCCACTCACTCCACTTATCTACATCCTTGAAAACATTAAAAAAATGAATATATGAGAAAAAGATTTTTTTCTTTCTGTGGTTTGTTCATCTCACTTAAAATATTTTCCAGACCCATTTTCCTGAAATTTTCATTTTTTTTAACAGCTGCGTTATTATTTTTTTTTCCTGTATAAAAAAACTAGGTTCCAACAGCCCAACAGACTGGGCTCAGCCCCTTGTCCCTGGCACACCAATTAAAGAGATGGATAATAAAAGCAAAAATAGGAGTTTTGTTCTATGTGGCTACATTAGGAGGGATTGAGGCAAGGGATGAGAGGTACTCGCATTTAAACAGTCTGGGAAAAGGTGTGTCTGTTCTAGTCATTGTCCCAACTCTGGTTCTATGAAGTGATCCAAAACAGTCCTATTGCATCCTATCTTGAGAGTCTGGTTCTCACATGAAGCCCACTCCTGTTTCAAGGCAAGTCTGGCTCTCTGGATCAGGGGAGTGAATAACCATCATCTGGACTGGGGTCTCTCCTAGGCGGTTCCTTTCTTCCTGGGATCTGAGGTGACTGCAGGTTTAGGACAATGATTTCAGTCTTGAGGGGGGTGCTGCAGAAAAAATAGATACTCATTGAGTGAGTGATTTTCCCACCTGTAGAGGTAAACAGGTAACCAAAGTTCAGGAAGTAGACATGGAAATTCAGAGAGGCCAAGCTCTTACCCTGATCTTAGATGCTTTGTGGGCCCCAGTGAGGAATCAGTGAGTTTTAGCAAAAGGGGCTTATTCTATTTATGATTTTTCAATCTTGCTAATATCCTAAAGTTAAAAGTTTGAAGAAGATCCTCCATCTCTTAAATGCTTGTATCACCAAGCATCTCTCTTGTAAGCATTACCTTACAGAGATAATTATGAACTACCATAGACAAGAAGTACTAGTTCTTTAATTGTTCTTAAAGAAGTCGGTGTTATTCTAACTGTATTATGAATAGGGACACACCAGTCTTTATAGCATGCCAGGATGGTCATCCATAATCCTGCTTTTATAATAAGAAACAGAGATGGAGACAGTTAAAATTAGTTGTCCAAACATTCACAGTCAGGAAGTAACAGTTTCAAGATTCAAACCCAGGAATCATTATGCCATAGCCCTCAGCTCATGGCCATGGTGTTGCCACCTCTATCTCTATCCTCCCCCTCTTTCTTCTCATTCTTCTTTCATTTCCTTGACTATACCATGCTTATTGTTCTTAGAATAAGTATATTATCTGTTCCTCCTCTTTTCTTATTTCTTCCCTTCCCTTCTTTTCTTTCTTCATCCTTTCCTTCTTTTCTTCCCCTTTTTTCTGCCTCTCTTCTTCTGTTTATATTTCTAAAAGCATGAGCAGGGCCTGGTGAAGTGGTGAGGATGTTTGGCTAGAGCCCACTCAAGGAAGGTTTAGAAGCTGTGTGGCCTGCTGAAGTCAGGGCTCTGAAAAGGTGAGGAGACTGGCGGGAGCTGGTCATGACAGAAAATGAGGTTGGTGTTATGCTAAGCATTGAGCAAGTAAAGTTCATAGAGAGTTGAAACCAGTGGGTGTTATCACTGTCCTGGGAGAAGAGTATTGATAACAGGGAAGGTAGAAGGCTGCCCAGGCTTTTGCAATGGTAGCATACTTTCAAGGTACATTTTGTTACCAAAATGCAAATAAAGGCAAGGTTATGTGTATTTGTGTATGTGTATTATACACTAAACATTTCTTAACTTTAGGAGGCCTGGATATGTTGAGGAGAAGGCCATAGTAGGTATGAGGCTTTCTTTGCAAGCTTGCCTGTGTAACTCTAGTTCTAAAAGCCCTGATATTGCTGGCAGACACCTCAATATGCCAATTAAACACTGCAAAGCCTACAGACCACAGCAACGATCAGCAGAACAAAAGATACCAAAGGGTGCAACGGAGGCACTTATATTTTAATAGCAACCAATGGCCATCTAATGGGATTTAAGGCCCACTTAGTAGACAGAAATTCATACCTGGTACTGTAAATATAGCCAACTACCTGTTTCTGGTGAGGTAATAGTCCCTACAAGAGAACCTATAACTACTACTTTCTTAAACCACTTACCTGATTAGGGTCTTTATTGCTGTGATGAAACACCATGACCAAAAGCAACTTGAGAAATAAATCATTTATTAAACTTGCACTTCTTCATCACTTTTCATCACTGAAGGAAGTCAGGACGGGAACTCAGACAAGGCAGGAACCTAGAGGCAGGAGCTGATACTGATGCCAAGGGGAACACTGCTCACTGGCTTGTTCTCCATGGCTTAGTTAGCCTGCCTTCTTTCTGGGCAGGATCACCTGCCCAGTGTGGCCCAAACAATAATGGGCTGAGCCATCCAACACTAAGCACTGATTAAGAAAATGTCCTACAGACCTTCCTATACCCCGATCTTATTGAAGGATTTTTTAATTGGGGACCCTTTCTCTCCAGTAACCCTAACTTGTGCCAAGTTGATATGAAACTAGCCAGCATGCAAATATAATTCCCAAGGATATTCTAAATACTCTTGCTTACATCACAGGTAAGTATAACTCTCACCTTTCATTTTAAAAGTTTCCCTTTGAAGCAGCAGAAGCCATACAAAATTGATTAAAATTCCGAGAGTCCATGTAGTGCCCTTTACCAATTAATGCATCTACAATAAAAACCCTATATCTAAGGCTCAGTGAATATCATAGAAGAGGAAGACAAAAGATTGTAAGAGCTGTAGAACCAGGATGGCTGCTGCAAGACAATATCATACAGGGTTCTGCACCCATGAAATCTTAAAAACATGGCCTTCTAAACAAGTCCCACAAAGTGACTACACCAAATGACACTCTACTACAGATAGGGGAAATATCATGAGGCTCCACACACAGATAAAAAGTTATAGGCAATAAATGTCTGCTAAGAGAGAGAGAATTGCCTCATTCACTCCTGTAATCCCAGCACTCTTGGAGGCAGAGGCAGGCAGATCTCTGTGAGTTCAAGGCCAGCCTAGTCTACAAAGCAAGGCCAGGATAGCCAAGGCTACACAGAGAAATCCTGTCTCGGTAATTAATTAATTAAAAAGAGAGGGAGAATCAGTCTTCTTCAGGGACCCCCTAATGGGTTACCCAATCCAAAGTGGTCATCTCAAAAAACTTATATATAACAGTAACACTTACTAAAATCAGCAGATTAAATTTATATAGGCATAAAAATACACATGCAACAGTAATAATTAAAAAAGAGGTCCTGAATTTAAAAGGGGTAGGGAGGGACATGGGATGAGTTAGATGGGGAAGAGGATGGGATAAATTGACAAGTTTTAAATAAAAGTTGTTTTGAAACAAATGTGTAGAAGTAAAGAACAAAGTGAAGAGATGTGATCAATGTGGTCACATTGCAAAAGGCAGAATGAGTCCAGTGACCCCAATTCTGCCTTTCCACTCGACTTCCCCTTCTTCAATGGCATGATCCCTTGTGATCAGAGGAGTGCCTGAGAGGAAAAGGGAGGCAGGTATGTCTGGGGGATGCTGGAGGCAGGCTTCATTGAGCAGCTTGTTTAATTGGGGGAACAAAGACTAAAGCTTTGGGGCATAGGTAAAGGCTTTCGGGTTAAGTGTGCATCATTGGCCAGGGCTAAGGTGCTGGGAATGACTTATTTGCATGAAGAGGAATTCCAAGTGCCTGCTGGGCATGAACTTATAAGGAGAGAAGACGTTTAAACTATGACCTGGCCATGAGGCTATGTGACCACCTCAAGGGTGGCAGAGGTGGAGGCCAAAGGGCTATATGTTCCAGGACATGCAGGTCCAGAATAGAAAGAGAATGGTCCGACTCCTGCCTATTTCCAAGGTTTGGACATGCCTTGACCTCATTCTTGTTCCAGGCCAGCTCTCCCGGTCAATTACCCCAGCCCCATACAAGTCTGTTTTTTGGTTAGTTACAGTAGCTTTGAGCTTTACTAGAGAAAGGAATGAGGCAGAAGGCAAGAGATGTGTGGAATGCATGGACAGGGCTCTTCCAATCATTGTCTCTGCTCTCTGATTCTTCAAGTGGGTCTGAAAGGTAGTTATTATAGTTGTCATTTTCCAAGATGGCTAGTCTCATTCCTAGTGGTTGATCTGATCCACAGTGAAGATCAGCTGTCATAGGCAAGTGTCCTCATATGGCAATGAGGGAGAGGGGTTCTCCTCTGATATTTTGCTGTTTCTGGATTCCAAGTAGCCTCAGGTTTAGGGCTATGACTTATCTTTGTGCCTTCAGCCTTGAAGTAGGGGAAGATGGGTTAGGTAGGCAGACACTCCTCAGTAATTAAGAAGCCTATGGAGAGTCAAACAGAGGTCTGACCGAAAGTAAAGAGGATATACAAAGTGAGGAAAGCAATTCCTGGTTTTCATCCATTTTTATTTGCCTTGTGGCCCACATAAGAAGCCTGCGCATCCTAGAAAATTTAGCTCTGAAATGTTATACTTAGATACCATGCTGGAGACCTCAGAATGAGAGGCCCTGAGGGTCAAGGGACTGCAGATTGTCTTCTTGAATGAAAAGGTTGAAACTGAGCCCACTCAGAGCCACATGTAGCCATACTCTTTGAACATAAGGTATTCTTAGGACAAACAGTCACATTTTAAGATGTCTCTAAGGAGGGTACGTAAAGGTTCATATGTGAGGCCTCTTTCTTTTTTCTATTTCTTACAACTTTTACAAAGTTATTCACAAAAATAAAAAATAAAAAAACTGAAATATGTAACGCTAATAACCAAGATGAACACTACCTTGTTATTTTCTAGTTCTCTTTCTCAGTAGATTCAAATTTGGGGAAACTTACCAGATTTCCAAAATCAGAAATTATAAAATTCTACCAATTATTTATTTAAACAGGCTCTGTTAATTGCAAGTAATGAGCCTGAATAATGGCAATCTTTCATACCTTCCCTTTGGGGAGTGTACTCTGATTCACTGAATACCGTGCTTTTAAGAAATGGGCTGTGATTCAGCCAATTTTCCTGGATTGTTTTTGTCAAATTGAGGAAGAGAGGTTTTTAGAACATGGGCTCCAGGTAATTAAGCAGAAAGGGAGGGACTTTTAGACACAGGTCTCTGGCAATTAAAAGAAAAAGAGGTTTCTTTACTTTGGAATGATTTCAGATGTGAAGGCCACAGCAGCAATGATGTACACAGCACATTTCCCCTTAGCGTACGGGAGGCAGTGAGTGGCCTCACCCACCACCTTTCTTCCTTTTTATCTGCTAGGTTTCAGAAATGGGCAAATACTTGCAAGAGATTTTCTATGGATTTTTTTTAAATTTTATGTTAAATCATACATAGCTTTATACTTCTCAAAAATGCAAATGAAGGCAGTGGTGATTTGGGATCCTCCGGGTGGGTATATTGATCTGCAGGAAGTAATGTGTTGCGTTAGATGAAGCTGCTGCTTGGTATATTTCATTACAGCTGATCCCACGCTGTGCTTCTTTACTTATTTTCTTCTTTCCTTTGTTTCTTTCTTTCTTCCTTTCCTTCATTTTCCTACTTTCTTTTTTGTTTCTTTAGAAATAGCCCTAAAATTGCAGACAAAAATCATTCCCATTTCTCCTGTGAGCTTTTTCTGACTTGACTTAAAGACAGATCTCAGCAGGGAAGGAATTTTCTCCCTTGTATTTTTTCTCTCAGCAGTGAAATTGACACAAGTTGGTCACATTGCCTTCTGCTCAAAATCTCTTCAAATCACTCACCTGCTGTCTGCCTAAGTCTGCCTCATACCATTCATTCTCAGGGGGTGGACAAGAAAGATCAAAGTGTCTCCAAGCTCCGGCCTTCCCAGGCATGTTCACTCAGGAGACCTTCGTGCATGCGTTTTTTCACTCACAGTTTTTTTCCATGTATCTGAAGACTTGATTTTGGAGTAGTGGCATTTCTAATGGCAGCCTTGCTCACTATTCCTTTTTGATGTCATTTTGGCAAGACTCACACATTTTTCATGTGTTTTCTTGCAATAAGATGCTGTCCCAGGGCAGAGATGAAATGTTTTCTTTTTCCAGTAACTTGAAAGTGTGCTACATCCATTAAATCCAGTTACACATGTAGCAGAATGTTCTATGGCTATTGGCAGTGACTTCACTGATTAATTACACTCTGACCCTCTTGACAACTTCCTACCGACTTTCCTTCTTGAGAGATTAGCTCCAGCATCACTTGAGCAGTTGGGGTGCAGGGAGCTTAGGGACAGTCCCGCACTGGAGCAGTCTCTGCTCTACTGACATCAATTAACAAAATACTGCACAGGGGGAATGAAAGAGCCTGAGACCTTATTCAGAACATTTGGCAGGTAACTGAGACCTGTTGATGGAATGAGAGAGGAAGCGGTCGTTCTCTGACAGCTGCCAGGTGTGTTAGGGGAGGGAGCAGTAGCCCCAGGTTAAGACAGAAGCCATTAAGACCTATCATACTCCTGAAAAATATGGCTAAGCACAGACTGTGCATGTTCTGAATGTAAATTGAAAGGTGAACTGTAGGTGCCCTCTCATAGTTGGAGAGGTTTATATTAGGGAATGCATGGTGAGTTTTATTAATTAAGGTAAAATTAGGCCACCGTTACAAGAGCACTCCTAAAGTTCAGAAGCCTTTCTCTTTATGAAAGCAGTTGGGACACATCCAGGATTCCATGCACTAGAACATGGGCTGAAAACTTCCACATTTTGGTCCCACCAGCTCGTTGGACATTATCGTTATCTCCGTAAATGATGCTGGGTCATAGGCATGCTCATTTCTGTCTCACAGGAGAGTGAGTAACGAAAGTAAAGTTCACATCGAAAGTGCTCCAGGTTGACTTCTGCTGGCTTAGAACAGCATATCCATCTGTAAGAAAGGCTGGGGAATGTTTGTAGCTTCCAGATGCATGGCCATGGCTCTTCCCTGCTGCGAAAGCAAAGCACACAGGCTGTTAAGCAAGCCTCTGGTGCAGATGCACTCGCCATGACCCCTCTCCTTGGCTAACATTTGGGGGCATTCATTCAATATTGGTTGCATGATCCCTGTGCTCGCAAGTGCAAAGAATATACAAAAGTACAGTTTATTATTTCTAGTCTGGGCCATGTATAAACACTGTGGAAAGATGAGATCCTTATTTTTAATTTAATCACACCTACTTAATCCTAAATTTGTTCAGTGGCTCGCTCAGCAAAATGGACAAGATGTATTTGGTTTACCTGAGTGAACTTTTCTTCCTTGAATAAGTTTGGATTCGTTTTCTCTCTCTTCTCTCTCTCATGTAAATAACATTCCCTTTCAGATCTCAATAACAGAGATATGACACGTGTAAGTGAGGCCTAATTGAGGTCATTCATATTGTGAAGCTACTGTCTGCTTCTATATCAAACACCGTTTGTCATAAGACAATGTTTAAATACAGAAAATCAATCTTGTACCAAAGCAGCCACATGGAACAGCAGCTCACTATATCAAAGCAATATCAATGGATGTCTAGAAGTTCATATTTAACCCAAATTGACTAGATTAAATCCCAGTACATTTTAAACTGAAAAAAAAAAAACCAATCTTATCTTCCTATACATTACATTTTCACTCCTTTTTTCATTCCTTTTGTCTTTTTGGTCTCATTTAATATCATTCCAATAAATTGGGGGGGTTGGTTTTGGTTTTTTGAAACAGGGTTTTTCTGTGTAGCCTTGGCTGTCTTGTGCTCACTTTGAAAGACCAGCTGGTTTTGACCTCACAAAGATCCACCTGCCTCTGCCTCCCTAAATGCTGGGATTACAGGCATGGGGCACTGAGACCGGCTTCCAAAAACTATTATACAATACTTTTCTTTGATTCATCTTCTATGTATAACTCAAATGTTCATGACTCATAAATAGTATGATCAAGTGCTATATAGTATAGAATCCGGATGAGACAGTGGTATTATTCACCCTTCTGTCACTACAATGAAATAGTGGAAGATATTGGCTTATAAAGCTAAAATGTTTGTTTTGACTTACTGATTATCCTGGTTAGTATAAAAGCTAAGTTGGCAAAGCCTAGAGACATAGAAGAGTTCCTTAATTGAGAAAATTCATAGATCCAATTGTCTGGTGGGAATGTCTGTGAGGGATTGTCTTGATTGTTAATTGGGCTTGGTCCTCCTAGACCAAGCCCACTGTGGGTGGAATCATTCCTAGCCAGGTGGTACTTGATTGTATATGAAAACTAGCTGAGTATAAGCTTAACCATGAGCCAGCTAATCATCAATATCCTTCATGGTTCCTGCTATACCTCTTTGGCTGTGAAATGGGTTCCCTCATAGGAAGCAATGCTTTGTGGTATAGCATGCAGGCCTGCATTTAAGCTCCTGCCTTGACTTCCCTCAGGGATATACTCTGTGATCTGGAATTGTAAACAGAAATAAACCTTTCCTTCCCTGCATTGTTTTGATCAGGGCATTTTTACCTTAGCAATATAAATGAAATTAGAACAATCATTATGGATGTCCCTTTATAAGATTAGGTAACTCGGCTGCTTTAGGAATCTGGGGAAAAGGCATCTAGTTGCAACAAGGACAGGTGGGAGAATAATTGTCACCTAGTGAACCAGGAACAGAGAGAGGAGAACAGGACTGAAGACCCATCCATGGTCTCTTCAAGGGCATGCCTCCAGTGACCTAGGCACCTCTCAGAAGGAAGGCCCTGCATCATAGGGACTCTACCCCCCTCCAGCAATGTTGTCCCCAGGCCTGAACCTTTAGGGGACATTCAACATCAAAAACAAAAGCTTGACACAAGCTACTTGGGAGAGACTTTTGTAAGGAGACTTTTCACTGTAGGCTGGACCATATAATAGAAAAGCTGTCCTGACAGGAAGCCACAGTATATAAAGATGAGAGACTAAAGATAGAAGACTACCAAAGAACCATTCAGATGGGGAAAGCTGAAGTTAAGTGAGGAAGTCGTTTAGTACATGATTTAAAAGTAGATAATTTAAAAGTGTCTGGTAGAAGTTATATGGTAGGAAGTGATCAGGCTTTCAAAAGTGTATGCTAAACTTTTGAAAAATATATATATATATATTTGAATATCTATATTAGATAAAATCATGCTCTTACTTATTAGTTAACACAGCTCTAGTAGAAATTTACACATAGCTGACTGAATATGTAAACTAAAAAAGAGGACCTGAAACTAGCAATGGTCTGTTCTTAGAACTCTGGGCCTTAGCACAGTCTCCTAGTTTAGTTAGGTGCTCCTACATCAGTCAGTACTCAAAAGATAGGCCATGGCCTGTTTACTCTGTGCTGAGCAAGGTCTGCTCATGCAGAAGAAACACAGGAGAAATACGCTACAGACAATGGGTTTATCTCTCCTAGACCCTGTGGCCTCCTTGTTGTCTATCAACCCTATATCTCAGTTTAGGAAAAAGCCACATGAACTAAAATTTTAACACAGGGCCTAAAGCTATGCTCAGTTGACTACCAGAGAGAAGGTGGTTTAGTACCCACAGGTGTCAACAACCGAGACCCAGTTTCACTCCTGGATAGATAATCCAAAGTTACTTACATCCAATTATTTTTGAGTTCTTTGTGTGTTCTCAATCAAAAGAGATAATGGCCTGGAAGATTTATGGTAGGTCTCTAAAATGCTAAGTCATATGCATTGGAAAGGTTTCTATGGCCAAGCCAAATGTAAATTTACCTGCCCTTAGAACAAAGCGATAAATGCATTTACAATACTTCTGATTGTGCTCGGGCATTGTAGATGTGGCTTTTGTGCTCTCATCTTAGGCTGAAGTTTAATATGCCTCTTTTCCACATAAGAGCAAGTGGGCAGCTCACATTTCCTAATCGACCAGGGACTTCCTGATAATGGGTCTCTCCACACAAGATTGATTCCTCAGAACAGGATTTATGTATCCGTAACTAAGAGAGATATACAACAGAGATATACAACGGGAAAGGTGAGTTCAGAAGTATTCAGGAACACTGACTGTGCTCATGAATTTCTGTCAGTCTAAAGGGCACATTAGTTTCATATAAGCAGCCACACGTAAAGACAAAACATGCCAGCTAGAATATTCTGTGTTAATTATATCGTTCTTAATTCCATAATTTCCACTATAATGTTGCATTTTCAGAAAGAATGTTTATGTCTAATTCTGTTTCACAATAGCTGTAAAACTACTGTTTGTTTTTATAAAACTCACAATATCAGCCTAAAGTATCTTTACTCCCCCACAAAGCATAGAATTGTATCACTTTAGCTGTGGTCAGAATTCGAGCACCTACTCTGACACCTGAGCTGTTGAAAAGGAAAAATGCACATTTTCTGTGGCTACGTCTTTGAAACACTTTGTCCTAATGATAATCAAGCTGAAAAAAAAAGAAAAGAAAAGAAAGAAAAAAGCAGTACTCAGGTATTTAATCTTCTCTTAAGGCTTTAGTAATATAAAGAAGCCTGTCCCATTAGTGTGCAGTTAAGGACAATGAATCACTTTCAAACTCAGGTAGGCATTAAATCATTTTCAGACAATAACATTTATTTTTGAAGGGTGTGAGTCATTTTTAATACCAATTAAGGCAGCTATACTGGAGAGCATCATGAGCTGACTGGGCATTTAGCATTGTGTTTATGATATTACAGAGCTCTGATTTTTAAGCATTGTGGATATTTGACTTGGCTTGTTTCTATCAGGCTTGCTTCTCATTTTTTTGACAAAATAGTTATAGTGTAAGATTTATCATCTCAAACATTTTAAGCACACACTTCAATAACATCAAGTGCACTGCCTTAGCCATGCCATCTCAGAACTCATGTTACAGAACCAAACCATTACCCACGAGAGAACTCTCCATTCTCCATGACAATCAGTGTCTCCAGGAATTTAAATTCAGCTATTCTCAGTACATCTTGCAAGCAGAGAAACATGGTATTTGCTTATTTTGTGAGTAGCTTATTTCACTTAGAATCATGTTATCAGGATTCAATGGCTCGTATATCTCCGAATTCCTTTTCTTTGAACGGCTGATCAGCATCCCAACGCATACTGTACTGCATGTTGTCTATTTATTTATCAGAAGACATGCGTGGTATGTTCATCTGTGGGGTACAGTGGACAACACTGCATTAAACATGTATGAAATTCCAGCGGGTGCCCTTTTTTGTTTCGTTTTCTTTCTTTTCCTGATTTTCACAGAAAAGAGAAGTTTCTAGAGAACAGCTAATATTTTTAAGGAATCCCAAGCTTTTCTGTGCAAGCTGCCACCATCTCTTATCCCCATAAGCAGTTTTCCACATGTTCATCAATACTTGTTCTCTGTTCGGTTTTGAGTCATTGTGAAGTGGACATGAGGTCTGTTTAACTTCATTCTTGAGTTAAAGGCTCTGGGCAGCAATCAGGTGCTTCTGAATCTTTACTTCCCCTTGGCCCAGGGCCTACATAACTAGTCCAAGATACAGCAGAGCGTGAATCAAAGATTCATACAAATGCAGGTCCACAGCTACCAGCATAGTCTTAAATATATTTGCTAATCTATTGTTGAAGCACATGCCAGGATTGCTGGGATCCTACTGCATGGGAAGACCAAGGAGGCTACAAAAGCAGGGACATGGTGACTAGGTGTAGTTAAATTTTGTTATAAAGCATATCACTCACATATGTCTCTACCTCTAGATTGTGACATCAGAAGCACATGACCCTACTCTACATTACTTACACATGCTTAACATCAGAAGCCAGATCCCTCCTCCTAATACTTTGCTCCTCTGTGTTTAAGTAGTGCAAGTGCCATGCTGGGAACTTAGCACGAGGTCCAGAAAGAATCTCAAGGCAGAACACAAGTATAAGGCAGGTGTGAATGAGGAATACACGGAGGCCACTTGTTTAACATACTCTGCTTCATACAAAAAAGATTTCACACGATCTCCCTTACTTTCCAGGGCTTCGGAACCATGAATGATGCCCATTTTCCACTCTGTATAATAACTTTTCTTACTTTTAGTCACTTACTCATTTATAGTCAACCAAACAGATTTCTTTTTGGTTCTTTATATTTATCAATGGTAAAAGAAAGACAAGTTAGTGCCTGAAATTCTAGCTCTGAAGATCTTCCAGTGTTTAGGGGTCTTTCAGAGTAGGATGTTCCTGGTTGAAGGATGGCCTGTACCCAACAGGACCACAGGTTGCTTTACTATAACTTTTTTTGATATTTGCAGTTGAAATTCACATTATGCTTTGGAATGTTTTCTGTTTAGCCTCAAAAGGGGCGTGGGGTAGGATTGCCTAAGGAACAAATAGAGTAGGATTAATGTAAAGTACAATGCAGGGTTAAAGACAGCACACAATGTGAAATACACAAGCCCATGTATCATTCCTTTATAGCTAGGGATAAAATTTTATTGATTTCCACATAAATCCATGTCAATACTGTATGCTCATTTCCCTTGCCTCCTTTTTCTGGGTATGATGAAAGTCTCTTTCTAGTTGTAATGATAGATGTGCCTAGATGGAAGCTACTCAGCTGAATCTGACTTTGGTAGGCCACGAGTTCAGAAGAGAGTAGTAGAGATTCAGCCTGCAGTGTTTTAAGGAGCTCATATCCCTATGGTGTCTCTCCTTTAGAGAGTCCTCTTCTCCCTGACCCATCTGTCCTCTTGACCGTACCTTCAAATGCATTTGTGAGGAGACTGGCATCAGTTCAATTGAGTACAGGGATGTGGGCAGCTAACCAAAATGTTCCATTTCTTTCCTGCCAGTCTTTTAACAGGCTGTGGTTGTAATGGGAGAGAAATGGATTCTGTCCACAGTACAAATTGCTTTTCTTTCTGAACATAGTGGTAGCACTTCCCGTACCAGAGTTTCCTTGGTTGTTTACTTTGGTGTGTTAACACAGTAATACACTGTGTTACTGGTGTATGAACTAAGTATAAAAGGAACAGGACCTTTCTATTCAAATAAGGAAATAATCATCTAGTGCTTCTTAAAGACAAGTTTATTCCTACATCTTCTTCTATAACACATAAGATATCTCCTCATTCGAAAACACTAAGATCTCACTGCGTATGACCTGTTCAAGCAGCACTTGCCCTTATGTACATGTCACCAGGCACTCCTGTTCTGTGTAGCAGGGTCAGCCAGGCTTCTGTGACTTGCTCCTACACCCTGCTGCCATGTTCCTGGAATAGGAAGCTACACATGATTCCTTCCCCTGCTTTACAATCCTATAGCAAGAGAGAGCTCTGGGTAATGTGATTGTGTTGGGAAAAATTATAATGTGAAGACTTGGACAAGGGTGTGGTAACCAAGTGTTGACGTGAGAAGGCTTATGGAAGCAGTTTCTCAGGTCATCCTTAATACACAACTCATAGAGGATCAGAAGATAATCATCCCTTTTAAAATAATTCTACTATATATCAATGCTTTGTTTTTAAAGAATTTGGGTAGATTCACTGTGAGGTCTTCCACATCAAGCAACCTAAGAACAACGACTTCACCAAGTCCCACCCTCTACAGAGAATTGATATTTTCAGAAGTACTATGAAGAGGGATCATGGAAGGAGGAACATGCTGTTTTTGGAAAGTATTTCAGAGATTTACCCAAAACTTAGTTTTTACAGAGTTTGCACAGTTATTTGTTTACATTATGTGTGCCTTCAGTGACTGCCATGGGCTGATAGAAGTTCTAAGCACCATGCTTTCATGAGGCTCTCTGCAAGACTGGTGGCTGAAATCGTTGTGGTTCAATGTGCTAGGCAACCAACCATTCTTCCTCTAATGAGAAAATCGTACTTCTGCTGACTTAATCATGTTTGTGTAACCTTTTCTGTATAGCCGAACAAAATTTTGTTCTTCCCAGATAGGACATTGGTGAAAGACGAAAGAATGATGGTAGACTGTACCCAAGTCCAGCTTGTTGAACCAATGAATTTCTGGGGAGGGGAGGTTACAGGAGGTGACTTGGACAGCTGTGTTACTGGGAAACCCCTCTCCAGCATGGGCAACGGTACATGAAAACTGCCTCAGTTTCCTGCACTAGCTTCAGGCAGACCCATCAAAGGGTCTCTGTGGCAATTGTTCACTATGTATGTACTTCAGAGAGAAGCTCTAGAGTTCTTGCAGCTTTCTTTTAAGTTTTGTGAGACTCTCTCATTCTTGGCACAACTCATGCACTTACAGAGCAAGAGAGTGAGCTATGTTAGACCAGGCTGCATGCTCTTTTGTATCCAACAACAAGAACAAGCACCTTCTTTTATATTTGAGTTTATATGTGAGCTCTGGCAATCCATCAAATACCAGCATGTCTCAGTAGCCCCAACTCTTGGCCACATGTCTCACAGGCCACTTAAGCCCTGGCTGGAGTGGTAACAAATACCTCACACCTCCTTCCAATGGGTCCCATCCTAAATTATGAAGATTTCACAAATTTTGTTTCTCGTGCTTTTGAATGACCAACATTTCTGAGTATCCCCTTTCTTAACTTTCTAGTCCAACTCTTTCCAGGCCTCTGTGCTCATTCCACATTTCATAAATATATTATTCCCTATCCTCAATATCATTCCTCTCTACATATTTCTTACTGTATCTTCCTGCACCTTTTATACAAAGCTTGCAAAATTTTTCTTAGTAGCATGGCTAGGTACGGGTGTTAGAGAAGGCATAGTAGAGTATATACAACCTAAGATAGAACTACTTAAATATGCACAGTCACTCACAACTCATCTTGTGTGTCTGTGTGTGAGTGTGTCTGTGCATATGTGTCTGTGTATGTGCATGTGTGTTTGTGCATGCTCACATGCATATATCCATGTTGGAGCAGATGATCTGATTAAGGGCAAGGCAACGGAGAAAGACACCAAATTGTCGAGATGACTGAATGTGGGCAGTGCTAGAATGGACCTTGTTGCATAGGATACTAATTTATGTAGCTGGAGGATTGCTTTATGCTCCTGCAAAGAGGTTAGGGTTGTAGCCACACCATTATTTCTAATGATTACCACTGACAATTCACATTTCAGTGAATTCTGGCAAGTTCCAGAACTTATAAGTGGGTAAGTGCTTGAAATTCCCTGGCCCTTCTGTAGACCCTTCATGCTCCCTGGGGTTTTGGGAGCATGAAGCTTCCAGACAGGTCTTCATAACATTTCTGCATCTGTTTTTGTCTCAGTCAGAATAAGAAGAACTGATGTGCACTGGACTCACACCGCCTGCAAGGCATTTTCTGTAGTGTTGTGTCTATTACCTTGTTTCACTTATGCATCTTTTTTTTAACCCAATTTTGCTGAGGTGGAAAGAGATATAAATTGAATAAAATAATCTGTCAGTGAATGGTGGTGTCAGGGCTTGAACTTGGGAGATTTTACTTCCAAGTTCACATGGATGACCTCCCTGTTGTCTAAGATATAATGACACATTCCTAATCCAGTGGTTCTCAGCCTTCTTAATACCATGACTCTTTAATACAGTTCTTCATGCTGTGGTGACCCTCAACTACAACATTATTTTGTTGCTACTTCATAACTGCAGTCCTGCTACTGTTATGAAGCATAACGTAAATATCGAATAGATGAGCCTCGAGGGTGTTGCGAGCACAGGTTGAGAACTGCGGCCAGCACTCGAGAGGTGGAGGCAGGAGGTTCAGGAGTTTAAACCCAACCTTAGCCGCATAGTGAGTTCAGGCCACACTGGAACTCAAAAAAGAAAAAGAAAGAAGGATAGAAAGAAAGAAGCAAAAGAAACAAAAAGAAAAGAAAAGACCACTATTTTAGGACCTTACTGGTGAGAACACCCCAAACTTTGGTGACGGGGCCTGAAGAAATGAAGCTGGTAGTAACACGGAAGCTTCCCTGTTGGCTAGACAGTAAGTCTAAGTATTGAACAGTGCGATGTGGTCTGCTAAAGAGACAATACATCAACAGTCTTACCCAGCTGTGAGCCCTTCAAACTGTATCCAGCCTGTCAGGATATGTCAACAGGTGAAATAATGACATGAACATCGTAGGGGTAACCAACCACTCTTTAATTGGATGTAAGGTCCAATCCACAGAACCCCTTGTACGTATGCACTCATGACCTCACAACAACTGTAACTGCCTGCAAAACATTGAACTCAAACCAGTCAACCATCCAGCAGGGATGGGAGAGGAGCTCGTGAACCCAGATCCCTAGCTGAGCAGCTCTTGTTAGCTGATTTTCAGTAAGGGAGGGAAAGTCAGTTTTCTTTAGAGGTGTGGTCCCTGGTAAGTAGGTTATGCTCCAGTGCATGGCTCATATTCATGTGCATACAGGCAGCATTAACTGGATTCAATGAGTTACAAAGGGAAAAGAAAAAAAAAAACAGAGGACATGACATTGAAAGTTGAGGGGATGAGAAACTGAGGAGAGTAAGATAAGAGGAATGAAGGCTTATATGACCAAGGTACATTGTATATCTGTACAGAATTCTTGAAAGAATAAATAAAAATGCTAAGGTATACAAGAAAAAAATAAAAAATAAACAACAGGTGTTTTCTCTCCTTACAGTTTTATTGTCTGAAGCCATATTCCAACTCTCAGGGTACAGGAAGACCTGGCATATACATGCTGAGAGTCATGGATACTCAGTCGAGCAGCCCCCTCAAGGCTCCCAAAGAGGGCTTGTGCTTTAGTTTGACCCTAGCCTGCTGGTTTTTGGGGTTTTTTGTTTGTTTGTTTTTGTTTTTGTTTTTTAACTCTTGAACAGCTTTTATAATCCATTACAGCCCCTGAGTCATTCCTTTCTTAAGATGTAGTCTGTAGTTCATTCTTGGATATATTCCAAAAAATACAGGAAGTAGAGCGAACTTTCTAAGGTACTGAACAAATAGAATCAGGTCAGGAGAATCGGGTTGCTTAATCCTTATTCCATTTACTGTTTCCTTTGTCAAGTACCAGTCCTGAAATAGAAGTTACCATGCTGGCAGCTTCTACTTGTTTTTCAACAATTATTTTAGGGTCCTGTCTATGAAGAACATTCATTTAGCAAAGACTTTCTTACTTTTAGTATGTGTCCTGTGAGGCAAGATGATGATTAGTCATTTAACTTAAGCTAATCGAAAGAAATAGATAAGAGCCCTGTTGGATGATGTATGTTTTCTCAGTAATCCCTGGACTTGGGAAGCTTCACTGTGTCTGCGAGTCATTACTGAGAGCTTCAGGTATTTGAAAGCTGCTTGCTGTGGCAGGTTGAGCCCTGGGGAGCTGATCCTGCCTTGTGCTTCTCCAGGGACACCATTTCTAGGTCCATACACTCTACCGTGGCTTTGACTTCCTTTGTATACAACGTAGTTACAAATAAGCCAAAGTACTGGAATCTCAAGAATACTAGGCATGAACTGTGAGATTTTCAAGTTGGGCTGCTTGATCATGTCAGTCCTAGCATGCTTTCCATTATAGTCCCTTGAATAGAATTGTACTCAATCTCTGAGTACAGGTTCTGAAGTCTCAGCATTTCTACATTTCTCAGGAACACACAAATTCCCAAGAGATCATTAGATGCTTGGTTATGTGTCTTCATGCCTTCCTGTCACACCCTTTCCTGGCATCTGCTCCTGTCCCATTTGTTTCTCAGAAGGCACAGCCTCTTGAGAGTCTGCATCCTACAATAGCAGTCTTCTACAGCAAACAGTAAAACATTTTTAATGCTGCTTTAAAAAGCAAATGTTAATATATGTGAACTAATTTGATGGGTTGTTTTCTTCACTTTTATTAAGAATTTGTGCTCACGGAATGCAGAATAACCTTGTAAAGTTAATGATATTTAATTAGTCTTTAATAACGTCTATCTCTACAGTGGCAAGCTAGGAGCTCTGAAGGAGCTCCTAGTGGCCAAGGAATTGTCTTTTCTTAGATGATGAGTTTGAAGTCCACTCTGGAGACTCTCCAGTCTGACGACAGTCCCTTCTCTAGGTCCAATCCCACGATATTTGATGAGTACAGACTATATTGGAATTTTGTGTGTTGACACTATTGTGCATGTGCCCTTTATTCCCTCACTCTGCTCCCAGAAGTGGACCTCACAAAGGCTGTCCTTGCCTCTTTATTCTCCTCAATATATGACTCCCATACTCTCCTCAGCCAGACTTCCTGGGTGATGTTTTTTCATGGAGGATGCAAAGGGTTTGGGTTAAACAATTTTTGTTTGCAGGAGGGCTCTGCTACATATTAGCAGGCACTCAGGAGCAAATGCTATAACTGTTTCAACTTGGTCTTCTTCATCTATGGATGGAATGCTTCCTGTGCTGTGTCTACAGAGATGCAATTGAGACAGAGACATAGGTAATATGGTCAGTGTGTGACTCTCAAACTGACCCCCTGATTACCCACTGTCATCACAAGGACTTTCCCTCCTGCCCATGAATCTGCCACTCCCTTCATACCAGGCTGTTATTGAATGTTGTCATCTCAATCCCTACTACCTGCCTGCTCACAAGGAGGAAATACTTGGCAAACACTGACACCTCCCCCATCCACAAGCATTGGTCCTCCTTTTGCTAAGTATGGAGATGGACAAGGCCAGTTTCAGAGGAAGAAGTAATTGAGAAGGATCCTGAGTGGACTGAGGAAAGTCCTAAAGGCACTTACCATACACCTTCCAGCCAGCAAATCAGGTGGCATCAGGAGTATGAGGTGGCACCATGTGAAAAACAAATCTTGAAGTAAATACACATCATGGTATAATGAGGACAATGATAATGTTACAGCAGAAAGAGAAAGGAGAAGGAAGAAGAGGAAAAAATATGTTCTTAACAAAAAACAAAAGACATCGTAGTAATTGAAACAACTTATATATTACCTTATATATTCTTCCGTACTTCTCAAAATCAAAATTGTCCACAATACAATACAATGCAATACAATGTGTGTCTAGTAATTTAAACAAATGTATAGCTAGCTAGCTATAAATGATAGATAGGGATGGATGGATGGATGGATGGATGGATGAACACCTTAATAGACTCTTGGGTAAGAATTATAAGTAATAAATATTGCAATAGAAATCTCTGGCCCCAAAAACATTAACCACAAAGTAATGTAACAAAATATCTCTGACTGTAAGGCCCAGCATCACACACCTGTAATGACAGCTCTCAGGAGGTTGAGTCAGGAGCATTTCATAACCTGGAGTTCACAACCAGACTCTGTCACAGAAATTCAAAATAATAAAAGGAGAAAAGAAAAGGCTAGCTAGGACTGTGCACCGAGCACAAATGAGAAAGCAAATCTGGGGAATAGCTACACGTTTCCTAGTCCACCCCTGTGAGTGGCAGAGGCTAGACTCCTGCCAAGAGTCGCTGCAACCTCTCACTCAGGTGAGAGACAAGTCTGTGACAGTCTCTACTATTGCCTCTTTACCGGATGGTTTCCACATATGAGTTTTCAAAGGGAGCTGAGCCAGGGAAACATGTTCCCACGGGATGGACAGTGAACACAGAATGCCATCCTTTTACACAAAACCCCATGCTCTCTCCTCCTGTACAAGCTGAATGAGCTAGTGGTGTGATACGGTTTCTGTTTTCTCCCTCACCAGACCCCCAAACACTTGGTGGCAAAAGTTTAGCCCTTCACTGGCTCCCTGTTGTCCTCCTTGGGTGTATGCAAGAAAACACCACTGTGTTCTCTCAGCCAGAGGCCAGAGATTTCTATTGCAATATTTATTGATCATAATTCTTACCCAAGAGTTTACCTAAGGTATCCACCCACCCATCTATCCATCCATCCCTCTACCCATCATCTGTTTATAGCTAACTAGCTATCCATTTGTTTTAATCAATAGATACATTGTACTGTATTCTGTTCTATTCTATTTTTTTATTCTATTCAATTCTTCTATTCTATTCGATTCAATTCTTGTTTGAGATGAAAATACAGCATCATTTCCAAACTTACCTGGGCTGTAGGCACTGCCCCCTTTTCCTTTTCATGGATGAGCATCCCTCATGCATAAAGTTCTGCGGGAACAGATTATTGTTTAGGTAAGGGACCTGGTATCCACCAGCCCTAGCTCCTGGGCACTGACTGGGAGGCAGACGGGAAAGAATGATGCTCAACTTTGCTGGTTGAACCCTACCACCTCTTCCTTTTAACTCACTAATGAGCAGACTCTTCACCAGTGAGATGATAGTGGCAGCAATGAATGTATTTTCATCCCTTGAGAGCTGTGTGTCTGTAACCACTTTCATGGCTTAGCCTTGCCTCAGCACCATTGCTGAGTTTGCTATTATTAAATCACATCTTAGGGCTGAAGGAACTAGAGCTTGAATGTGTTGGACTTGTTTGCTCATGGTGCTCAGTTAGAAACTGGAAATGTGACTGAGCTTTCTCACTCTATTTAAATTCCATGTCTGAATCCCAAACCTGTTCTTTGGTTGAGAGAGGGATGGGAAGCACCATACCTACTTTAATTTCTTGCTATCAGTCTCAGAGGAGAACCTCTGCCCAGGTGGAGCAGCAAGGGGCATTGGTTGTTGGCAGTAAGACTGGCATGTTAGGTTGTAGATGAGTGTCAGTCATTCACTGAGTCTCTGTGCCCTCTGTTCCAAGCCACCTCACTGTGAGCATAGCAGCAGGGGAGCTGGCCTCCCAAGTCACTGGAGCCTGGGGCTCTCCCCCAGGGCCTCTCTCTTCATGTCTGTACTCTTGGCTAAAGTCTTCTCATTGAAATCTGCAATTCAATTAGTGTTTTTGGTAGACTTGGTAGATTTTTTTTTAATGCTGAGACATTTTGTTGCTGATTAATGATCAACTGCTAGATTTTTCTTAGTGACATAACACACCTGTGCTATTTTATATTCTGGTTCAACATGCTGGAGGGTGAAGCAGCATGGAGGATGTAGGGGACTGAGAAAAGAAAAGTGGCTTCCCCAAAGGCATGCATCTTGCTGACAAAAGTCATCCATTACATTAAAGATATGTGGCAGCAACTATATCCATCCCTTTAACTTCTAGAGTATTTGATTTACAACAGAATATTCTGTGTTTCTCGGAGATGTTATCTGTTCTTCCCTAACTGTGTTAAAGTTAGCTCCCAAGCTAGTGTTTAGGAATCTCTTGCATATACAAAGGGATAATTACTGTTTTACTGTTTAGTTATAAGACAAATTAACCAAGCAAAACTATATTTTAAACATGCATTTAAGAGTAAGATAAACAATTCAAATGCTAGGCATCCTGTAAACGCCATGTGCCCGTATTTGCTGCACGACATAATACCACAATCTTCTCATCCCATGAGTCATTTTATTTAGTCATAACATCATTACCAATTTCTCATTTCCTTTTCAAATGAAAAGGCAACATTTACTTCTCCCACTGACTTATTTTTAGGTCCATTCTCTATGTGCCTTTAATATTGGTTCCCCTTTTCCTCATTTCCTTTGCTCTGGTAAGACATTAGAGTACCATCTCCCAAATATGAGATGCCTGGCCACATAAATAGAATACCTAGCATTCTTTGAGCTCTTTTTCTTTTAGCTGGGAAATTATTGAATAGTAGAAGTACTGTGGAATTCAACATTGTGGTTGGAGTTGTAAGTTAGATCAGGAAATTAAAAGCTAGGATCCCCACAGGAAGAGTGAGATAATGATACACGCGTGTACTGAATTGCACGCCTCTGAGTGGGAACTGTGAGCAAATGCCAGTTCCCTGACCTCAGAATCTGCAAACATTAATGCATTTTACTTCCATTCCTGGCAAGTTGTTTGAGGCAGTATTACACACACAGGCCCTGATGGGTTTTATATTACCAAGACATTGATACTTGCCGGCACTCAGTTAATTTGCTTTTCATTTTCAGCTCCTTATGGAACGATATGCGGGTAGCTGTTACTTTTCAATCTTGTGTTCACGCTTTCATATTGCAATTACTCAGCTTTTAATAAAAAAACTAAATGGGAAACTCATGCTCGAGTGCGAAATATGTGAATTTGTGGATTCCATATTTTCCACCTCCATCTTTTCGCATTAGACTTCAGACATATCCAGCCCAGTTTCCCCCTGAGAGCATTCTGGAAGAAGAGAGAGCTTTTAGAATGGGTTACCTGTCTACATGGTAGCATTTGTGTGATTATGCATAGGAGAATCAAAGAATTGGTAAAAACCTAATAGATGTTGACTGTGAATTCCAGAATTGAGCCATAACTAAAGTAAGCTACACCGCAGCCAACACTGCTAGATTTCTCTCCAGAGTCAACTCCAAGGAAGGCTGAGGGGCTTGTAGGAGTCTGAGAGCTCGAAAATGCTCTCAATATGTTTTGCTTGCAAGAGCATGCTGGGCAGAGTTGAACAATGAATTGTTACCATGGCCCAGAAGAAAGCGTCGACCTCGGAGGAAGGGAGGAAACTGAGGCAGGAGACCTCCCTCTCAAGCCCGTGTACTTGTTTTGCTGCCATGGAAATGTAGAGGCAGATGTCTTATGGTGCTAACCAAGGAGGTCCCTCCTTTCTTACTCTGAAGCATGGTGGTTGAATCACTGGTGGTTGTTTTGTTCCCAGACATCTAATGGATTAAACCTTTTCCTCCGTAAGTTTCCATGTTGCTCCATTGTAATGAACTTTCAAGTCATTTCTTGATAATTGCAAATGCTCATAGAGGCTTCCAGTGAGAACAGGGAGCTTTGTTTATTGATTGATATGATAGTTAAAGCCTGCTTGGAATTTACAAGCAACTGTGTGTGTGTGTGTGTGTGTGTGTGTGTGTGTGTGTGTTGCCTTAGTATGTGTGTATGTGTGTATATTTTCTGATGCTTGTATTTGTGTATAGTTGTATGAGTAGACAAGGCTGTATATCAGTGTGCGCAAGTATATCTATATCACTGTATGTGCACATATATCACTGTGTGTGTGAATATACGTGTTTCTATACCAGTGTATATTATGTGTGTAGATGAGTGTATGTGTGTGCACAGTGTGCGTGTGTGAGTATGCATGTGGCAGCGTTCAGCTATCAGTGTATATTTGTAAAAGTGCATATGTAAGCGTGTTTGTGTTTTGTGACTGAGTGCATGTTCACACGAATTTCCATGTTGTGACTGTCAAATGCCATTTGCTGTGACAGACCAGCTGCTAGAGTTCAGCTCACAGTTCAGGACTTTTCTGCCTGTAGCCCTCAGCTCTGTTAGCTCTGGATGCTTCAGGAAAACATACCCACTCACCTTAAAGTAGAGACGGTGACAGAGAGGCATCCTGGGGCCATTCCCAATAGCATTCCACACACACCTATTTTCTCTAGCGCCACCCACCCTCTGGAGTTTTTAGAAGCGCCCATCCGAAGACTAGGCCCTCAGTCAGAGTTTGTGGGTAGCCTGTCATGTCCACATCACAGAGTATTAACATGGGCTTTAACTGTGCACAGTGTTCACTCTCCTCTTTCTCCTCCTTGTGTGTGTGTGTCTGTGATTGTTTGAGTGTGTGTGTATGTGTGTGTGTGTGTGTGTGTGTGTGTGTGAAGTCTAAGCACTCACTTTCCTGTTAGTATGTTATTTTGTGAATTAAGAGAGAGTATTTTATATGCCTGTGTGAGTGTGTATGTGAGCTCGTGTGTGTGTTTAGTCTAAGCACACACTGTTGCCATGTTGATATTGCATGTGTGAAGTGTGTGAGTGTGCATGTGTATGTGTGTGTGTGTGTGAGAAAGAGAGAGAGAAAAAGAGAAAGTGTGTATGCAGTCTAAGCACACACTTTCCTGTTGGTATAATGATTGTGAGAGAGAGAGAAAGAGAGAGAGAGGAAGTATGTATGTATGTTTGTATGTATGTATGAATGATTAGTCTAAGCACACATATTCCCGTTAGTATAATGATATTGTATGTATGTCTGTGTGTAAGAGAGAGAGTATATATGTATGAGCAGTCTGGGTACACACATTCCTGTTGATGTGTTGGTATTGTTTCAATTGCCTGCAAATTGGCCCAGGAGGTATATCATTTGTTATCATTTTGCAGCTCCAGACACTGGATAATTGACACTGAACTACTTGAAATTGGCAGACTAAAGCTGCCTTTCCTTGTTAGTAAGAAAAATGAGAGTTTATTTATTAAGTCTGGACCTTAGTCAATAATTCTAGAAAAAAAAATCCCAATAGGGCTTCTCAGTTTTTTTACATGAACACCATTCAGAGCGTTTAAAAAAACATTTTTTATGGAATTTTTTCACTTTATGTGAACAAGATTAAGTGAAAATTTTAGCTAACCTTGCATAGTTGATCTTTGAATTTGTACTATATGTAAAACAACTTTCAAAATTAAATAATTAAATTAGTATAGATAGATGATGGACAGATAGATGATGATAGAGAGAGAGGAAAGAAGATTATTTCTGCCACCACTTCAGCAAATGGCACAGTATCTCCTTGAACATCTACTCTGTGAGCAGCTGCTTGTCAGGTGCATCTGTTTTTGTTCTTGAATGAGTCAATATCAACCCCTGAACCTTGCACACACTAGGACAGCACACTGCCACTGAACAAGCTCTCCTTAAAGACATTGTTATTCATATTTTATGCAGAATGGGCCTTTGTAGAGTAATTTGTAGGAAGTTCTAAGTCTTCAAACAGGTTTGAGTTACCTCACAAATGACTTCAAATAACATTTATTCTCTGACACGGATTCGTAAAACTTTATATTAATTCTTTGTACATTTCACACCATGCACGCCAATCCCACTCATCTTCCCATCCTTTTGTATCTGCCCTCAACCTTGCAACCTGACCCTTCAAAGAAAATAAAAAATAAACAACCAAAACAACAAAACATCTTGTTGTGAAAGCTGTCATGTGTCACAGTGTGTCCCACAATGGACTCTTTCATCCACACTTCTTTATTTGTATTGAGTCATTGGTTTGGTTCAAGGCCTCTGGCTTCTGTTCCACTGTCAATACTGGATCCATACTGTAACTCCTCTCAGATATCCTGTTGTTGCCCTATTTCATGGAGACACACTATGGGAGACACTATGACACACTACAACTTCCTCAACAAGATGGTTTTGCTTTTATTTTACTTCTTATTTTCTTTTCAGAGGGAGGTTACAAGTCCAGAGGGCAAATATGAAGGGATGAGGAGATGAGTGGGACTGGGATGCAGGATCTTCATGTGCTCCAGCAATTCATATATGTGGTAGATGCAGGGATGGGCCAACTCGAAGTCCCGGATCTGGGCTTAGGTTGTATCACAGTTAGTCATCCTGCCAGCTCTCCCACACCCACACCACCAGGGCCAGCTCTCCTGAGAGCCACAGCCATTGAGGGGCTGGGCCAGCTCTGCACAACCCTTGGACATCAGCATGGCAGCCAGACCAGGGATGTCCGCGTGGCCTTTGGTGGTGATATGAGCCACGGTCATTGACACAGACCCCTGCTGCAGCATGGCCACAGACTTGATATTTCCCTTGGTGGCAGCACACCAGCTGGGACTTTTCCATGTCCTCAAGTGGCAGCGCTGGCTTCTCCCATCAGACTGTTTCCCTCCACTCTTGCATCTCCAGTTTTGACTCTCTTTATAGTGCTCATGTCATTTTGCTTCTCTTTCTCTCCCATTTCTCCATCACCTATTTGAGCATCATAGTGGCTCCTGCTGCAGGCCAGCCACAAGGGCAGGCCTCAGGGTGTCTCTGCCTGCCAGTGGGTGGACCTCTGATGTGGGTTAGTTTTTAAGTCGTTTTTTTTTTCTTTTTTCAAAGTTCTCTGAAATTTGATCTTATGTATCATTCAGACTATACTTACGCCTATTTCCCCAATTTAGAGATTTTAGCATTAAAAAAAAATGTTCCCTCATAGTCAGAGACTCTACATCTCTCTTTCTTTCCCCCTCCTTTGCTCCCTCCTTTTCTTTTTTCTTTTCCTCCCTCCCTCTCTTTTCCTCTCCGCCTCTTTCTCTTCTCCATCTCTCACTATCCCTCCTCTCTCTCACTTTATGCACCTTGTCCTCAATAAATCTGTCTTTGGCAACTCAGGTCAATGTTCTCTATAAAGCAAAGCACCTTTTGGGTCTTTCCAGTACATTCCATAACTGGATTGCACATTAGATGTTCATTTGTGATTTGTTCTTCTCAGTCTCACTGGCTTCTTAGAAGCCAAGCCAGCACTGCCTGGCACACAGTGGGTGCTTTCCTATTTGATAAATATGTGAGTTCTGCAAGCTGTCTCCCACTCTCTGCCTTCATAGAAGAGATGCTCCTGACAAAAAATTTTAAGTCAGTATTTTTAGGAAAATATGTTAAAGTCCAAGACTAAGGAGTTAACCAAATTTGCTTCTCTGACCTTGAATCATGTATATATCCTTTTCTGATGACATTTGTGTTTATAACTTTGCTAATCTGAAATATATCTTTTTCTTAATTTGGGAGAAACAAGTAAATAGCCAAACAAGATTATTGAGTGATTTTTTTTCTGTTTCTAGATATTGTAGTGATGCAGGAGGAATTGAGAGAAGGAATGATTGACTTGCAATGGTCTTAGCAAGGGTTAATCAGAAAATTCTGAGATTGTGGGCAAAGAACTGAATATCTGCACATATCTTGGGCCAGATATCTGTATACCATGTGGCTGGATGCCTGCACATTCCAGGATCTGAATGCCTACACACCTCAGGGTCTGGATGCCTGCACATCTCAGAGGCTGGATGCCTGAAGGTCTCAGAAATAGAAGAAGGCAGTTGCCTGAGACTAGGGGAAGCTTCGTTGCATCTGGCTCCTACCAGGTGGCATTTAACAAGGGTTACCTTGGTCTACCTCTATTTCTTCATCTTCAAAATGAAAGAATATTGGCAAGGAGGCTATGATTTTACAAGATAATAAAATAATAAAGGAAAAATGCTGAACTGGCACATTACTAAGCATAGTGGGCAAATTTAACAATACTCATTTTGTTGTTGGTTTTGTTTTGTTTTGCAATTTCAGTTAGCAGAGTGATGCCATCTCCACAGTTTCCTTGCCTTTTGATATTGATATTGTTTTTCCTGCAAGGCCGTTTTCACATTACAGCAGCCCTTTCTCCCCTTTGTTACAAAGTAACCGTAGAAAAGACAACTGGCTCTTTTGTCACTATTCCTTCCAGTGCTCCACTTGGCAAACTGATGCAGGGCAGTGTCTCATCTCAAAAGATAAGAAAGAAACTTTAAATGAATCTTTTTCAGTTAGAAAACCCTCAGAAACTTAGAGAACGTCGTGAGCTTTGAGCCCCATTTTGTTGGGGCAGACGGACAGCAGACTGGAGGATTGTAACAAGCAGGGACAGGAAGTTCTCTAATCCGAATGTGGCTAGCATTTGACATAAACCTGCCAGCTCTTCCTTAGGCGAGCGAGGAGTGTTTTGTGAGCACGGAAGAGCCTGTGCATGCCTCAGTTCTAATTCCACTGTAGAGACCAAGCTACCCTGCACTGTAACACCCAAACAAGAGCTAGTCAAAGGGGTGTGGAGAGTGTAAAGGAGTAGATGGCACATTTGAAGTGCCAGATGTTTTCCAGGAGAGAGAGGCATTGAAGACAGACCTGGAAAGAAGGGTACAGTTTTGACAGGTGAAGATAGAACCCTCAAAACAGACCAACTTCAAACAGAGAAAATGATATGCATAAGAGCATAGGACAGGAAGTATGGAAGACAATAGATGTTGAAAATTACACAAACACACACAGGCTCATCAACTGCCATCTTTTACTTAACCACAACCTCTCTTCTCTCCTCTGTCTTGGGATTATTCGCCTAAACCACATCCCAGAATGTTTGAAACTTGAACCTAATAATTCTCCTCACTGGAGTATCAACTATTAAGAAAATTGCTCTTTTCTATTCTGGTCTTGACATAAGCAACAGAACATTTTCTATTTGCTTGCTCATTTTTTAAATGTGAAATTCAGTGGTGTTTTGTATACATGAAACTTCTACTCATTGGCACAATCAGTTTTGAAGCATGGTTTATTCCTCCCAAAGGAAAGTATGTTACTATGATATTTCATTGGCTCCTAACAGGTTTCCCACTGATGCAATATAGGTCAGATCTGCGCGTTTATTAGACTCTGCTCCCAGGCGGGTTCATCAGTCTCAAAGAATGGGGGACGAGGAAGTCTCACTCAGGGCCAGGGCAGGAAATTTTATAGACTGTGGGCGAGCAGTGATGACGTGTCAGCCATAAGCTGGTTTCTGCCTAAATTATAGTGAAGAGCTGAACACTTAGGTGGGGCTTTGGATGGCTAGCAGCATCGAGGAAGGAGATTGCCACAGCTGCCAAGAACGCCCAAAACTGAGATCACGGCACCTTTGTTCTTCGGAGGCTTCCCAGTGCCCAGCAAAGGTTAGGAGGAGGGCAGACAGGGTTTCCCAGGTTGTGCAGGGCCAAGCTGGGGTTCCAGCCAAACATCTGCTTTTGCTTTTTGGGCCAGATCCTCACTCACTGGCAAGCACACAATTCCTCTCAACTTATACCCAATCACCTGTTTTGAGTTACTTTTTTTAATGATTTATTTTAGTTTTATGATTAGAGTGTTTCGTTTTACATTTAGAGCGCATTAGTGCACTACACATGTGCAGTGTTTGCAGACGCCAGAAGGGGGCACTGGATCTCCTAGAACTAGAGTTACAGATCTATAGCGCGCTGCAAACCTCCATGTGTGTGCTGGGAACTAAACCCAGATCCTCTGCAAGAGCAGCCAGAGCTCTTAACTGCCAAGCCAGCTCTGCGGGTCTACAGCCTGCACTTTCTAGTAGCTTGATTTCTACAATATGCCTGTCTTCCTTAATTTATGTCTGGAAGGTCCTCATTTCACCGAATGGAGAAGTACTTTATTTCTTTCACTGAAGAATAATATTGTACGGTATCAATATACTGTATTTATTTAGCTTTTCATTAGTTGATGGAGATTCGATTTGTCTCACTTTTTAGTGATGTTGCTTGTTTGAACATCTGTATCTGAGTTTTTAGTATAGGTACGTTTTTCTTCTTCTAGAGATACACCTAGAGATGGAATTGTGAATACTCAGAATAATTACCAGAGAAGTTTCTGGATGTGTTACACCAGCAGAGTATGAGGGTTCCTACCTCCCTGTATCCTTACGGATGCTGACAAGGTTGTTATCTCTCTGTTTTGATGATGGTTGCTCTACTGAGTCTGACGTCATATCTTGTTGCAGTTTTGACACACATTTCCTCTCTGACTAATGATGTTGTAAGTCCTTTTATAGACTGAATGACTTTATTTCTCTGTTGTTTTTTATTGAGTTTTTGCTCATTTTGAACTTGGCTGATTGTCCTGTTACTAATGGATTCCAAAGTTCTCTAAGTGCCGTTCATGCAAGTCCTTTCCTGGGTATCTGATTTACAGATGTTCTCTCCTGATGAGTAATCTGTGTTTTCCACTTCTTCGATACTATTTGTGGAAGAAGAAAAAAAAAAGTCTTTCTGTGAAACCAAGTTTTCTTTTCCCTTCTATTACATGTGCTTTTCTGCATGTATTAAAATCTTTGCCTAATCCCAGTCTAGAGTGTTTAATCCTATATTTTTACCTATAAGATATACAAAGTTAACACTTACATTGACAAGTCTATGACTTATTTTGAGTTTTTAGTTTTACTTCCTGTGAATGGTAATCCAACTTGATGATTTTTTTTATTTGGACATTGATTTGTTCTAGTACCATGTGACACCCTTCAGATTATTCCATTTTCCATAGGAGGACCTTGACATCTTCTCTGAAATCAGTCCATCATAAATGTGACAATTGAACTGAGCCTGTCTCAGCTAGTAGAGTGCTTACACAGCATGCACAAAGCTTTGAGTTCCAACCAACATGGTGGTCTATGCCTACAATGCCAACATCCATCAGGCTAGCAGAGGCAGGGGTATCAGAAGCTCAAGGTCATTCTCAGTTAACTACTGAGTTTGAGGCCAGCCTAGACTGCCTAAGACTATGTCTCAAAATTATTTAACTAAATAAATTCATAAATAATCTAAATTCATTTCAGTATATTCGAGAATGTATTTTCCTGAAATATATAAGGGCCACCTGCTGTCCCCAAACCTCTCTGGTTTTTGAAACTTTGTGGTCATATTTAAAATTAGAAAGTGACAAACTCAACTTTTCACTACTATTTTAATATTTTGTTCTTCGAGCATTTATGAAAGCACTAGAATCAGTTTGTTAATTTCTAAAGCAAAACAAAAGCTCCAGGTAGGATTTTGGTGTGTAGTGTTTAATCTTTAGAGTAATTTGTTAAGTACTTCCATTTTTTTTCTCTTCAGTGTAGAGATAGACTCCAGACCTTTGCCCAATTTAAGCGAGATCTCCACCACTGGGCCACAGCCCTGCAGGATTACCATCTTAACAATATTTCGTCTCACAATTCATGAAGGTGGATGTTTCTAACAGTCTTTTTAAATTTTCCTTAAACATTGTTTTGTAGTTTCCAGTGTATAAGTCTTATATTATTTAATTCCTAAAGTTTCAGTGTTGGGGGTGTTCAGCGTACGCACGTGCATGCGCGCGCGCGTGTGCGTGTGGTGTGTGTGTGTGTGTTTGTGTGTGTGTGTGTGTGTCTGTGTGTCTGTATGTGTGTGTGTGTCTCTGTGTGTGTGTGTGTGTGTATGTCTGTGTGTGTGTGTGTATGTCTCTCTGTGTGTGTGTGTGTGTTTCTTAGTTTTTGACATATGAGATCAGGATCATCCAATAACATTTCTTTACCACCTGCACGTCTTTTATTTTCTTCTTGTTGCCAGAATCTTCAATATAAATTTCACCAATAGTAGCAAAAAAAAAAAAAACAAAACAAAACAAAACAAAAAACAAAAAGAAAACTATTCTTTTTTTTTTATTCTTTAACTTAGAAAACAGCAATTCAGTCTTCCATTGCTGGGCACCTATCCTAACTGTATGTTTTCTATATGTTTTATTTCAAGTTGTCTCTCTCTGTGCCTAATATTTTAAGTATTTGGAACATGTAAAAGTGATTTGATTTATATGTTTTCTGAGCCTATTAATTGTCTTTTACTTATCTTTTATGCTCTCAATATTGGATGTGATAGCAATTGACTTTCAGATATTAAACCAGTCCTGTTTTTCTGAGAGAAAACTCCTATAATGCATTACTGAATTCAGTTTTCCAAGTCAGTGTTTTGTTGAGAAATTTCTGTGTACATAGTTGTAAAGCTATTAGTTTTAGGCTCTCCTTTCTAATATTGCTTATAATCAGGATGATAATATCAGTACAGATGGAGCTGGGAAGCACTCCATACCCTATACATCTTGGAAGAACTGATATCAATCTAATTTTATATACTAGATGGAATTCGCCAATGAAGTTATTTGTGGCTTGCCTCTCCTCTGTGGGAAGACTTGTTTTTAATTATTAATTGAATCTCTACTTATGGAAACTTTACTCAGAGTTCCTGTTTCTTCTTGAATAAGAATTTTTCCATTTCTTCTAAGCTGTCAAATCTTTTGGAAAATGTATTTTCAATATGATAAAGGCTCCTCTTTTACTTCTGTTCTTAATAATATTTTCCTTGGCTACTCTTGTTAAATGTGCTGTAAGTTCATTAACGTTTTCAAATATATAACTCTTGGTTTTGTACAACATATTAATCTGTATTTTTCCATATTAATTTGTATTAATTTCCACATTAATCTATATTTTTTCTCTTCTTCATCCTCATTTTTTTTACAATTTCTTCAATGGAAATTTAGCTTACTGATTTCAACTTTTAAAAATACAGCTTGTTTTTATAACTGTTGTTCTATAGTACAGCTTAAGATCATGGATGGAGATACCTCCAGAAGATCTTTTATTGTAGAGGATTGTTTTAGCAATTCTGGGTTTCTTATTATTCCATATGAAGTTGAGAATTTTTCTTTCCAGGTCTGTAAAGAATTGTGTTGGTAATTTGATGGGAATTGCATTGAATCTGTAGATTGCTTTTGGTAAGATGGCCATTTTTACTATGTTAATCCTGCCAAGCCAAGAGCATGGGAGATCTTTCCATCTTCCGATATCTTCTTCTAATTCTTTCCACAGAGACTGGAATTTTTTTTCATACAAGTCTTTGACTTGCTTGGTTAGGGTTACACCAAGGTGCTTTATGTCATTTGTGGCTATTGTGAAGGGTGTTGTTTCCCTAATTTCTTTCTCAGCCCTTTTGTCTTTTGTAAACAGGAGGGCTACTGATTTATTATTATTATTATTATTATTATTATTATTATTATTATTATTATTTAACTTTGTATCCAGCCACTTTGCTGAAGGTGTTTATCAGCTGTAGGAGTTCCCTGGTAGAGTTTTTGGGGTCACTCACGTATACCATCATACCATCTGCAAATAGTGATAATTTGACTTCTTCCTTTCCAATTTGCAGAGTGCATGAAATCTTTTGTAAGAAGTAGGAGATAGTAAGATCTGGAGAGGACAGGAACCCCACAAGGAGAGGAACAGAACCAGAAAATTTGAACACAGGGGTCTTCCCAGAGACTCATACTCCAACCAAGTACCAGGCATGGAGATAACCTAGAACCCCTGCACAGATGTAGCCCATGGCAGTTCAGTGCCCAAGTGGGTTCCATAGTAATGGGAAGAGGGACTGCCTCTGACATAATCTGATAGGCCTGCTCTTTGATCACCTCCCCCTGAAGGGGGAGCAGCCTTACCAGGCCACAGAAGATGACAATGCAGCCACTCCTGATGTGATCTGATAGACTAAGATCAGAAGGAAGGAGAGGAGGACTTCCCTTATCAGTGGACTTGGGGAGGGGCATGCATGAAGAAGGGGGAGGAAAGGTAGGATCGGGAGGGAAAGAGGGAGGGGCTTATGGGGGGATACAAAGTGAATAAAGTGTAATTAATAAAATTAAGTCAAATTTAATAAAAGAAAAAGGAAAAAAAATATAGCCTGTTATGCAGTTTCCTCTGAGCATAGCTTTAGTATTTTGTGCCTATATTTCTTTAGTATAGACATTAGTATTTTGTGCCTATGTTTTTCTCAGAGCATTCCCGATTTTTCCTGTGACTTCTATCTACATTTAGGAGCCTGACATTGATCTTTATTTTCATTCAGTGTGGGAAGAAAAACCACTTTGTGTAACATCAGTATCTTTTTTTTAATTTTTTTTATTTATTACCATTTATTCACTTTGTATCCCAGCTGTAGCCCCCTCCCTCACCCCCTCCCAATCTCATCTTCTCTCCCTCTTCTACCATGCCCTTTCCTTAGTCCACTGATAGGGGAGGGCCTCCTCCCCTTCCATCTGAGCCTAGCCTATCAGTTCTCATCAGGACTGGCTGCATTGTCTTCCTCTGTAAGGAAGGCTGCTGAAGGAGGGAGATAGAAAGACCTGGAGGTGACAGGAGTAGAGCAACAGAACCAAAAAAAAAATCTGAGCCCAAGAGTCTTTTCTGAAAACATCAGTATTTTTAAATGTACTGAGACCCAAGCTATTAGTTTTAGTTATTATGACCTGAGAAATGGGTTGCTCTGAAAGACATTACTGTGCATGTAAGAAAGATCTGTGTTCTGTTGTAGCTGCTAGGGCACTCATATGGGTATCCATTTGCCCTCATCAGTTTATGATGTTGTGAAAGTCTTTTTCCCCCTTGATGATATTTTGTTTTGTTCTTTGCTGTAAACAATTCTATTTAGAAACCTCAACAATATAGACTTTATATTAGTCCATGATTTAAAGCTGTTCACCTATCTACTTAGTAGCTTCCTATAAAAAAATCTTAGTGATGTTTTGTTTTTTTGTTTTTAAACTAAATTCCAAATAAACTCTATGTCCAAAGTTAGGGAAACTATTTCATTTTTATCATTTATTTAGTGAATTCTCATTAATTTCTATTTCCCAATTAAGTTAAATATACCTTTTTTTTTCTTTTTTAAGGTTTTAACTGACTTTAAGACTTTTGGCTTTATTTCTAGTGGTTGTTTATTTGAATTTTATTCATAGGCTCGACCCTTCTCTTACTCAATTTGTGCCACTATAAATAACACAGTTACAGAATCTTAAAGCCTACGTAATTTAAACAATACACAGTGTCTCTCACACTTCTGGGAACTGTGAAGTTGCAGATCTGACATCCAGTGATGTCCGTGATTCCATTTTTTCTATAGTGCTTTCTCATTGCCTCATAGTGCATAGTATGGAGAGAGAGAGGAAGTGACTTCCTTACATCTCTTCTCCCAAGAATTATAACTTTCACTTGAAAGGCACTATGTGCATGAACTCATGTCCTAATTGCTCCACTGGTGTTTCATTTCCAAATATCCTCACTTCAGGGATTAGGGTTTCCATACAAGAATTGTTGGTGAAAACACAAACCAGAAACTGCAAATCAAGTCCAGCCTTGACCTTGAAAACTACTTAAACTTTAGTTCTGCTTTACCCTTACCTGAATGTTTCTTTACAGTTGGTAAATTTCAATTGCACCTCTTCTGAGTTCATTGCAGAATCAAGGGTAGACAATGAGTAGAGAAGTGGAGAGAGCAGAAGCATTTGTTTTGTGTAGGAGATGGAGTAGAAGGTCTTTGAATAACATTTGTCCCCAGTGGGTGAATCTACCACCAGCACTTTCAGCTTATCCTGAAGCATTCTATTCACTTCCAAATCCTCCTCCAGGTGCTGAGATTCAGGCAACAAGATCAGCTCTTCTGGGTAATGGAGACCATAGTGAGATTTTTTGGTGTGGTCTGACTGTCTCCTGCACTGAAAGCTTCAGTAGAGCTTGAGTTCAGCTCTGTCCTCCTTCTTTTACTGTTGATAAGCAGGGAAATGCTGCTATTTGTTCCTTCTACCATGAATGCTTCTCCAACCTTCTTCTTTGAAGGTTTGTGAATACTGAGGCCATTCTTGGAGCTGTTGGAGTTCATGTTATAAGAATGGTGTTAAGCTTGTCAGTATCTACAATAAAGCCAAGTTCAGTGAGGGCTTGAATTATTGTTTCTCATGCCATGTTCTATGGAATCAGAGTCTCCCAAAGCCCTGGAATACAGTTTTAAAAATTGGACTCAGACACAACAGCTCTGTTTTCCAGTCGAGGAATCTGCATGGTAACAGTCAACATTATTCTAGTGCATGCAGTTTTGATGCACTATGTGGATAGTGCTTAGTAAAACATTCATGTACAAAAGAATCCGTGACTTCATCATTATTAGAGACTAGTTAATATTGTCCCAGCACCTTAAATATTTTGGTAGACCATAATTCTCTCAGATTTACTGAGATTAATGTAATCAATCAATACTTTCACTAACATAGTTATTTTACATTAAATATTCATTAGTGATCAAAGACAATGTTCCTAGTCATCCAGTAGGGAGCTATTCTTTAGAATCAGTCAAGTACATGAACAGCAATGTCCACACAAGCAAGCAGAGAAACTTACGTGAGCTTATTGCTGAGTAAGGGCGGACTGTGAATCCATCATTGCCACCTCCTCAGCCTCAGCTCCTGGGGAGCGCCCAAGGTTTTCCCTTGTGATAAGAAGCAGGCATGCTGTGTGTACACATATCAATCTGCTAGCTGAGGCATTACATATCACACTTTGTGCCTGACTTGCTTTTTACCAGATTTTACTGAAAAATCTGCTCAAAGGAGAAGAAAGAGGCTTTCCGTGGTAAAGGCACACAGAGCTCTTATCTGAGCCCCCTCATTTCATAGCAGAGGTACAAAATTCAGTAAAAAAAAAAAAAAGAAAGAAATTTAAATCTTCTGCCTGAAACAGTGCTCTTCCCTGAGACACTCTGCAGCACACTTGTCTTTAAAGCTCCAAGCTAGCTTTTCTGTGAGCACGAGCTGCTGGAAGAGTTATGGCCCAGGTCCTGGGTGACAATATATCAGGCGCTGACCTCTAGACCCCCAGAGAGGCCTCCCAGCAAGTTGGATTCCAAGCCCCTCTCAGAATGAATTTGACCCAAGTGCTGTCTTTGAAGGTCTTTGCTCATGAAATCCAGAGTATTCAGCCTCAACACTATCTTAAAGGCTTAGGAAACAACAACAATAGCAGAAGCGCATGCAAAGTTTCTGTTGTGCCAACTCCCCAGAGCTGCACCAGCAAGTCCATCCGACTTAAAAACTATGGGAAAGGCAATGTGCTTCCTCCTGCTATCTGAGAGCCTGCCACAGATGAGTGTCTTGTCTTATTTCACTTACCGTACCACTCTCTTTTTAGCTCCTAGCCATTCCACTGCTCTATTTACTGGTCACACAGTGGCACACATACTAAAAATGTGCTCATGAGAGTGACTTAGAATTGAGTTGAAGACCTGGTCTTAAATAAGATACATTAGCACAGGTATGCCAATTCAGCTTTTTTTTTTTTTTGTATGTGTACCAAAAATGGAAATTATGCCGTATTATGTTGCAAGCAAGAAAAATAATTCACTTCTCACTGCATTAGAGAGAGTAATAAATTGTGGGGTAAAGATTAGATATTGTGATCGCTCTTAAAATTATAGCATATGGAAATAGTGCCTGCTTTTAAATAGTAAAACTTTTTCACCTCTCACAATAGATATTTACGAACTCTTTGCTGTGAGCTGATTACTACATTAGATATTAAAACAGTCAAAGCTTCAAAGACAAATAAGGCCTGGGCTGTTCCCAAGAGACTCACAGATAAGAAGTTATTACAGTGAGATTCAGTGAATCTTTATAGAGCCATACACACTACTATGAGAGCAATTCCGGCAGAAAACCAAGCCCTTCTGGAGTGAACAGGATTTTCCCAGACATGCCTCTGAAGAGAAAGGCAGATGTCTGCAGCTGTGCAGTGCTTTGCCCAGTAAAGGACAAAGGGAAAGACATCTAGATACAGAAGGAGGCACAACAATGCAGAAATGAAATAATAACAGAACTTGAGAAGGAGAGGCAGAAGGATAAAGAATTCAAAGCTAGCCTCAGCTACATAACAAGTTCTAGAAGAAATAAAGAAAGAAAAACAGAAAAGGAAAGGAAGGTGGTAGGAAAAAATGGAAGGAAGGAGAGAGGGGAAGAATTAGAGTTGCTAAACTTGCTAGAATCAAGCAGACGGTTGAAGCTGGGATTGTGTATAAATTTAAAGAAGGGCCTTCCATCAAGAGAAAGATCTGCAAGTTGATTAAGTCACATCTTCAAGAGGGTGCTATACTGACTAAGGGCGCTTCATCAACCCGATTCCAACAGAGCTACACTAAATGTATGGAAATAGATCAACAATGTAGACCTCTTAGCAGCTATAAGAATTCAGAGTCAACAAAAGTTAAGTGCATTTTGGTAAAAATGTATTTGTTTGTTTATTTACTTATTTATACTGTGTGTATATGTGTGTGCCTGAGTGTGTGTGTTTTCAACATATGTGTGCAGCATGTACAGCTATATGAAGAGGTCATCAGACGCCCTAGAACTAGGGTTACAAATAGGTGATAATATTTGAACCTGGGACCCCTGGAAGAACAGCAAGTGCTTTTAACCACTGAATCAACTCTCCAGGACTCCATAATATTTTTATGGTGATGAAATGAGAGGTAGCAATCTGAAAAATGTCAAAAGATGAGATAAGAGTTCAACAATTTCTTAGCTAACGTTAGTGTGAAACAACCACCAATCAGATGACTTAAACAACAGAGAATTATCATCTGATGATTTTAGAGGACATGAATCTACAGTGAGCATTTCAGCTATGTTTTTTTTTTTTTAAGTGGAGAACTTGCTTAAAATGTCTTCGATGGTAGGAAGGTTTCCTTATGTCTTCACATCACCATCCCTTTGTCTAAATACAAAATTTTTGCTTTTGCAAGTATATTTCTTATATTAAAGTCAATATTCTTATTATGCACCTCTAGCACTTTGGTGTGATCCTCTTGCTCTACAGCTAAGGTCCTCTGACAGTTCCCCAGGGAGTTAGATTGGGAGAAACTCCAGGCTGCCCAGCTCATATGTAGGCGGTCAGATCCTATAGCATCAAAGCATTCTGTTTGCATGACAATACTGTGTTTTTCAACTGCTCCTCTCTAAGACCAGCTGTCATTGCTTAAAAGAGACACCTGAGGCCAGCATAGCCAGTCTCTGAAAGCGCCTTCCAATCATGTTGTCAGCTGGAGCCCCCAGTGAAACTTAGACCAACGGTCTGGACAGCAAAGATGATGCTATCAAAGTTAGCAGCTAAACACATTCTTCCGGCATGCCCTTGGCTCCTTATTTCCCAAAGTTGTCATTGGCCCTGCCCAATTGGTGCTGCATTGGGGGAATAAGCCATGTTTATTGTCAGCAAACTGGTCAGTGAACACATTTCCATCCTTCAAAAATTCTAAAGAAAAATAATATTGGTCAAATCCCAAGACACACTTAGCAAACCCCAGGCTGAGAGTCTCCCCTTTTGCCACTTTGAAACATTGGGTCCTGTTGAAGGCAGAGATGAAGTGTGACCCAGACAGGAGAATCACACTGGGCTAAAGGACTTCCTGGCTTTAATTAAAGTACTGAAATTGATGAGTATTGTAAGTGACTTGCCAAATTGCCTGACAAAATGATTTCCACAGATAACTCCTTGTTTTCAGAAAAATGCAAGAAAGTAGCCAAAGCTTTGAAGTGAACCAAACAAATGACATCTAATGGCGGATTAGCTGGAAGATGCCTGAGGTTTGGAAAGAGACCAAGTACTCCTCTGGAAAAGTCCTTTTATTATACTCCCTGGAGAGGCCCCAGAGCTTGAGTGCAGATTTATCGTAGGTTGTTTTTCTCCCAATTTTAGTAAGACATTGGAATTATACTGGCCTGAATTATTATTATGGAGAGTTCATTTTAAAGAAAGACAATTGAGATAATAGTTTTGAAGGCTGAGATTTAATTTGGTAGCTGGACTTAATTTCTATTTAATCAAAGAGTTTGGGAAAAAACAACCTGAGAATTATTGGGCTAGAGACATTTAAACATGAGTTTAATGCATCAAGTTTTGCTCAGTACAAAGACCATTTTTTTAGATCGTAAAGTCAAGAATTTTAAGTAGGAATTATTCCCACTTATTTGTTTTTTTAAAAAAGAATAAATGAAAAGACTCTGGTGCCCTTCCTACTGAGTTCATTGGCATACTTTAGGTAGCTGCTCCAGTGCCTTGAAACTAGTCATCCTTGTGCAGACCCCGAGTGTCTGTAGAACGAATGGGCAGGCATGCTAACACTCTCGGTTGAAGGGCAGATGATACCCCTAAAGCCCTCAACACAGTAAGAGCTGTTTGGTGCCACAACATTCATCCCATGATGTGCTGAGGAAAAGAAACCAGGTGACAGGATGACTTTTGATTTTCAGGACAGGGTTTCTCCGTGTAGCCTTAGCTGTGCTGGACTCACTTTGTAGACCAGGCTTTGGGGAACTCTCAGTGATCCGCCTGCCTCTGCTTTCTGAAGTGCTGAGATTAAAGGTGTTTGTCATACTCCTGGCTCTGGATGACTTTTAAAATGAAGATGTGACATTGTTGGAACAGGCACTGACTTCCCTATTTTGACATTTAATCTGTTGGAAAATCATCTCTCATTTACTGAGGCTAATGTGCTATGGATGTCATGCTTTCTAAAGGAATTCAGAGAAATGTTTGTGTTGTTTTAGGATCTTCCGTGACATGCATGTAGCTCATACTAACATTCATGAGTGTCATAGATTAAGGATAACAATCCTTTTTTAGAGGGGTTAAGTAGCAAGCTGGAGCCAATCAGTGGCTCTCCATGATCAGGTATGTTTCTCAGCTTGGTTCGAGAGGGTTCTGTTAATAAGAGGAATAGAAATCCCCCATAGGGAGGAATGGTTTCAGGGTAGGCTGGAGAGATATGGAGAAGGAAGCTGCCTCCTACGAGGGTCTCTTCACTAGCAAACACTTCACAGAATGTTCCTTGAGGTTTAGATTTTATTATATTATCTGACTTCTAACTCTCCTGGATCTATATTTGGATGTGGGCAGAAAAGGAAAAGGATGGGGCACAGAACTGCTTACTTAGGGAATGATGTCTTAACAATAAATAACACAGATTAGGTCTTGGTGTGTGAGGTGGAGAAAGGTGGTCCCATGAGCACTGAGAAGAACCTCTGGCTCTCATCTCATTTCTATAAGACAAATTTCCTTTTTCCACTTTTTTCCCCCTCAAACAATGAAATGAGGGAGCTGGACAGCTTCTCCTGACCTCCCCGTTTCCTCTAAGAGTTGATGATTATTACATGGTAGAGACAATTGTGTATGCCATTGACAAGTGGGCTGAAAGCATTGTAAGGATGAGTGAGTTGACACTAATCTGAAAGATTACAGGAACTCACAGTATGTTCACCGCTTCATAAGTGAACGAGCTGTATGAAGGCCACTGAGCCCCATGAGTAGAGTGTCAGGTGTGTGAGGTCTCAATCCTAGCTGATACCTATCCTCAAGTTCTAAAGAATCTTGATGATGTTCAAGATCCTTCCTGCCACTGTGCACCTGGATAAACAGGGCAATGCTGGTTTCCTCATTTTGCCTCTCTATGGGATAATTTAGATAATGGCTACCCGAGCCAGAGCAGAGGACCTGTCTGTGGTGGGCTGCTCACTGCTACAGCGCACATGTTCGCAACTGACGTGCTGCCATGTCTTGCAGATATTTCCTGGAAATTCACTGTTTAACTAACTCTTAGAATGTAAATTTCATCTTATGTTCACCAGGGGAGCTTGCTATTTCAAATCTTGATTTTCTTCATGGGGAATTTTATGGTGCTAATTATCTACATATAATTTATCTGGTTTATTAAGTTTGGCTTCTGTTCTTTGGTGTTTATTGAAGCAGATCAAGTCCTGTATCTTGTTCGCTCATATTTGCCCTCTGCTGTGAGCTTTGTGATGCGCGATCACTGGTGTCAAGAGCAGTATCTCTCCCTCAGCTCTTGAGAATTAAACTGGAGGAAGCCTTTCTTCCAGTGATTATTCTCGTAGGTTGAATAGTCTTTAAATTGCAATTGACAGAGTGCTAGTCGGATGCTATATTTAGGAGCTATTGTACCTGCATCTATTATCTCTGTTTCTCTTTCTTTTCCACAAGGCAGTGTTTCCATGGAAAAAGCACATTTGTTGCTTAGGAGATTGTCCACTCTTCCATTCTTGCTTTTTTCCCCCCGATTTAATCCCACACAGGTTTGTAATGTCACTCCCAGTTGCTGTGGAGACTGTTATGATGTCATGTGTGTGGAGCTATTAAAGTGGTGACTTAGCAGCCAGAGATTCTGAAGTGAGATGGGTACAAAAGTCTTCTGCACACATACATGCATACTCTTGCATGTGCTCACATGCAGACACACACACACACACACACACACACACACACACACACCCTGCAGGAATTCTTGTAAATTATCCTATCAAAGAACTCATGAAAACCACATCAGGATTTTTTTTTCCCTAATATAGTCAAACTTACGCTCTGCTCTCTGACAGTTCAGTTTCCCAGTCATTCAGGGATAAAATGCCGACAAGTTAAAGAAATATGTACAACTTTTGTTACTTAAGATACTACTACTGTAGTGCTCTGGAACCAGTCTAATTAACTTGTAGCTTACATCCATTCCAGCTTATCATTCGTTATTAATCAGTGTGACTGGAAATGAATCACAACACAGCAGTAGTGGGCAAATTCAATGACTCGTAAGTAAGCTAGAAATTTCTGCAAAAGGGTAAAGAATGGACTGGAGAGGTGGGTCAGATTTCATTGAATTGTTTCTTTGGGCTACATGGTGATCATTCCCCAAACCTTCAGCCTCTTCTCTCTCTCTCTCTCTCTCTCTCTCTCTCTCTCTCTCTCTCTCTCT
>NW_026592732.1:12130140-12328208 GCF_907164565.1 Psammomys obesus | reverse complement strand
TCTCTCTCTCTCTCTCTCTCTCTCTCTCTCTCTCTCTCTCTCTCTCTTCACACCTTAACCTCTACTCCCCGTCTCCAGTGTCAACCCAAAAATGAGACTGAGTCTCTTCCAACCATCTTTTCAACCTCACACCTAATTCTGACTCTTGCCCATTTATCTCATTCCACTTTATGCCATCTTCAAAATATAACCTATTTTTCGCAGGAAAGCAATCCACCAGAATTACCAGGAAAGCCTAGAGAATGTAGATGTTAAGCTTCATGGGTTCAGAAGAAATGGAACGTAGCTTAGACCTCAACTTTTTGGCCAGACCCCATTGTGATCCTGGTGCTGTTAGATGGTGAAGCCCTCACCTGTCCTCACTGCTTCTGACTCTTTTGCATCCCATGCATTCAGCACCCCCTTCCAACCTAACATCTATCCTTATATCAATGCTTTCACTTGGAGTCACCAAGACCCTCCCTCATTGCTGAAGGCAAAAAATGCCAATCCACTTGAAAGATGCATGTGACTGGCTATGCCAACTTCGTAATTTCCTCCTCCTTGTACCATAGCACACTTATATTCTCAGTCATTCTCTTTGTCGTTTACTTCTTGGAATCCTTGTGGATTCTGTTTTCTCAGCCTGTACCTTAAAGGTTAGTTTTCCTTATGAAAGCACACTTACCCACCACTATTAATGGTGCTCAAGTACACCTGAAATTTTGACAATCCGTCTGCGCTTCAGACCAATAAATTCAGCCGTGTTCTGAGTTTCTGTGTCCTATACTCACTGCAGACTCAACCTGGTCTGCTCAATAAAGTTATTAAGGAATGCTTTGTCACAAGGCTCGGACTTAGAGCTGTCTTGGTCTAACTTATCCCTGGCATTAAACAGTTATCAAGGTCCTCAAGTTTTTCTCTGAAATACTTCTTGAATGTCTTAATAGTGTCCCACTTTCAGACCTGCATGATCCCTTAAGACAGTTTTCTCCCATGGATCCAGAAGGAATTTATTTTCTTACACCCCCTATTAGATGGTTAGCTTCGTGAGGTTATAGAATATGCATCTCTTCATTCTGTATTCTCAGCACCTAGCCAAGTGCCTGGCAGGTTATCAACAGAGTTAGATAAATGGAAGCATGAACTGTCTAACACACAGCTTCCTTGGAAAGCTTTACTTACAGATCAAACATAAGAAGCAAGGAGCTTTGAGGCCAGAGTGTTTAAAACCTGAATTGCCAAGAAACCAGATTGGTGATGGTGTTAAATGCAGGGTTTTACATTTTTTCCCCTCGTTCAGTCTTGAGCATGAAACTAGGTCAACTGACTATGCTTCCTCAACCCGAGAGAAAGCTGGCCACTTTACTTCAAAGTGACCTTCCTCCCACTTCATTGCCACAGACCCTAACTTGACAGAGATTTGTTCAGGCTGACATAGCCTCCCCTGAGATCTTAGGATTAGTAGTGCGTGATAAGTATTTCCAGGGTGACTTGAGGCTTCTCTGTTACCAGGGTCACTATGACAGCCAGTTTGCTGAGTCTTTGATTTTTCTGTTAGATCAGAAAGCAGGGACACTAATGACAATAAAAAGTCACTAAGAAATTAAAACCTCTCTTCCCTTTTCCCCTTGGTAGACCATGCATTTCATGATACACTTTATGGAAGCAAGTGTTTATCCGGCAAGCTGGTGACCTGGGAGAATGAATATCCTCCCCGCCTCTCATTTCTCTATCTCTCTACTCTCTTCCTCCAACTCTGTGCCTTCTGCTATAAAGCCTGCCAGGGTGTTTGCTTGTTTTGTTTCTATTTGTTTGGTGTTTCTTTCTTGGTGTCTGTCCCCTCACTGTATAACTGTCTTATGTAGAAAAAACATTTATAGTTTCTTGGGGAGATATGGCAACTAGATTGATCACTATTAGTGTAGCTGTGGGTGATAGGTGATGCCTGAAAAACTATGTTTATAGGTGCTGCTTTTAGGATTGTAGCCACAGTATTTTTCTTGGCTTGAACTTGTTTTTGAATGAGAAAACAGAATATCTGTGAGATTGTGGAGTCTAGTCAGCTACATAACCTTCCATGGAGTAAACACAACCATTCTAGCAAGGCCTGGACTTCCATCCTCCATGCTAATGAGGGCTAGGCATGCTATGGATAATTTAATTCCAGGGATAATATAAAAATCCTGAGGCCCACAGTGTTTTATATCTTTTGCTGCTGTCAAACTGGCAGTCATTTGAGTTTCACATCCCCTTCCTTCCTAGCTCACTTTCATAAAAGGCACTAATGAGAAGCAAATGGCTAAGAGTCAGGCATGTTAAAGTAAAAAGAGCTGTGGAGAGGACAGGAGCCCAGGCCACAACTGCATAATCAGTCCCCAAAGCCAGCTACTGACAGTACTGCGCATGCCATCATGTCTGCTTTTGCAAGCCAGGCAGTCACCCATTCTGCAGCATAAAGTCAGGCCTCCTCAGGCAAGGCCAACTAAACAACTCATGGGAACAGAGAGTGAAAAAGCAAGCACCAGGAGATCATGTATGCATTGCTATAGGAGAGCAGGCTCTGACCCTGCCAAAGGGGAAGTTCTTTGTAATGTAGGTGCAGTGGTGAGGCCAGGCCATTTGTCCTGGTGTCTGGAACATTTGTTTCCACATTTCCCTGTGGAGATGTACTCAACTGCTAGTCCTTTAAGGGCCTTAGGTGAGACAGGAAGTGACTTTTTTTTTTTATCTTGCAGCCTTTGAAGACAGAGGGCAGTTCTCAATACCACTTCCAAAAGAGCATCTTTTTGTGTGTGTTCTGTAAGACACTGCCACCTATGCCTAATCTGCCCTTATTGTTAATAATAAGCAGCTGAAGTCTTTGATTCACAATTGCAGTTTTCATTTGATAAGCACATGTCTGTGGTTCTTTGTTTTCTGCCACTCTTTAATGGGTTATCACCCATGTGACAGACTATTTACCTTTATTATCGCTGTGGCAAAACACAAAAGCAACTTGAGGGAGAAAAGGGTTGTTTTGGCTCATAGTTGAAAGGTAGAGACTGTTATGGGGAAGGCATGAGAGCAGGAATGTGACCCATCTGATTGCACTGTATCCGCAGTCAGGAGACCAGAGACAAATGCTAGTGCTTGGCTTGGCTTCTACATTTTATTCAGTCCAGGAAATCAAGCCTTACTTCAGGTGGGTCTTCCTATCGTAATTCCTCAGTTCATAAAGTCTCTCATAGACATGCCCAGGGGTGTGTTTCCATATGGATTCTAAATTCCATCAAGTCAACACTCAAGATTCACCATTCTACATGTATGTGTACAGGTATTCATGAGTGTGTGCACATATGTGTTCTGGAAATGATGGGATATGCATGTGTGTGTGTGTAGGACAGAGGTCAATGTCAGATGTTTTTTGTTTGTTTGTTTGTTTGTTTGTTTTTTTGTTTTTGTTTTTTTGTGGATCACCCTATACCTTGTTTTTTGATGCTGGATCTCACTCTGAGTATGGAACTCACCAACTGGCTAGACAGGCTGACCAATGAATGCCAGGGGCCCTCCAGCCAACATCTTCCCAGCACTTGTGGTATGTGCTTTTACAAAGGTGCTGGGATTTAACTCTGGTCCTGAGGCTTCTTGGCAAGCACCTTATCAACTAAGCCATCTCTCCACTCCCAATTAGTTCTTCATATTGAAGAGAGAGCTTTCACTCCTGGTCCCAAGGGAGCTCAGACAGCAATTTCTTATCCAAAGGGTCTTTGTAGAAAACAGTTTATTTGATTACTGTGTTTTTCATGCCAACGCATGCCAGATATGTTGTCAGTGACTTCCAAAGCACTCTCTTGTGGCCTATATCCTAAGAACTGATTTGATGCCCCTATGAACTCCACCAATGCCAATGATCAAATTGGGGTCAGCAGAGCTTTAGAAGTTGACTAACTCCATAGGGAGTCATCCATATCCCTGTCCTCGTGCACAGATGACTGATATGTGGAAAGAGTGGAAGACTCTGGGCCTAAGGATGAATGGTTATAAACTTTTCTTCTTATACAGAACAGAACAGTGACGAGCAGATCTGTCCTGTTTACCAGGCTTTGTTCCTCCTGTTTATGAATCTTGGAGGGAAAGGGTATAAGGAAAAATGTCCCGCTTGTGGAATGTGAGTCTTATTTCTATTGAACCTCTCTGTAGGAACGTTTATCCAGTGTGGTTTCAATGGATGAAGCTAACAGAGGTTGCCAACTGGGAATATCATGACTCGTTGAGTTTGGCATCAGCATATGGAGGTCACCATTTCTAGAGGGTCTTTATCTGTTGTCCACATATCAGGAGTCCTGAGCACACACACATATTCATATGTACATATATGCAAACAACCCCATTTCTCAAAAACCATCGACAGACCTTAGTGTACCCACAATTCCTAAACTCTTCAAAGCAAGAGATGCTTCTCTGTCTACTGCTGAATAGAAGGCTACTGTGTAGTAAGTAAATTCCTCCTTAACCATAGCATCCTTAATAAGAGGAAGATAGATTCAGCTATTCAGAGAGTCTAACAGCAAAGTCTTCGATGGATAGCTTTGAATTACAACCTGTCAGGGGCTGCTGTTGAGAGGATTTGTGCTGTCTATATTGGACCCCAGCCTATTCACTATTCTGACAACCCAGATTCCTCTATTATAGTTTGTTTCCAAAGATCAGCAGATATACTTGTAGCATCAAGTTGTTTTTATCTCTCAGATGTTGCTTGAATTTTACCCCATGCTATAGAATCATCATGGGTTTTCTCAAGTGATCTCTAGTAGCAACAGGAGTCAGTCACAATTCTATGCATAAGATGTTCTCCTACATTGAAGAGAAAGCCCCCTGTATACTCTCTTTGTCAGCTGCTTGCCTCTTTATTTGACTTATTATAAAGAACATTTTCTCACGTTCATGTTATCAGAGCCTCTTTAACGCAGACATTCATGCAGGGTTTCATGTTAGGCCCCAATAAGCAGAGGCTGAGTGGTCCTCTGAAGGATCCATCTCACCTCTGAGAAAAGGAGTGTATGATTATTGTATGAAATGAAACCGTATATGGGCTGAATCCCAGGGCCTCTTCAACTTCTGTAGCCACATACTCTGCCTATTACCCCCAATGTGACTGTGCAACCACACTGAGCTTTAACACCTAGTATGACTACTTTATCAAACACTGAGCCCGTAATAACCACTATTGCTGTATATGCCAAAGAGGCCTCTAAGGAAGGGATTGTGGCTAAGTGAGGCTACAGGGTATGGTCTGAACCAGTAGGATGAAAGAAAAAAAAGAGTAGATCTCTAAATCTATCTCTACTGACTCCCAACTCTGCCCACTTGAGCCACAGAGCATGCCAAGATGAAAAACCACGTGAGAGCATGACAGGGGAGTAGTTGTCTACAGACCAAGAAAGATGTCTTTGGGCACAGGACTTCCATACTGAGCGCTGTGAGGCCTTTCATGCCTAGTGTTGGGCTGCCCACCTGCAATATTATTTTGCGGGAATCAGAACATTTCACATAGGCAATTCTTCCTCTGTGCCGCAGTCACCATTTGGTCTGTGCTACCACACAGTCTGTGCAGTCATAAAAATACGATTGTAAGGTTTTCCCCTTCTCACCATGATCCTCTGCCATTGAATATTTAGAAAGCGTTTTTGTGTTGCCATCAGAGAAAGGAGAATCTTACAGAATACTACTCCTGAGGCAGGCTCTTACTGCATGCTGTAACTTTTCTGCTAAAACTAATTTAATAGGCAACACGTTCAGATATAATAAGCCATATGATGAGGGCATTCTATTTTGTTATTAAAATACCAGAAATAACTGTCTGATGAGGCCTTCAGCATTATGTTTTAATTATATATGGAGTTAAAGAGTCCTTAGGCTTCATCTCAGGGTATAATTTCTAAAAAATTACTCGAATTAACTTTGAAGCACCTTTCAGCCATTCATTCAACAGTTAAATTCCCCAGAATGCCTGCTGTTTCTCCCTAATCATTGACACTGTTATCTTCCTAGAAACAGAGCTGCTGTTTAGCTCAGCTAGCATTTAAGAGATTATAGAAACTGGTTACTCTCTGGATATAACTGAAGTGATTGAAATACAGTCTTTTGTGTTAAGAGGAAATCCTGGTTCTATCTTATGACTCAAAGTGCATATTTCCAGGTGAGATGATCACAGTTGATTCAGGAAAGCTGTAGTGGGTCATTAGTTACTCATAACCAAACCTTAGAACCCCCTATGTGAGCAGCTCCCATGGGACCGTCTGTTTGCAGAGGATAGAAGTCTTCCTTAACCTGGTTACAACCCATGGCTACACAGTGGAAGCTGAGGCCAAGCTACCCCAGAGACTCTGCCTTCTGTCATTACCATCTCTATAATCCAAATTCCAGTCAGAGTTCTCAAGAAATTACAATTCAGACCTGTCATTTCATCATCTCTCAGGACTCACAGCCTCAGGAACGTGTGTGTGTGTGTGTGTGTGTGTGTGTGTGTGTGTGTGTGTGTGTGTGTAGTTACTGGGGTAGTATGTCCACAAACTAGCTCATCAGAATGTTGGACAGTGAGGTGTTTTTGCCTCTCACAAAAACTCCTAGGGCATTTACTAGTCTCTGAGAAACAAAGATCCACAATAAAAGAGAAATCAATATGTTATTAAAGCAATAACGGGGTTAGCGAGATTCCTAACAGCTGTTAGGCTTTCTACTCAGCAGCACAGCGTGGGATTGACTTAAGAATATGTTGTCCTAGCTTAGGGCTTCACAGCTTTTCCAGTGTTCAGATGAGGGGTGCAAGCTGAATTGCTCAGTGAGTCCCACCCTTTCAGAAGAAACATGGCAACAAACCACACTGTGAGTTTTCACTGGGACCTCTGCCTTTCTATTCCATGTGTTTTTATTGAGAATGTCATATATCCACATGATACGTTTAATTCAGTTCCACTCCCATTCACTTCTCCCAATTCTTCACCATTGCCACCACGTCTTATTCCTCCTTCCCAACACCCCTTCCCACCAAGTTCACTTAGTGCTGCCTATACGACCCAGGTATAGGGTCATAGAGGTATACTGAAATGTGGGTAACCTTTCAAGAGCCCATCCCTGAAGAAAACTTCCCTCTCAGCTAGTGGACATAGTATTAAAATGTATCCTATGTTCTCATCATAATACCCACAGAATAGGGCACTGCTCAAACCTCATCAGAGAAGTTTCTTTTTGCACTAAATGGGGATCAAACATTCCTCAACATGCAAGGAATATGAGACTGTGAAGGGCTCAGCCTCTGAATGAGACTTCTGTATCAATAATTTCTATTTTTAAAGATATATCTTATGTGAAATTAAGTTATCTTGCTATAAATCACAATATTATCCATGACTTGGGTGCTGGGCCTAAGTCCCCATTCTGACTGACCTTCGCTGATCACTATAAACAGCCCATCTCTTCTAATAATCATCCCCCTGTCCTGCCTGTTTCTGTCTGATGAACAATATTCAAACACTCACTCACAGACTACAAAAAGCCCTTACTGATCACAGTATCAGACACTGTGCTATGAGAGTCCAGACCTAAGAAAGAAGGAGGTATAAAGACATTAAAAGAAAGGACACCCCTTATTTGGTTGTCCAGTGCTGAGTAGTCAGCCCTGAAACCACATATATACCAATAAGAAAAGCATACTCAGCAGGTTTCAAATATATATATATATATATATATATATTTTTTTTTTTTTTAAACATGTATTTATTTATTTCAAATATATATTTGAAACCTGCTGCATATAAAAACATATACGTGGAATACATATTCTTTTTTAATTTTTAATTTAATTTTATTTATATATTTATTTATTAATTACAATATGTTCAATTTGTATCCCTGCTGCAGCCCCCTCCCTCATCTTCTCCCAGTTCCACCTACCCTCCCTCTTCTCCCCTATGTGCTTTCCATAGACCCCTGATAGTGGAGGACCTCCTTCCCTTCTATCTGACCCTAGACTATGAGGTCTCATCAGGACTGGCTGCATTGCCTTCCTCTGTGGACTGGCAAGGCTGCACCCCATTCCCCACTGAAGGGGGGTGATCAAAGAGCTAGCCATTGAGTTCATATCACAGACAGCCCCTGATCCCCTTACTAGGGAACCCACTTGGAAACTGAGCAACCAATTGGCTTCTTTTGAACAGGGAGTCTAGGTCCTCTCCATGCCTGGTCCTTAGTTGGAGTATCAGTCTCTGCAGATCCTGTGGACCCAGGTATTTTGACTCTGTTTTTCTCCTTGTGGAGTTCCTGTCCTGTCCAGGTCTTTCTATCTCCCCTTTATTCCATAACATTTCCAGCACCCTGCCCAAAGTTTGCCTATGAGTCTTAGTTTCTCCTTCAATACCCTGAAGGATAGTGTCTTTCAGAGGTCCTCTGTGGAAGTCTCCTGTTCTGTTCCTTCTCTTTTCCTACTTCCGATGTCTATCCAGTTTACCGTTCTGAATGAGGATTAAGCATCTTCCCTAGGGTTCTCCTTGTTGTTTAGCTTCTTTAGGACTATAGATTTTAGTATGTTTATCCTATATAATATGACTAATATCCATTTATAAGTGAGTATATATCATATGTGTCTTTCTGCTTCTGGCTTACCTCACTCAAGATGATCTTTACTAAGTTCACACAATTTGCCTGCTAATTTCATGATTTCCTTTGTTTTAATTGCTATGTAGTATTCCATTGGGTAAATTTACCACACTTTCTGTACTCATTCCTCCATTGAGGGGCATCGAGGTTGTTTCCAGATTCTGGCTATTACAAATAAAGCTGCTATGAACACAGTTAAGCAAATGTACTTTTGAATGGTGGGGCATCTTTTGGGTATATGCCTAGAAGTGGGATAGCTGTATCTTGAGGAAGTGCTATTTCATTTTTTTTAATTTTTTTTTTATTTTTTATTAATTACACTTTATTCATTTTGTATCCCCCATGAGCCCCTCCCTCCTCCCCTCCCGATCCCACCCTCCCTCTCCTTTCTGCATGCAGCCACTTTTGATGAGAACTGATAGACTAAGATCAGAAAGAAGAGGAGAACCTCCCCTATCAGTGGACTTGGGGAGTGGCATGCATTGTCCTCTACTGTGGCCTGGTAAGGCTGCTCCCCCCTCAGGGGGAAGTGATCAACGAGCAGGCCAATCAGATTATGTCAGAGGCAGTCCCTCTTCCCATTACTATGGAACCCACTTGGACACTGAACTGCCATGGGCTACACCTGTGCAGGGGTTCCAGGTCATCTCTACATATAGTCCTTGGTTGGAATATGATTTTCTGGGAAGTTCCCTGTGTTCAAATTATCTTGTTCTGTTGCTCTCCTTGTGGAGTTCCCGTCCCCTCCAGCTCTTACTATTTCCCACTTCTTACATAGAATTCCATTCACTCTGCCCATTAGTTGGCCTTCAGGCTCAGCATCTGCTTTGACAGTCTATACTGCAGAAGCTTTCAGAGGCCCTCTGTGGCAGGTTTCAAGGTTATTTCCTGTTTTCTTCTGACTTTCAGAGGCCCTCTGTAGCAGGTTCCGAGGTTGTTTCCTATTTTCTTTTTCTTCTGATGTCCATCCTCTTTGCCTTTCAGGATGAGGATTGAACATTTTAGTTAGGGTCCTCTCTTTTGCTTAGTTTGTTTAGATGTACAGATTTTAGTGGGTTTATTCTATATTGTAGGTTTATATGAGTGAGTATATACCATGCGTGTCTTTTTGCTTCTGGGACAACTCACTCAGGATGATCCTTTCCAGGTCCCACCATTTACCTGCAAATTTCATGATTTCCTTATTTTTCATTGCTGAGTAATACTCCATTGTATAGATGGACCACAGTTTCTGCATCCATTCTTCAGTTGAGGGGCATCTGGGTTGTTTCCAGCTTCTGACTATTACAAATAAAGCTGCTTCAAACATGGTTGAGCAAATGTCCTTTTTGTGTACTTGCGCCTCTTTTGGGTATATGCCTAGGAGTGGTATGGCTGGATCTTGAGGAAGCGCTATTCCTAGTTGTCTGAGAAAGTGCCAGATTGATTTCCAGAGTGGTTGTACCAGTTTACATTCCCACCAGCAGTGGAGAAGGGTTCCCCTTTCTCCACAACTTCTCCAGCATGTGTTATCCCTTGAGTTTTTCATCTTGGCCATTCTGATGGGTGTAAGGTGAAATCTCAGGGTTGTTTTGATTTGCATTTCACTGCTGGCTAATGAGGTTGAGCATTTCTTTAAGTGCTTCTCTGCCATTCGATATTCCTCTACAGAGAATTCTCTCTTTAGCTCTGTTCCCCATTTTTTAAGTGGATTACTTGGTTTGTTGCTTTTCAGCTTGTTTAGTTCTTTATATATATTGGATATGAGTCCTCTGTCAGATAAAGTGTTGGTGATGATTCTTTCCCAATCTGTAGGCAGTCGCTTTGTTTTGATGACAGTGTTCTTTGCTTTACAGAAGCTTTTCAATTTCATGAGGTCCCATTTATTGATTGTTGCTCTTAGAGCCTGTGCTGTTGGTGTTCTGTTCAGGAAGTTTTCTCCTGTACCAATGAGTTCTAGGGTATTCCCCACTTTTTTTTCTAGCCGATTTAATGTGTCTGGTTTTAAGTTGAGGTCTTTGATCCACTTGGACTTCAGTTTTGTGCAGGGTGATAAGTATGGATCTATTTTCATTTTTCTACGTGTAGACATCCAGTTGGACCAGCACCATTTGTTGAAGATGCTATCTTTTTTCCATTGTATGGTTTTGGCATCTTTGTCAAAAATCAGGTGTCCATAAGTGTGTGGGTTTATTTCTGGGTCTTCTGTTCGATTCCATTGATCCACCATTCTGTTTCTATGCCAGTACCATGCAGTTTTTATAACTGTTGCTCTATAGTACAGCTTAAGATCAGGGATGGATATACCTCCAGAAGATCTTTTATTGTAGAGGATTGTTTTAGCAATTCTCGGTTTCTTGTTATTCCATAAGAAGTTGAGAATTTTTCTTTCCAGGTCTGTAAAGAATTGTGTTGGCAATTTGATGGAATTGCATTAAATCTGTAGATTGCTTTTGGTAAGATGGCCATTTTTACTATGTTAATCCTGCCAAGCCATGAGCATGGGAGATCTTTCCATCTTCTCATATCTTCCTCTAACTCTTTCTTCAGAGACTTGAAATTTTTTTCATACAAGTCTTTGACTTGTTTGGTTAGGGTTACACCAAGGTACTTTATGTCCTTCGTGGCTATTGTGAATGGTGTTGTTTCTCTAATTTCTTTCTCAGCCCTTTTGTCTTTTGTATACAGGAGTGCTACTGATTTTTTTGAGTTAATTTTGTATCCGGCCACTTTGCTGAAGGTGTTTATCAGCTGTAGGAGTTCCCTGGTAGAGTTTTTTGGGTCACTCATATATACTATCATATCATCTGCAAATAGTGATAATTTGACTTCTTCCTTTCCCATCTGTATCCCCTTGATCTCCTTCAACTGTCTTATTGCTCTAGCAAGGACTTCCAGAACTGTGTTGAAGAGATATGGAGAGAGTGGGCAGCCTTGTCTTGTCCCTGATTTCAATGGGATTGCTTTAAGTTTCTCTTCGTTCAGTTTGATGTTGGCTATAGGCTTGCTGTATATCGCCTTTACTATGTTTAGATATGTGCCTTGCATCCCTGATCTCTCCAGTACTTTAAACATGAATGGATGTTGGATTTTGTCAAATGCTTTTTCAGCATCTAGGGAGATTATCATGTGGTTTTTTTCTTTCAGTTTGTTAATATGGTGGATCACATTGATGGATTTCCATATATTGAACCACCCCTGCATACCTGGGATGAAGCCTACTTGGTCATAGTGGATAATATCTTTGATGTGTTCTTGGATTCGGTTTGCAAGTATTTTGTTAAGTATTTTTGCATCAGTGTTCATAAGGGAGATTGGCCTGAAATTTTCTTTCTTTGTTGACTCTTTGTGAGGTTTAGGTACCAAGGTGATTGTGGCTTCATAGAACGAGTTTGGTAATGTTCCTTCTGTTTCTATTTTGTGGAATAGTTTGAAGAGAATTGGAGTTAGCTCTTCTTTGAAGGTCTGGTAGAATTCTGCGCTGAAGCCATCCCGGTCCTGGGCTTTTTTTGGATGGGAGACTTTTGATGACTGCTTCTATTTCTTTGGGGGATATAGGACTATTTAATTGATTTACCTGGTTCTGATTCAGCTTTGGTAAGTCATATCGATCAAGAAAATTGTCCATTTCATTTAGGTTTTCAAATTTTGTTGAGTATAGACTTTTGAAGTAAGTCCTAATGATTGTTTGGATTTCCTCAGTGTCTGTAGTTGTGTCCCCCATTTCATTTCTGATTTTGTTGATTTGGGTGGTGCCTCTCTGCCTTTTAGTTAGCTTGGCTAAGGGTTTGTCGATCTTGTTGACTTTCTCAAAGAACCAGCTCTTGGTTTCATTGATTCTTTGAATTGTTTTATTTGTTTCTAATTGATTGATTTCAGCCCTGAGTTTGATTATTTCAGCCGTCTACTCCTTTTTGGTGTGTCTGCTTCTTCTTTTTCTAGGGTTTTTAAGTGGGCCATTAAGTTGCTTAAATGAGCTGTCTCGAATTTCTTCTTGAAGGCACTTAGTGCTATGAACTTTCTTCTTAGCACTGCTTTCATTGTGTCCCACAAGTTTGGGTATGTTGTGTCTTCATTTTCATTGAGTTCTAGAAAGGCTTTAATTTCTTTCTTTATTTCTTCCCTGACCCAGCTGTCGTTTAATAACAAGTTGTTCAGTTTCCATGTGTGTGTAGGCTTTTTGTTATTTCTGTTGTTGTTGAAGTCCAGCTTTATTCCATGGTGATCAGACAGGATACAAGGGATTATTTCAGTCTTCTTGTATCTGTTGAGGCTTGCTTTGTGACCAACTATATGGTCTATTTTGGAGAAGGTTCCATGAGGTGCTGAGAAGAAGGTAAATTCTTTTGTGTTTGGGTGTAAAGTTCTGTAGATGTCTGTGAGGTCCATTTGATTCATGACCTCTGTCAGAGATATTGTTTCGTTGTTTAATTTCTGTTTTGTTGACCTGTCCTTTGTTGAGAGTGGGGTGTTGAAGTCTCCCACTATTAATGTGTGGGGATCTATACGTGGTTTAAATTTTATCAATGTTTCTTTTACAAATGTGGGTGCTCTTGTATTTGGGGCATAGATGTTCAGGATCGTGATGTCTTCCTGGTGGAATTTTCCCTTGATGAGTATGAAGTGTCCTTCCTCATCTCTTTTTATTAATTTTGGTTGAAAGTCTATTTTATCAGATATTAGAATGGCTACTCCTGCTTGTTTCTTGGGTCCATTTGCTTGGAAAGTCTTCTTCCAACCTTTTACCCTCAGGTAATGTCTATCTTTGTGTCTTAGGTGTGTTTCTTGTATGCAACAGATTGCTGGGTTTTGTTTATGTATCCATTCTGTTAATCTGTGTCTTCTTTTTACTGGAGAGTTGAGTCCATTGATGTTGAGAGAGATTAATGACCAGTGGCTGTTAGATCCTTTGATTTTGATGTTGGCTGTGTTCATAAGGTTGTGTGCTTGGTTGCTTTTTGTTTTACTGTAGTAAGGTTAATTATTTCCTGTGTTTTCTTGACAGAAGCTAATTTTCTTGGGTTGTATTTTCCCTTCCAATAACTTCTGTAATGCTAGATTTGTGTGTAGGTATTTTTGAAATTTGTTTTTGTCATTGAATATCTTGTTTTCTCCGTCTATGAGGACTGAGAGTTTTGCAGGTATAGTAGCCTGGGTTGACATCTGTGTTCTCTTAGGGTCTGCATGATATCTGTCCAGGCCCTTCTGGCTTTCATAGTTTCTGTTGAAAAGTCAGGTGTGATTCTAATGGGTTTGCCGTTATATGTTACTTGGCCTTTTTCCCTTGCAGATTTAGTATTTTTTCTTTGTTCCGTTTACTTACTGTTTTGATTATTATGTGGCAGGAGGATTTTCATTCTGGTCAAATTTGTTGGGTGTTCTGTAGGCCTCATGTATCCTTATTGGCTTCTCCTTTAACTTGGGGAAATTTTCTTCAATGATTTTGTTGAAAATATTTTCTGGGCCTTGGAGAAGGGAGTCTTCTTTTTCCTCTATTCCTATTATTCTTAAGTTTTGTGTTTTCATATTGTCTTGGATTTCTTGGACGGTCTGTGTCAGGAATTTTTGGATTTAACATTTTCTTTGACAGATACATCGATTTCTTCCATTGTATCTTCTACACCTGAGATTCTTCCTTCCATTTCTTGTATTCTGTTGGTTATGCTTACCTCTATAGTTCCTGTTTTCTTCCCTAAATTCTTCCTCTACATTATTTCCTCCATTTGTGTTTTCTTTAATTTTTCTAGTTCTATCTTCAGGTCTTGAGTTGTTTTGTTTACTTCCTTCACCTGTCTGCTTGTATTTTCCTCTTTTTCTTTTAGTTCCTTCAACTCTGTCTCTTTTATTTCTTTCAGTGATTTAATTATTTCTTCTCTGAAGGCCACAAGCTGTTTGGCTGCATCTTCCAGTATTTCTTCACGGATGGCCCTAATCTGCTTGTCTTTATCTTCCTCCATTTCTTTACGGATAACCATGATCTGTTTGGTTTTATCTTCCTCTAATTCTTTACGTATTTTATTTGTTTCCACTATTATCCTCTTCATCAACATAGATGTAAGGTCATCTTCTTGATTTTCTATTATGCTGCATCGTTCAGGGCTGTTCGCCCCTGGATGGCTGGGTTCTGGAGATGCCATATTGCTCTGTCTTTTGTTGGTCGAGCCTTTACGCTGACCTCTACCCACTGGGCTGATTTAGGTGTTGGCTGTTAGTTTCTGTGCTTTCTGGAGTCCTGAGGTAGGGAGTATCCCCTTGGCCGGAAGATGGTTTTTCCTGAAGGAGTCCTTCTCTGCCTTTGGTTATGGTCACTGTATGACCAGTGTTTCTCAGGAGTTGCCACTGCTCACCTCAAGTTTATAGCCCTGAGTAGTAGCTGTGGTCTATGTTAGGCAGGGGGGGGATCTCCTCTTACCCATAGAATTTCTCAAGACAGCTGCCCCACTGCTGGGTTTCTTGTTAGAAATTTAGTGTGCTGCTGCTCACTAAATTTCCATGTACAGTGCTCTTGAAGAAACTGCTGATTTCCTAGCTGTGGGGTTTTCTCCCAATAGGGAAACTCAGTCTGTTATCGTGGGGCGCACAGTTCTGTCCGGGAAAGTGGGAGGTACACTCAGCAAGTCTCTGGGCCAGAGGCTGATTGTTCTGCTCTGGACCTGGAGAATGTGCACCTAGGTTGAGTTGGCACCTGGGGGCACTGCTCTGGTCTGGAGGCTGGGTGCCTCACTCTGGACCAGAAACTGTGTCTCTGTCTGAGATGGCGGCTGCAGGCACTGCTCTGGTCCAGACGCTGTGGGTGCAGCCCTCTTGAAGGAACAGGGATTCCCACAGTTTTGACAGTCTAGCTAGGGATAACTGGTTGATCTTTGGCACAGTATCTGAGGGCTGCTGTAATGGCTCTCTGGCTTTTGTAGGTCTGAGGATGCAGCTGTGTGTCCCAGTGCCCTAGGGGAACTCAATAATGGCGGCAGAGCACAGCGCTCCTGCCTGCACTAGAGTCTGTGTGAGTCCAGGAAGTGTTTTGGTGCTGGGTGTCCTAAGCGTTAGAGCTGCTGACCCCCTCCGCTGGGGGTTTCCTCCTGCCAGAGACATGCCGTCTGGTGCCCTGGTGCCCACAGTTCTATCTGAGGCGGCGAATCAGGTGCGCAGGCAGGGCTCCGTGCAGGTGCCTGTGTCCAGGCTCTGGGTCCGGGCTGGCTCTTGGGGCACCCGCGGAACCCGAGTCTTTTCCAGGGGATGTCTGGGTAACCTGAGGTCAGTCCCAATTGTTTCCTGCTCCGTGGGGTTATCTCTCGACTGGGAAATCCAGTCTATGGTTTTGTGGGCCCACAGTTCAGTCTGGGACCTTGACCAGATCGCGCTGGCGTGTAGCTCTGGGCTGGCAACCAAGAGCCTGTCGGAACCGGGATCTCTTCTGCGGTTTAGCCGAGTGAGTTAAAGCTCATTGAATCCCCCACCGTGGGGTATCCTCTCACCTGTGAAACACAATCCCTTGTGTTTTATGGCTGTGAGTTCTGATTGCTGGTCACTGTGCCAATCCTGCTGTGCTGCTCCTCAGAATGAGAGTCCTCCTGGTGCTGCCATCTTGCCCCACCCCCGGAATACATATTCTTAGGATATATATATATATATATATATATATATATATATATATATATATATCAGGTTTAAAATATATTTATATATATAAATATATACCTTAAGAATATATATATATATATATATATATATTCATATATATGTATGTATATACCATTCCAAGAACAAAAGGCTATCAACTTGAGAGTAGGAACACATAAGGAGTTGGAAAGAAGATAGCTAGGAAGAGCTAGAGGGTGGAAATGGAGAGTACAAAGTAATGTAATTTTATTTCAGCTAAAGTTTGTTTTCATTGTCCCAAAAGAAATAAAGGATACCCTCCCATAAAGTCCTCAGCTTGCCACAAGCAGTGGTTCATGCTAGAGAGTACACAGTGGAAAACCTGTTTCATCAAATAATGGTTTTAGAGACAGCCCTAGACAGCCTGCCTCCTCTTTTTCCTTGGAGCCCCAGATCTGATTTAGGCACATGTAGATGTATTATCCTGCTGCCTGGGAGAGGAAGTTGCTTGGGAGAAATTGGCTGAGGAGACCAGGAAGCGCCAGCTCTATTTTCATGCGATTTATCTCACTAAGGACAAAACAAAGGCTATTAACATGCTTCATCTCTTACTGAAAAGACTCAGTTAAATTCTCTTGTGTTTGCAAGGAGTTGCTATAAAGAATAACAGTGGCCATGGCCTATCTCTTTGCTAACAGTGCTAAAGTCGCAAATGGTTTTCTGAGTGAAGGGCTGGGCAAGAAGCAACACAAATTTCAATTTTAGCGAGTTGCAGCCAGGCTGATATGAATGTGCACAGAGCTCTGTGGGCAGGCTCCATCTTTGCTGCTGTGCACTATGAAACCCTCAAAAGCCCAAACTGGGTGACTGTGACTACTGGCTCATCCTTTCTTGCTGAGTTTCCAAGTGTTTTCTATCATGTGGAAGTGATTCCATCCTGTTCCAAGCAATGGCACAGCCTCATCACATGTTGGCTTTTGTTTTCTAAAATAAATGATCTAGTGTGTTGGGCACATAGAATTCCTAGAAATAAACTGAGCTCTCGGCAGAAGCTGTATGCTCTTCGAACATCATCCTTTTTGCCCTAATATTCTGTATCCTCTGGTCTGGGTGTCAGATGCCCACTGAGGTCTGGGATGTTCACAGAGCTCACATGATGTTTAGTGCATGCTTCCGCGTGGGTCTCAGTCATGAGGAAACATGAATATCAACATATGTGCCTTGTCTACTTTATTTTGCAACAAACAGAGCTTTGAGCAGGTTGAGGGGTGCTCCTTGGGCTGGCAGAGAGGACACCTTTTTAAATCTAAATTTTCAGCTACCCTGAATAATATGGGTGGTGTAGACATGGGAGCCAGCATAGACAAGACCCTGAACTTGGGTGTTTCCGTGATCTGCTGGACATTCCCTCTCCCTAATACAAACACATAATGAGGGCCTTTCCAGATGGTTTCCTTGTGTGCCCTTTACTCCAGCTGTCCTGTCAACTTGCTTTAGCTGTCTCTTATACGCATCACCATGGTTGTCAGTTTTATATCCTTCTTATTCTTCTGTTACTTCTAAAAGAAATTGATTTATGCTGTACATAAACCTAAATGAGCATCAGGTTAGAAATGCAGTCTACTCTTCTGCATATCTGGACCCTTCGTGGCCTTTTTGAACGAACTAAAAATGCACTCATATATATCATATATATCATAGCCGGGATCAGCTCCACTGAGCCCAGGAGGTCCTGCAGAGACTGATACACCAACAGAGGACCATGCATGGAGAAGACCTAGACCACCTAGGTCTAGATGTAGATGTAGCCATTTGGCAGCTCAGTTTCCATGTGGATCTCTGAGTGAGGGGATCAGGGGCTGCCTCTACCATAAACTCAGTTGTCTGCTCTCTGATCACTCACCCTGATGCGGCCTTGCCAGGCCATGGAGAAAGAGGATCCAGGCAGTCCTGATGAGACTTCACAAGCTATGGACAGATGGCAATGGTGGAGAACTCCCTCTTTCAGTGGACTAGGGGAAGGGATGAGGGAAAGAGGGGAGGGTAGGATTGGGGGAGTTGAGGGAGGGAACTTCAGTTGGGATATATAATGAGTAAATTGTGAAGAAAAAAAATAAAAGAATTTTAAAAAAATTAAAAAAAAAAATAAAGGCACACACAGAAGCCAGAACAGGGCATTAGATTCTTTGAAAGTGAAATTGCAGACAGTTGTTAGCCATTTGATGTGGGTGCTACAAACTGAACTTAGGCCCTCTGACAGAGCAGCAAGCAATTTTAACCTCTGAGTCCTTAAAAAATTCTTTAGAGCTACCTTGATTTCTAGTACCTCTTAATCTCCTAAAATTTCAGTGTTGTTTAAAGGAAGCTTAGACTAATTGAAGTTGATATTGGTCTTATTTCAATGATTACAGTTTATTGATTTATTATTTACCTCCCAGAGGCCATGTTAGTCCAACACAAGCTGTGCCTAACAGAGAAAATGCAGACCACAAGCTGAACAGATCAGGTTGTTGTATTCTCCATGTGACAACATTTCCCTGGGTTAATGCATTCATCAATTATTATAGCAGCATGAGTACGTAGAGTCGCAGGCACAGAGGACTTGTCAGGCTGCTTTCCAGACTAATCTCCCACCTAGCTCTCCCTAATGTGTGGATGAGTGTATACATGATGGATGATGGAGGTAGCAAGAATTGTTTCCCTCCCTCCTGATGATCTCAGGCACTTCGGGTTCAGTATCTGCCCCTCCAGAAATTTCTTGTAATACTATCTCATTCCCGTTGACCTGCTCCTTCCTCGTCTAGAAAACTGTGAAGACCATGCATTCTTAGAGCTGAGTGCCTCTCTATATAGTGTAGGGAGCTGCAGGTCCTGTGGCTCTCCGTATATACAGCTACAGCATGAACGTGTCAACACCATTACCCACCTGCTCTCTCTGAGATATCTAAACCATCTGGCTCGTCCATGCTCCCGGACACGCCAGCATGCACAAGCTTTATCCCTGGCAACACCGGAGTGCAGAAACAGCTCTGGAGCCACGATGTCTGTAAGGTGTATGTGTTCCTCTCCCAGTAAGGCCAGTGGCTTCATAGGCCGTTGGGGGCTGCACACACTGTTATTCTGCTCCTTTTACTAGTTAGTTGGCTGAGTTGCAGATGGACTCTGCTGTTGAGAAATGCCCCTTAGTCTGGAGGACCATGTGGGGTTTACTTCTACTGAGCTGATTTCTCACTTTTCTGGAATAGAAATCCAATTAACTTAATTCTCTTATGTGTAAGCATGGGTGCTGTGCTTAGACTCATGAGCCTGCCTCTGAGGAGTTCAGTGGACAGGGCCAGCTCCCGTTCTCCAGTATATCTCTACATTCTCCCTTTGCATCCCTCTTCCTCCTTGGAACACCCATGTTCTCTGCTCTCCATGCATAGATCCTAATCTTCATTTTTAGCCCTTCCAATTCTGCACTGGCTTTGCTTCAGTATTTTGATGAAAGAAACAAAACAAAACAAACAAACAAAAAACCAATAACACACACATGTACACACATGCATCCACTAACACTATTTACTCTCTCCCAGTATACCAGGCCAAAGAAATTGAAGAGGCCCCATCAGGGTCCTCTGGCCATTGATGAGGACACAGGAGAATCCAACAGACTTTAGTACCTGCCTGTACCTGGCTTACTAAATACTGCTCAAGTCTTTTGCTAGATGCTTCTGAACTTTAGAGCCCAAAAGTTCAGCTCCAGCAGAAGCTGATCAAGCCAGCTCAGAATGAGAGCTTAGGGTGTTCATCTCACCAAAACCAGTGTTTGCTTTTATATCTGAAGAAAAAAGCATAATGGCAGCACTCAGAGGAGTTCTGTATAGATTTGTTAAACGAAGTAATGTGTATCTATGATTCAGAGAGGAGCCTAAGTCACAGTAAGTGCTCAGTAATTATTAATTATGATCAGCTCAACAGCTATTTATTGTTATTAATGGAACAAGTTAGAAATGAGCAGGTTTACTCTAAATGAAAATAAAAGCACAAATTATAAAGGTTTCTGGGAACTGTTTCCTTGAGCTTCAGAATTGTATTTTTTCACTCTTCTAGAGAAATCTGGAATCTACAGTTAAGACAACAATGTTCTCTTAGAAGGACCCTTCTTTTCTATGTCCAGGTTTGGCAGCTCCATGTATTCCTTGGTATGGAGTCATATGAACCTTACCTTTGCTCATGTTTTTGGCCTTTTCTTCCATGTTCCAAACCTCTCCCTAATTATCTTTTTTTAAAATTTTTTCCACCTAGTTATCTCTTACAATGACACCTATCATTAGTTTATAGTCCACAAAGGTAAATCAAAATAATTTCATGTCAAAATACTTAACTCTATTCTCAAATGTCAGTGTTCCAAGTTCACATTCAGATATTCTGTGGTTAAGATGTACATAGCTCATCTAATATGGAGCCACCATTTAACTTTCTACATACGTGCAGTAGTCATTCTTATTATCATGCATTCTAAGTTTGGAAGCAGACTGTATATACTATGTAACTATAAAAACTCAAGCAAAAAATAATAGATGTCAACAGTGGAAATTGATGTCTGTATAATATGTAATATTGAAAGGCTAAGCCCTGTACAAATGAGGCTTGCAAGATCAAAATGCATGCTCATTAAATGAACTTAGAAAAGTGATTTGTCCAGCCTGGACCATGTGCCTGGTCTCCTAAGTGGGAGCAGTGAGAGTGTGTCTCATATGTCTGTCCCTGAAGAGGAGTGTGTAAAGCATCCTCTGTGAAAGAAAACTGATCCAAAGCAGCCATGGTACAGGTAAGGAGGCATTCCCCAGCAGATCTGCCTTGACCTGAACCCTAATCTCTGTCCACCCTGTGAATTCCTCTTGATTCCTCAGATCCCGATGTACAGGTGCCTTCATATCGAACATGACCCACTTTCCCCTCTGTCTGCATGTTGACTAAGTCATTTAGCATTAGCATAGAGAGTTGATGAAGATGAATATTTTAACCTCTAGTGCTAGACAAGACTATCATCCCAATTATTTTCTGGACCCTACACAACCATTTGACTATTATGAAGCCTGTTCTGCTAAGTGGGTATTAGAAGGCATTTTTGGATTTCATCCTAACCAGTGTTGAAACTGTGTTCAAATCAAGAAGAAATCCTCATGATTCTGCAGAGATTGCTGCTGTGGTTTTCCTCTCTAATTTATATCTTTACAAATGGAGATACAGTGAAGCTCTGCTGCCTGATAGAGCATTTCCAGAGAGCACTAAGATAAGGATTTTTACACTAAAAAGGCCATGCTTCTTCGCTTTGGCTTCCTGTTACGTGGGAAACAAGTAGATCATCCCCATACTCCTAGTGTGATAGACAGTCCTATGACCACTGCCACTGCCTCCGGGTGTGTGCGTGTGCATGCGTGCATGCCTGTGTGTGAGCGTGTTTGCAGGTCATAGGTCCACCCTTAGTGTTGCTCCTCAGGAGTCACACGCTTTCTCTCTCAAAGCAGGATTTACTAGGAAGCACCAGGTACCTGCCTGCCTCCACCAGCTCTGAGTCAGGTCCTAAGCACAAACCACCCCACCTGGCTTTTAAGTCAGTGCTGAGGATCTAACTGGGATCCTGCTGCTTACAAGGCAAGTACCGCCCATTGAGTGACCTCCCCTGCAGAGGGATGAGAACTCTTATGGGCTAACCCCCTTCCTGCCATAATAGAACGGAACCCATAAACCCAGAGAGAGGAATAGAGTTGCTGCTTGCTTTGAACCTCTGTTTGATCATTACAGCTCCTCTGGCCCTCATGGCACTCCTGTGGTGTGGTGAGGTGAACAAATGAAGCCAAACGAATTATCTCACCCTTGGGATGCTTTACTTCCACTTGGATTTCAGTTGTTAACCCTTTGAAGACGTGGTTTTTCTATGAGGAAGCCAAGTCCCAGTGAGGTTCAGCCATGGGGTGGGACTCATGTGGGTTAGACTGAGTCCTGAACGCAGGCCTGCTAATTGAAAATCTGCTCTTTGCACTACATAAGGCAAATGGCCTAGGTCTGCCCCAGTTCTAATTCTTCTCACTGGGAGTATGGACCTGCACCCTCAGAAGTTGAGAGGCATTCTGAGATGCAGGCAGCCTTAGCCAAACCTGGCACCCAAACTGCTCAGAAGCAAGAACTCTAGTCTGATGTGGGCAGCGGGGAGGTGGAAGGGATGTTGGCATAGTGGGTTCACTGAGAGAAGACATGCATGAGAGCCCTACTTAGGTTTCTTACTCATTGTATGGATTTGAACCAGTCCTTTGAGAGCTCTGATATACCTTGGACGTCTGTAAAATTGGATAAGCCACGTTCCGTGCTCTCCCCAAGAAGGATCCTGCACGGTAAGGCATATCATAAATAATAAAGATGTGTGCACAAATATGAATGTGCTGCTAAAATCAGATGGTTGCAGACAGTCCCTGGCATTACTAATTTCCCAGTCTTGATGATGGCTTGTAGACGCTGGAGCTACCACAGAAGGTTAAGACACAAGACATGGCCACCACTTAAACCAATAAGTCAGCCAACAGCGTTGTCCTAAGTGTGCTGTCCATAGTAGAGTATGGAGATGAGTCTTGTTCTTTTCATGGAAATGGAAACAATGAATAGTCATTTAGATAAGTTATTGATCACAAACTAAATAAATAATTCCCCCAGATGCAGATTAAAGAATCAGTGAATTTATTGAGGTCACTCATCAGAACTATGGATAACTCAGTGTCACCAAAAAGCCCACATGAACCTGACTGAAGACTCAAAATTCTGCATCCCTGTGGCTGCTTGCATGAGTTGTAGGCGTCAGTATGTTCTCTCCTTAGGAGCTCTTACAACTTATGTAGTCTTGGGGCGGGACCTTATGAATCTTGTAAGTTTTAGGAACTTCTTGAGACCGGCCAGTTTTATTTACTTAGACTTTTAAGTTTCATTTACTTCCTGAGACGTAATGAAAATCACTCCTTCTTCTGGGAAAGAAATGTTCTAATTCAGAAGAAATAACTACACAACAGTTTTCTAGTACTCTTTATGATCAGGCCTTACAACAGGTAGAAAGCCAATTCTTTGCTGACATCTGGACTTGCAGATTTCCTTGCCTTAGTTCCTTTCACTAAGTAGATGCCTAGTACATATCTGTGGAATGATTATAAGAAAGAATGCACATCTTCAAGATTTTCTTCAGAAGCTGTGACATCCTTGTCATCACATCAGGCAGGACAAAGTGCTGACCTTGCAGCCATCCCTGTCATCACCTGGATGCCTGGACCACTGCTACCAGGGCGGCCCAGGCCATCTCTGGGCCTAACAGCCAATGTGTCTCTGTCAGACAGCCCATAGGCCAACTGTGCTGACGCAAAGCATCACTATGTGAGTAGAAGTGTCTCCTAGGAACACACAACCCTGGATTCTAGCTCATTAACCTGAATTTCCCTCTGTCAACTGTTTTCACATCCCTTCTCTCCTCTGGATCAGGTCACCATGATGCCACACTGTGAGGTTTCAAGCAGACATTCTAAATATTCTTGACCTCCTCACTAAGAGATGTTGGAGACAAGTTAGTTTCTGATGTGCATCACTGTCCGGATTTCATCATGCCATGGAATACATAAATGGTGGCTGATAACTCTCATCTTTGGCTTTAAGCCTAAAAGAAAATGATTGGCTTCTAAAGCCCCTCTCAAGTGTGCGTCTCCCTGGAAATAGATTTTGGTGAACTCCTTAATAGGGATCACACCTGCTTTGATTTGAAGCTTGGAATGTTGTTACAAGCTACTCTCTTGTCCCAAGGCCAAAAACCCCATAAAGATGGCATTCCAAGCTTGTTGCATGCTCCGCTAACTCTCCACAGCTCATTACAGGCCCAGGTGTTGCACGGTGAAGGCCGAGTCAGAAGTTAATTGAAATAGCTACCACAGGACACCGCGTGGAAAAATCTTGCTCCACCATGCTTCACTGGCTATGTCTCCACGTAGGAATTCTCTTCTGCTACGCAAAGCAGAAAGGAAACATAAAGTCTCAGAGAGCAGGGACTTCCTTCTAGATGCACACGACAGTGTGACTAGCAGAGAAGAAGTATGTCCGTGTTGTCAGCATCTTAACTGCGTTAGCCATGTTTTTAAGAGCGTAGTTTCTAATATTATCCTGCGGTACTTCACTTCAGTCCACGTTAAGAAGTTTTCTGAGTAGATGGCAAAGAATAATTCTTAAAATGTATGAATACCAAATGCAAGATATAAAACATAATTGCAGTTTAGACTTCAGATTTATTTGAAAAGGGGATAATGATAGTAATTACCCAGTTTGAGTTTTGTGGAAGGCTAATTAGATCCCCAAAGCATTTGTATGCATAAGGAAAACCATAAATACAAAAGACCATCTGGTCCTTATCAGCTTCCAGCACCAGCCCTGTCTGTAATTATTTTTTCTATATTGTTTTGATGTTGACACTTTATGGAGCAATACTTCCTACCCTGGTTAGGGGACAACCTGCACTCCTGGAAAACTGGGGGCTTACCCAATTTTTTGCTAATAAAAAAGTTTTAGGAATCCTTAGGCAATGAATATGTTGCTTTTTTAGAGGAAAAGTTAAACAGCCCTTCCTAGGGCTGATAGAACCAGAAATATGGTGTTTATGAACTCCTGTGACTTATCTGACTTGTCAATAGGTAGGTCTTCTAACTTCACTGATGCACTACATTTTTTGTTCATTTTGTGTTTCTTTTGCTTGTTTCGGTGAAAACTTGCAAAAAAAAATGCATGCTACATTCAGTAGTCACTTTCAGCCAATTTGGATATCACAAAAGCAATGTTCTTTCCATATTCATTTTCTTCATTGTTCCCTCATTCATTTGACTTTATCTCCACTCCTATAGCATTGCCTTGTCCACGACATGTATTCCATAGCTTCTGCATTGGAAAAGTGAATGGATAAATGAAGTCAAATGCATGATTTTAGGCTCTAGACAGCTATGACCAATTTCTATGACCAATGCTCTAGACAGCATCACATAAACCATTCCAAAAGTCATTGTCTTTCAGTAACTAATATTTCACTGGATCTAAAACCAAGGAGGGATAACTCTTGTCTTGCATGGCAGTAAAACGTCATGAGTGACACCCAGCCAACTGGTCAGTGAATCCAGGGCTGTGGATCTCAACCTGTGGGTCATAACCCCTTTGGGGTCTAATGACTGTTTCACAGGAGTCATGTATCAGACATCCTGTATATCAGATAGTTACAATATGATTCATAACAATAGCAAAATTACAGTTCAGAAGTAGTAATGAATAATTCTATGGTTGGGGAAAACTGAAACATGAACTACATTAAAAGGTTGCAGCATTGGGAAGGTTGAGACCCATTGGAAGGGCTCTGCAGCATCTGTGTGTGTGTGTGTGTGTGTGTGTGTGTGTGTGTGTGTGTGTGTTTATATATATCCTCAAAGCCAGGCTTGGCTGAACTATAGATCAGAGAACCAGAGATTGGCTTGGACTTGTGGCTTTATTTCTCCACAAGATGGAAACTCAAAGTTCTAAAAGGAGGACAGAACTTGAAGTTGTCTGATAGGATGGCCCTGGTGGCACTCCATAGTCTGCTTGTGTAACACACAAACCTAGGGGTGGTCCTGATTCAATGGGAAGGTAATTGGACTTACCCTTGCATGGAGATGTAGCAAAAAAAAAAAAAAAAAAAAAAAAAGGAACAGTTTCCCTGCTGAGGTGCCCCCAAACAATACAAATCAAACAAGAAGAGCAAGTTCTAGACACAAAACTACCAATAGCCTGCAGACTGAGAAAACAACATGGTAGATGAAGCCAGTGTGGAGACTATAGATGTGTTGTGCAGAGAGCCTAAAAACGAAGCTTAAAAATGTGAAAATAATAGAAGAAAGTTCTCAGAGAAGGGATGTCTTGCTTATATGTAGACAATACATAAAATGTCATCACTAGACACTGTGGGAAGCAAGCTACAGAGTCCCAGCTGTATTTTCATTTCTATGTGATTCATATATATCATGTATGTTCACCTGTATGTGTGCATGGGCTCATGAGGACTATATTGGTGTCCTGCTCTATTATATGCTGCCTTATTGCCTTGAAACAAGTTTCTTCACAGAATCTGGAGTAGGCTGGCAGCCAGCAAACCCCAGCATTTCTCCAGCCTCTGTTCTCCAGGATGTTAGGGATTTTTAAAATCAGTTCTCATGCTTGTACAACATATGCTCTTATCTTCTGAGGCATCTCCCAAACCTCAACCAGAACTCCTGTGAAATGTCCACTGTGTCCTTCCTCTCAGAATCACTGTGAGAGTTATCATACAGCAGTCATAGTTTAATTAGGCCTGATTTGCTGTCTTCTTTCTGAAAAAAAGCTAGGAAATTTCTTTTTCCCATTGGCTTTTGGGAAGCTCAGAACCAAATTTCAGCCTCATGTGTAATTTTATACTTCTCATTATATTTGGCATTTTGCAACGTTTCCTTTTCTTTCATAGCAACACTTTAATTTTTTTCTGTTTTGCCTCTTTTCTTGTATGAACTTTTTGCTTTAATCTACCACAAAAGCTTTATAAAAATCAATTGGCAGCCATGTGCTAAGCACTTAATGTGCTTAGAGTTAGAGAAAAGATATATGATTATGGCAAAATAAAATAGACCCTTATCCAAAATGAACAAATAATTTAGATGAGGACTTATTTGCAGGAGCTTGTTAAGGACAGCTACAAATCAGAGGGTGCACAGCAAATGAGGTCACTGATTAAAGTAAGAAAAACAAGATGAGTTGTTGATGCTTGGATGAGTGCTGACCCAAAGCTTAGTCCTAACTGAAGAGGCCTATGTCAATATGACATGGTGCTTCAAACTGATACAGAATGTTCCTGCTCAAGAAGGGAAATATTTCATGGATATTTTCTTCTAAATTGATCTCTCACACAGGCAATAGGGCAGAGTCCTTAAAAATGCTTCTTACTCTAATAGCAATAGGAACAGCAGCTTCTAGAAGATGTCAGGGCCACAGATACATTGGATGCTTCTAATGAGCATAGGGTTCAGATGAGGGGACAGTACTGGCTTGTTGCCAAACTTCAAGCCTATCTGGTAAGCTGAGTTTCTCCTTATCGTGTCTCTGGGTTTTATCTCATTGTTCCTTTAAACCAAAAATACAGGACATGGTAAATATTTGCTGCTCTGGTTAAAAAAAAAAAAAAAAAAAAAAAAAAAGACTTCCTACTTATGTTGAATACATAGGGCAGAAAATCATTAAATAAAAGGTAGGCTGTCTATTTCAGTTACCCATTCTATTACTGTGATAAAATATTCTAACAAAAGAAGCTTTATGGAGAAAGAATTTATGGCGACTCACAGTCCATCTTGATGGGGTGATTGTGGTGGCAGGACCCTGTCACGTCGTATCCACAGACACGCACAGAACAGTAAACGCTGCATGCTGGTGCCCAGTTCCCCTTGTCTGTTTTATAAACACTAGTATCCCTTGGTCCAGAGAATGGGTCTGTTCACAATTAAGATGATCTTTGCACATCAGTATGGTAATATCCAAAATCTTCAGAGGCCCATCCCCGAGAGTATTCCTGATCCTTTCAAGTTGGCAACACAAACCAGCAAACCCTGTTCCTCTTCCTGCGTGTAAACCGTCTTTTCAAGTGTACTTACGGTTTCTCTTCTGGTATATATAGTTTTAGTGGATCGCTTTTACCTCCCTAGGGATTTATAAACTGGATGAAATACCTGACCAAAGCAGCTTACCCATGGCTTTGTTTCAGTTCACTGTGTTAGGGTATATTCTATCACTCCAGAAAACTCTGGAGAAGAATAAAGCAGCTGGTCTTACTGCATCAACAGTCAGGAGGCAAAAGAGAGAGAAATGCTGGTGTTCAGTTCACTTCCTCCTTCATACAGTCTGAACTCTCACACCATGGGATGGTACTACTTTCATTTGAGATTCATCTGCCCACATTAATTAGGGTGCATCACCACACCTCAGTTAACCCAGTCTAGAAATTTCCTCATAGACATGCTCAGAAGCTTATCTTGTAGGTCATTCTAGGTCCTGTCAAGTTGACAGTCAACATTAACCTTCACAGGACTGAACTGAGAGTTTGCAGATCATGGGAGCCTCAGCCTGCCATCACAGTGCTAGCCAAGGTAGACTGGGTGTTAACAGCGGAGGTGGCAAAGTTCTCCCTGGGTTGCAAAGAGCAGATGGAGATGTACAGAAAGTGGTTACTTACAGAGTAGCTTACAGCCAAGTGTGTAGGAAAAACAAAACTTTTCCTGGCGAGATGTAACACACCTCTGTTTACCGCAGATATACATCCCACAACAGACCTAAGTAAAGTTACCACCAAAGTCCAATTTGATAAATCAATAAGTTTTATTGTTACTTACAGGAATATGAGGGAATGGCTACTTACCTGGAGCACAAATGATTCAAAGGCAGCTTACATCACTGAAGCCCACCCCAGCGTGAGTGACTGCTCACAAACCTGGAAACCTGATACAGCCTGTGGGCAGCTCAACTGACTGTGGAAAGTGTCCTTTTTCCATGTGCCTCAGCTGGCCTAAACCTCTTGTAGGCAGCTCAGCTCCTTTCTGCTTCTCCTAGGCAGCTGGTGTGGTCTCATAGTCTTCCTCACAGCTTTTCAACTCTGAAAGTCTTCTCTGCCACTCAGCTTCCTTACAGCTAAGGAAGCTTTTATTGCTTATTCTGGCAGGGAGGAGCCTAGAAAATCTGGTCAATTTCAGGGGCTTCCTGGAGATATTTTGAGTTGTTTACCTTCCTGCTTAAGGAGCTTCCAGAAGGATAGAATGTTTTAATCTCAGAGGAAACTATTGTTAAAAATAAGGGCTATCCTTTCCAAAGGATAAGCGGGAACAAGTTTTAAGATTCAACTCCTTGTTCTGCCCCATTCTGCTCCTTTTATAGTCCTAGAACTGGCTCATCCATCTTGACCTTCATCAGTGTCTTGGAGAAGCAAACTTGAAATGTGCACCGACTACAAAAATTACAAAAACTGATAATTTACTTATTGTGAAGGACTTGCTGCAGGCGTGAAGGCACACATGTACATGAAACCCTGGGAGACTCCCCAATCCTACCCTCTCCAGGCATGGATGGGTCCCTCAGAAATGCTGCCAAGAATCTCTGATACCTTCCCGCAGAACTGAACACTGCCTGCTTCTATCTGTTTCCTCTGTTCTTCTCTACTGGCTTACACCGCCTCCATTTGTCTTTATAATTTGGTTTCTTGTACCTGCCCAGTGAGGCGTAAGTGGTGATATTTGTCTTTCATATTTAGAGCATGGAACAGTGTCTGGCCTGGTGATGAAGCATGCTTCACTCTGGGTTGTGATGAAGACTGATATTTTGCACTAATTATACAGAGTCATAGATTCCTGGGTCTATTGATTCCCATTAAAGTTGGTTGGAGTTATAAATTTCAGAATGGAGGCCTACAACTATAGCCACCGTAGGGCAGTGTTTTATGGCAAGCTAGACTCTAGAGAGCATCATAAAACCCAGCCATTGGTGCTTGTCTTGGAGGTCTTATGTCATGAGGAATCACTTGCACTTTATCTGAAAATGTTTCCCTGCTGTCTTTCTGGTACTGGTGACTGGATGAGTATAGATCTCTAGAAGTTTCTGAAAACTGGCTGTCTTCTTCCTTTGCTAGTGTTTAATCCTTCTTCTGCCTCCCAACCATGTTTTTCTGTGTGTCTCTCTAGAGTGGCATAACAGCCATTGCTTTCCTGAGTGCTCTATTATACACATGTATATGCATTGCTCTGTAAGGCTTCAGAAAGAGGAATCAGAGAAGTAGATCACAGCTCGTTAGGGAGCACCTATGACATTATAAAGGAAGCCTTTCTGTACCATTCTTTAGCAACATTTGCATACTTTGCAAATATGTGCTTTTTTTATCTCAGGCTTTATTTCTATAGCAGATAGATCAAGAATAAGCCAACTGTTGGAGGAATGGCTCTATTGCTCAGTTACACAGCATGTGCTTAGCCTATGCCACCATAGAAACAAATAAAACCAAATTTCATTATGAAGAACTGCAACTTCAACAGCTCACCCTATCCTGGCCCCAGAATGAACAAGCATCAGAGAAGTAAGCTAACTAAATTGACACTTCTTACTATGCAATTGGATATAACCCTTTCTAACAGCCCTGAGAAACTGGAATCTTCTGTTCTTCCCAGGTGCTGAAGAGGGCACCTGGCCTGGTACAGAAAGGTAAACTTCTCCTTCAGCCTTACAACAGCATAACTTCCAGAAAATTGGATGCCTCCTGGTACAGCCTTTCTCCTGACAAACCCTAGTGCCTAGTCTTTGTTTCTAGTCTCTCCACACCCCTGTCTGTTTGAAGTTTGTACCACACATTGTCTTTCTCAGTTAGTATCCAGCTGTTGCCAAGTCTATGCCTGTTATTTATTGGATACATAAAGAGAGTGTTTTGTTAGCAGAATCTTTCAAATCAGGCAACCCGAGCCGTGGACATGATGGTATGAGTTGACTCACCAAAAGAAACTGATAAGCTTGCTGATTTTTGTGATGTAAATATTCCCATCGTAGCCATTTTCAAGATACCCAAGGGAAACCACTGGACTCTCAGCTGGTAAAGATGAGAGTGCAATGAGTTCTTGTGGGCTGGCACACAAAGACATAGCGCAAGGACTTACCTTGGGCAGCCCTAGAGAACATTAGCCCAAAGTTTGCCAAGGTAGATCTACTTTGTTAAACACGGCTTTGCAGGAGGACATCTCTACCAGTCAGTAAGGAAAATCAGTTAACTAGCTGTTATAGGTAAATCAGTCTCATCAGCAGCCCATTTCTTTCCCTGGAGCCATCATTAGTTCTGATGAAGTTCCCAGTATAAGCCAGCTCAGTTCTTGAAAAGGCCCAGCTTCCATCAAGGATTCATTTCTCAGCAGCCTAGGCCTGATGGCCCTGTTTGTTTCTGCAGGTCCATCATCCTACTTAACGAGAAATTGTCATGTCAATACCCTTTTTTTTTTTTTACATGAATGCATTGTGCTAGATACTGGGAAAAATACGTGAGTATGGCTATGTATCACTCAAGCAGTTCACAGGAAAGAAATAGACATGCTGTTAACGCAGAACTGGAAGACAGATGTGATGATGTAATCTGGGGAAAATAGTGGTTCTTGAGGGTTCCTATGAAGGGAAACACCTGGCCATCAGTACCTGCAGCATCAGGGACTAGCAGTCTAGGAAGCATGCTTCCTTGGCGTGTGATTCCCGCTTAGGCATGGAGTGGAAATGAGTCACCGTCCTTCTCATCTCTCTTAAACTGCCATTGCACTAGTGACTCATAAGGGAACCCTGTCTCTTGTAAGAGTTGGGTGCACTGCCTTTTGCTTCAGAATAAAACCACACTTCCCTACAGCGGTCTGTCTCACTCAGACAGCTGGGGGTGGGGGGCAGATCCCTCTGCGGAGGAGTAGAGGGACCCCTGTGCAAGTCAGATATTCAAAGCAGTGTGATTTCTAAATATTTAATTTCACTGTGCCTTGCAACCATAAAACTTCCTGCTTTCAAGAATTTATTGAGACCTTTCGAAGAGATAAACTTACACAAAAACTCTAGCTCACATTTTCCAGTAAAATGATCCTGGGCTTATACTTTACTAAAATACTCTTTTATGTTTGCCAAGAGGAAACTGTCTTTGTGTGTGTGTGTGTGTGTGTGTGTGTGTGTGTGTGTGTGTGCGCACACGTATGTGTGTGTGTGAGAGAGAGACAGACAGACAGACACACAGAGACAGAGAAAAGTGGGAACAGGGACAGGGAGGCAAAGAGGGACAGGTGAATATGTGCTTATATGTATACATATACACATATATGTTCTTCAGTCTCCAAGTAAAAATGCTACTCTCCATGAAGCCTATTTTAATCCCCAATCTCTCTTTTTTTTTCCTTTGGATAGTGTATTGTACCTTTCCTGGCTTCTCCTCTTCTGCCACTAGTATCACAAACTGCGAATACACCTCCTTTGCCAAATCACAGTCTAACTGGAACCCTAAGAGCTTGAAGTCTCAGCCACTGGTCATCTCCTCAACCCACCTTCTTTCCAAAATGATGCACTCAGAGCAGGTCTCTGTTTTCTAAAAGTGTAATAAACTACAGCTATACTATGAACATGCTCACCCTGGCTTACTCTCTCTAGAGCAGCTGGTGTTTCTGGCACTGATGAAGTCCTGATCACTGTCCTAAGTCTTTGCACTGCAGACATTTCTGTAGACTGCAATTGTCCTTTTGGTTGTTGTTCTTTCTAACCATGAACCTAACACATCACTTTTCCTCACTGGTAAAATAAGAACCTAATTGCCTTTAATTACTGAGTCAGTTTTGAACATATCCACCTTTTCCATTTTATTTAATTAAAATTGTATTTGCTACCGCTGCTACCACTACTACTGTTACCTAAGAACTGCACTGCAGGCTCTGAGCTTGCTAGGAAGGCACTCTACCACTAAACACCTAGCCCCTTTCATATTTTATTTTTACTGGAGGGATTGATTCTGTTGCCTCTAAAAGAACGAAAGCTTCTCTGGGTCTAGAAAAACAATCCCAGAGAGCGCTGCTTACTGCTTCTCAATGCTCACCACACATCCCAGAGAGTTATTAAAATATTTCTTGATTTTTCCATTTTTGACTTTAAATTTTGACTATAATCAACTAAATCATCCCACTTTAAAACATTTTACCTTTCTACCCTGAAGCATATTTTCCAGTTAGTTGAGGATCTTTCCTCATAAGCAATTGCAGATATGTACTTCCCTAAGGAACTCTAGATTCTGCACCCTTCAGAAAACAAACACTAAGAGGGCTAGTTTCTTAGGTTTGTGGCTGAGTCCCAGCCCACTTCCAACCTGGTTCTCCCTTTTCCCTCTTTCTGCATCTTGAATCCTGAGCTACAGTGAGCATGGCTTTTAAATCAGAGAGACCTGGACTTGAAGCATCCATGCCAAGATGAGTTCCCATGATGTTTCAGCCCAGACAGCTGACATCTGCACAGCAGTCAGATGTCTGTTTCCAGCATAAGACTGATGAGACAGAATTCTTGATTTATGTATTCCCTGCCTGTCCCTTAATCCTGATTAAGCATGTTCCTTGCTTTTCCCCCACCTCCACAAATTATCGCACCTTCTCCCTAACTATCCAATCACCCATTATTGCTCTCCCCTCAATTGCTAGGCCCTATTGTTATGGCCTGAATCCAGCCATTGCACTATGTTTTCTACCTCTAATTCTCCTCTTTTAAGGTTTTGTTGTTTTATTTGGTTTTGTTTTTAACCAGCACCTCTATCATTCCTACTCAAACCACAATCCACCCGTGATGCTTAATTTTGATTGTCCAGCTGATTGGATTAGGTAACATAGAGGGGATTAGGGATGGAGTTTCTGGAGATGTCAGGAGGCCTCTAATCTGTGGCTTGACCCTCACATGGAGTCATAACATGATAACATTGAGAGGTGCTGAAAAGTGGGAGGTAAAGCCTCACTGGAGGAAGCTTCTCACTGGGTGAGTGTCCTGGGGGATATAGATCAATAATCATTATCCTGAGAGACCTCATCAAACTCTTCTCCTCCTTGCATCTTGTTGTACAGTGGGGAGTCTCTGTTGCCTGCTCTCAATTACTCTCCATTTTTTCCCATCTCAAGGCATGTGTGGCCTCCCCCATCTACAGAGATTTCTTCTCTAAGCTTCTTATTGTTCAGGTCTCAGTTCAAATGACCTCTGTAGTAATAACTTCAAACCTTTCTTATGAAAAGTCATTGTGTGTGTGTGCGCACACACACACACACACACACACACACACAAACACAGACACACACACCACGGCCCTTTTGCTGTAGCCTCTTCCTGACATTTGTCACTACGTGAAATGAATGAGTGAATGAAAGGATTTACTTCACTCTTTTCACTAGAACACAATTTCTTGCAGCCTAGGAAAAAGACCGGTTTTTGATTGGTTTTGGTTTTGTTTTAAGTTCTGTGTCCTCAGCACCTAGAATGAATCCTAGAACTGTGTACACAGTCAGTTAAGATTGATTAAAAAGGATGATGGGCTGACATCTGCCCTTTGTGGTGTGAGGACAGTTCTTAATTTTTCTCATTTGCTTTAGGGTTTGTTGTCAGGACAAACCATAATAATTTTACGGAAGTCTTAGTAAAATAAGCAGTAGTAACCAGCTGCCATCACATCTTTATTTCTTCCCATTGTCTCATTTGCTTGATTCAGAACCTTGGTCTCAGCCCAAATAAGGCCTTCAGTAGATTTCCCCAACCCCTCCAGGGTAGAATTACTATCTCCTGACTCTCTCCCTGAGCTTGCCATAAACTAGGCACTCAACTCTCTGTATCTTATGTCCATCGGTTAAACATTACTGTTGTGCTCTTGGTGTTCTGAGAATTGTAATGGGCATAGTGTATTTATATACTTAGGGTTATTAAAGATTGATTATAATTAATTTAATCCCCTTCCCTCTCTGTCTCTAAACCTGCCTTGTACAGGTTGTATGTTCAGACATGGATCTACATTCCCAATTTTAGCATTCCTAAGTTAAATATTAGAAATATTAAATTCTCTGAGTGTCAATAATGTCACTTGAAAAGTGTCACATTCTGGAACATTGTGGACTTTATGTTTTGAGCTAAGTGATCCTGTATGAATAAGAATAAATAAATATTTCAGAGTTCACAAAACTCACAACCTGAAACACATCTACTTGTAAGCATTTCGGATCACTAGAAGCTTCTTGGGGTCTCTGTAACCTCACCTTGCCTTGCTTGATACTGTACAGTCTCTCCTCATTTCATAAATATGCAGTGAGTAAATGAGGGAAGCACCCTGTCTGGATCCTAAGCTACCAGATATCCTAGACCCTTCCCATCTGCCACTACTTGTCACCCAGACTCACACTGATGGAACTGTGAGATGCTTAGACTCTGCTTGACATGCTGGCAGTGCCCCATAAGCCTCTGCTTCTCTGATTTATGAACCACTGAAGCGAGGTTGCCTAACCTGTCTTTGACTCCAGCAATTGGCTCTGGTCTGTAGCAAATGTTGACACTAGTAACATTAATTGCCAGGTCATCTTGTGGGTAGAAATGAAATTCTGGGTAGTTCAGTTGTATGACCAGGCTTCCTTGAAATCTCCTCTATTGCCTGCCTCTAGGATACAAACAGTAAAGAGTTGCTGACTTCTGTTCTTTACTATAATTCCCTTTGGTACTTCTCTGCAGACCCGGGTCTCAGGAGTGAATCCTGGCTCTCTGCTAGCCTCATCAGCTTCACAGGAGTTGGTGCCTTTTATTTATTTCGTCTCTTTGCACTTACATTATTAATTTATTTCCAAAGATTTGCTTTTGTAACCTGGGCTGCATATAACCAGTTTCTTAATGTAATGAGACAACGAAACCAGCAGACACTTACATGAAATTTCCAGAACAATGGCAAAGACAACCATTAGTTCTGCTACTTTTGCTACTCCAGTAATGAATTCTCAAGTTTAAATCTACTTTTTAATCCAAAGCAACTGTAATTTTGCTAATTACTTTAAATGATTTCCGTATTAAAATGCTTAGCATTAATGGCATTCTTTGAACTCTAAAGAGTGAGTTACATTCACTAATTAGCCAGTTAATGCTGTATCCTAGGGTGGAGGACAAGTTCAGCTCAGCTACCGTTTTCTAGGTGGAGAAACTCAAGGTGACTCAGATATGACTCTTGAAGTTTAGTCCTTTATCGTTTATTTTTCTCTCCCTTGTTTCTTGGCCTATGAAATAGTCTTTTTGCTAAGTACCTGTATTAAAGATTTAGTTGGGGAGAGGGGGAGAGGAGACGGGGAGAGGGGGGTGAGACAATAGTGGTATGTGTTGGGGCAGTAGCACAAAACAAACAAATGAAAAACACCTTAACGAATGACCAGCATCGGGAACTAAGATAGAGAAGACTGTATTCCCAGATTCTGTTGAGGAAAAGGCTTGTTTTAACCAGAGTCTACCTCTTGCCAAGACTTTTCCCCCCACGCCTTGTGTCTAGCATGGCTGTGTTCCAGTGACATGGCAAAGGCCCCACCAGTCCCCAAGGTGGTAGGGCTGAACTGTGGCTGCACTGAGCAGTTGACCGGCCCCAGATACACTTCCTGCAGGGCATCTAGTCATCTGCCCAGCAAAATACAGTTTGCAAGTTTGCTGAGTAGATGAAAGCAAACTTCTCGTGTTTCCCGGCTAATAATTTTCCAGCAGAAGTTTAGTTGGCAGGATTTAATGGTTCATTGCACTATGCACATAGGAAGAACGTGGCCTGGACTATAAGGCAGTCACACTTATGCACGACCATGAAACACAGGAGTCCAAATGAACATGCTCCATGGAATGGTGAAAGGAGAGGTCCTCATGTTTACAAATGGCAATGAGAAGGTGAAGTGTGTTGTGGAATTCCTGCATCTTCTCCCAAATCCACAGCTTTCTGTCATTCAAACACACAGCTATATTTGTCATTTTTTTGGAAAACATAAAGATAAAAGCGAAAGAAAATACTTTGAAATATTACATCAAAATTCAGAGAGAACTCAAATGGCAAGTAGAATAATAGTAGAAGACAGATTCAAATTTAGCTTGTAGCACCAAAGCCTTTTCCCCATTAGACCAGATAAATCCGTTACAGATCACATGATATTTTCAGTACATCTTGAGTGGTCGGACAATTTCTGAATTTGAGCTTCAGTCCTGTATTTATAGACCATTATTGTCCAATGGAAATGCAGGAATATACACAGGTGTGATTTTCATATTTTTACTAGTTACATTAAGGAGGCAAAAATAAAAAAAGGAAAATCAATTCTAATGTCTTTTAACACAAAATATGAAACATTACAATTGAAATATTGAGTAAGTATAAAACTAGTAGTATATTATATTTTTTCAAATTGTCTTTAAAATCCAATGTACATTTTATACTAACACCAGATTTTTAAGTTGAATAGTAATTTTTCATCAAAATCATTTATATTTAAATTTAATGAAATTTATAGTTGAAAATCAGATTCACAAATCCAAGTTGTTAAATGTTTCAAACATACTCAAAGTTTTTCTGAAAATTAAATCAAATATAAGTTTTAAAATTTAAAATTGAGGCCTGCAGAGACTGATAAATCAACCAAGCACCATCCCTGGAGAGGACCTAAACCCCTTGCTCAGATGTAGCCTATGGGCAGCTCAGTCTCCATGGGGGATCCCTAGTAAGGGGAGAAGGGGCAGTCTCTGGCATGAACTGAGTTGCCTGCTCTTTGACCACCTCCCCCTGGTGAGATGGCTTTACTAGACCACAGAGTCCTGATGAGACCTGATCAGCTAGGGTCAAATAGTAGGGGAGGAGGCCCTCCCCTATAAGTGAATTAGGGGAAGGGCATGGGGGGTTAAGAGGGAGAGAGGGTGGAACCAGTAGGAGATGAGGGAGGGGACTACAGCTGGGATACAAAGTAAATAAACTGTAATTAATAATAATAATTATTATTATTATTATTATATTAAATTAAGTTTGAACTATTTAAAATTAAGTTAACTTAAAAGTCAGCTCCTCTGGTGTGCTGGCCACAGTCTGTATCTTCAGCAGCCGTGTGGAGACATTGGCCACATACTGATGACACAGCGTAGTCCCCAGCAGACAGTGGCAGAGTGGGATGGATGCCTGGACTTAAACCAAAGCACAGAGGGAATGAAGAGTGATGCTACAATATCCAATGATTTGTCTCTTCCTGCCTTAATATCTTCCCAATTCTCACACAAAAAAGCCTGGCATTTTTAGTCTTTTGATTAGTTCCTATGCCTCCTGCTGTCTAAAGTTTTTCTCCAAAAGTAGGAATGTTTATACAACTCCTCAAGGACCCATTTCCTTTTCTGAATAGATGAACTTTCTTTCGGAAAAACAGCTGGCTCAGCATGGTTCAGAAACTAGGCATAAACCTTGTTCAAGGAGCTATAAACACCATGTGGGTAGAGAGTCTAAAGGTGGTACTTGTCTTCAGTGCCTTGACCATTCTCCTCATCACCATCACCACCACCACCATCAAAATTCCTCAAGTACCCTTTCACTCCATTAAGCCTTCAATATCCAACTTCAGGCACCTGTTTTAGGATAAGGACATTCTTATGGTAGATTACTGTATCATTTACCAATCTTTATAGATTGTGGAAAAAAGAGAAGAAATGACAATGCATTTACACATAATCTTCTACAGGTTGGTTTGTTCTCTATTTTGTTCTAACACTTGAGAACACCATTCTAAAACTCACAAACATTGACTAGCTGGCCCTGGTTCACTCAGCAGGGCTCAGGTATGAATCTAGGAGAACTGGAGCCTATTGGAGAGCAGAGCTCAGGAATGCAAGCATATGGCAAATGCCCAGTGTGATAACTGTGATAGATGCTAAGCTCTGACAGCCAGAGTGTGAAGCTTCCGTTACTTATTGTAACTAGTTTAATAACTCATTGAGATACTAAGGAGAAAAGTCTCTGGGTCTCTCATTCTGTGATTGTATTGTGTCTTAAACTGTGGATGTAGTTATTCCTTGCACATAAGAATCGGGGCTTGGAGAGCAATGAAAATCAGTTCTATGTCATTGACCTTATGAACCAAAAGACTTTTATTATATATAGCTGTCGATCAAAATCTCCTGAAAAGAAAGCACATAAAATATTTCTCATCATAGATCATGTCTTAAGCAGCAACAGCTGTTTTCACAGTGGGGGTGTTTCAAAGTCTGACCTTAATGACTCCAAGAGTTATGTCAACAGACTTAGTAAAAACTGATCTTCAAATAATATTATCCTAAGAGAACTGAGGATGTATCTCAGTTTGTAGAGTACTTACATAGTATACTTGAGGCGTGATACCCAGCATCATATAAACCAGATCTGGTAGTGCACACCTACAATCCCATCACTTGGAGATAAGGGAAAGAGGTGAGCCTTGATTACTTAGTGTGTTTAAGGCCACCCTAGGTCAAAAAATATGATTCTCTCTGTTCCTCTTGCTTTCTCTGATCATGGAGAGAAAGCAATATCTATGTACATTTTAATCTAAACTAGTTAATTATTTAAATACTTTGTTATGAAGCACAGGATTGAACATCAGAAGTCCACTGAATGTTGTTGTAAATACCCTACAGCTCCTTAAGAGATTGCAGTTGAGAATTGGGAGGCAAGTAATTAAAGGAAAGGAGGGACTCTGCCTGTGGAGGGCTCAGCAGTGTGCTGTCCAGACACTGGCTGTCCATTTTCAGGTCCAGCACACTATTTCAGAAATGTTCACAGAAAGATCTGGTAAGATGTAATCACATGGTGGGGACAGAAAGGTGTGCAGTTCCCTGAACCTTGGGTCAAGGTGCATTATTGCTCTGCAGTTCAGAGAGGAAATGTTCTTTCCAGATGTAGGGTGAAGCCTTGAAAAAATCCAATCCAAGATCCACATTCTGCTTCTGAGGATACACACATACAGCCTGGATTTGTGGACATGGTTTCACATATGAGTTAGAAGGCGTAATGGGTGGACATTAATCTGTGTGACTGATGGCGTTTCTCTGATGGCTTAGTTTTTTCTGCTACAACATGTTGACACATGTCCTCTTAAATAAATAGCCCCGCTCATCTGCACTGATCTGTTTAGAAGCAGCAACACATTTATATGGGGGGGGGGGCATTTGTCCTCAGACTTTAAAAAGCAACTGTTTCAGAAAGATCTGAAAAGAGGAGAAAAGCATTTCATGAATTATCAATAAATCAGCATGTAAGTTTTCTCCCTAAAATAAACAGTAGCTATTTATACAATCCAGGTGGAGACTGTGAGGAAGGAATTATAGGATAGAGAGACACAAAGAGCCTTTGTTTGTGGAAGCAGATGTAAGATGCGTGCCATATACATCTTCCAGTGCGGCTGAGTATTTTACAGAAAAGTGACTCTCTTGAAACCTAAGCACATGATTCACGATTTCCCCCACCCCTCTATTTATATCACCATTGTATTTGAAGTTACTCAAATGATATTAATATGCCAGGCTTGGACACGTATAGAAGAAGCTGCATTTTATGATCAAAATTATACCTACTTATACCTGTGTTCCACCTCCAAGTTGTAATGAATTGTTGAACACAGTGAGAACATCTTACCAAGAGGCACTGTCAGGAGCATGAACAGGGTCATTCTTCTAAGGACAGCAGAACCTGGGGCACATTTGGAGGTGGGGAATGTCTCCCCACTTGCTTCCATGATCCTGATTTTTGGTAATGAAAAGAAATTGCAAAATGGTGCCCTGGACTCTGAAGTCTCTTCCCTCTTGACTATAGCTGGAATTGGGTTGTTCCCTTGGACAACACTGAACTGTTGCCAGCTGATACCGCATGTTTTTCTGTAAGATGTGATGTTTCGTTTTTGATGAGTTCTTTGAAACATAACAATGAAACTGCGGTGGTAAGGCACTCCCCTCATCTTGCTCTGCCACAGCAATCCTGATGCTCTGGGCTAAGCAGGAAGGGTCTTGACAAGGAGACAAAGCCAGATGAACACCGGAGGAACAGGGAGGTTTAATCTCTGCAATTTTGTCAGTCCACTAAGTCATTTGTCATGTTTCATCACATCATCTCAGGCTTTCTATCCCCACTGGGACCTGGCTTATCAGCCCTGAAGCTTTTAGCTGTTGATGTGATAGGAAGACTCTGTGCTCCCATGAGTACGGCAGAGAATGTTGTACGTGCTAATCCCAAGGAGTCATTTCTACTCAGCACTTCTTTATTTAGCACATCCTAAGGGCATGCTTCCAATGAAGTCCTACTCCAAAGAGGGAAAGTGGTTCATTAAGCTTGTGAGAGGACAGGCTGGAAGAGGAAGGATAGCTCATCAAAGCCATGAACCCACCTAAGCTAGAGTGACAAGAGATTGTGTACCATTCTGCCAGTTGGGGAACACTTTAAGGCTATCCTGATATTTGTGGTAAATATTGAGACAATTCATGTTTTGCCCTATGAAGTACATGTGGAAAAAGAAATTCTAAAGCCAGAAATAAGAACAAATTCCAAAGGGAAGTATTTGGGATACCCGGAGTGAATGTTTTTCTTGAACATCCAGGTTGAAGGAGGTAAGGATGAAAAGAGTTTAAGAATAGGTCATAATAAGCATTAAGAATGAGGACAAGAAGTTCACACTAATTCTATGAAATGAGGAAAACCTACTACAGATTAATAAACATTAGCGACATGGAAGCACAGAGTAGAAGACAGGATGAGACATGGATCACAGTTTAAGAGAAAACAGGAAGTAATCTATAAGAGAAAAAAAGAAGTAACAATCAGAATCATGGTAGCAAAACAGAATGTAACAGAGTAAGAGCTTAGTAGGGAACTAAAGTGACTCAGAGTCACAGTGAAGAACAGGAAATCACATAGAATCATAGGAGAGAACAGGAAGTGGCATTGTGTTACCTGGAAGTAGGAGAGTGGAGCATCTGCTGACCCACCCAATGAGCCCGCCTCTCTTCTGCCTGCCCTTCTGTGCCTGAGACTAATCACACTCCATCTGAATTTTACATTTTGCACACAAAACGTACACCCACACTCCAAAATGCTGCAGACCAAACTGATTCTTCCCTTTGAGAAACGGTACATCAACCTACTCAATTGTTCAACTCAAAAACTATAGATAGAAAGTAAATTGTCTTACCATCCTCACGTACTCAGTCACCTCCTCCCACATGAAAGCAGTAATAACCTGCCTCTCACCCTGTGAGTCTGCTCAGTTACTCTTACTCATTGCCATCCCACTGGCTTAAAACAGGTCTGTGTCAGTGAATCCAGCTAAATATTTCTTCTTCCCAATACAGCCTTCATGCTGCTGCTAGTTATGGTTGGACAGAAAGGTTAAGTCCATGTAACTTGCTGCTTCTTAGACAAACCCTCATTGTCAATAATGACAACTTACTTGGTAGAATCTTGTGAAAAATTCTTCACAGTTTGATCTCCTCTATTCTTTCTCCTTTAATACCCCACTCACAATATTCTTCTAGTACATGTACATGTCTGGACTTCTGTTTTTCATGTATGCATTTTTGCTCTCATCCCCACAATTTCCCACTAAAATGTGTAGTCGGCATAGCATGAACTTTTCCTGCATGGCCAGCTCCTACTTATCCTCCAGAACCTAAGTTGATTCTTTCCCTTTTTGAATTTTCACAACAATTATCTCATGCTCTATGCTGTATGCTTTAACTCAGAAAATGTAGGATTATCTAGTATGTTTAATATGTTGGATTGTAAACCTGTTAGAAGAAAAAGTGGGGAAGAGCCTTGAACTCATTGGCACAGGGGACAACTTCTTGAACAGAACACAAACAGCACAGGCTCTAAGAGCAACAATCAATAAATGGGACCTCATGAAACTGAAAAGCTTCTGTAAGGTGAAGGACACTGTCATTAAAACAAAACAACTGCCTGCAGATTGGAAAAGGGTCTCAATATCTGATAGAGGGCTAATATCCAGAATATATAAAGAACTCAAGAAGTTAAAAGCAACAAATCAAGTAATCCAATTAAAAATTGGTTTCAGAGCTAAACAGAGAATTAAGAAATGCTCAACATCCTTAGTCATCAGGGAAATGCAAATCAAAACAACTCTGAGATTCCACATTATACCCATAAGAATGACTAAGATAAAAAACTAAATTGACAACACTTGCTGGAGAGGATATGGAGAAAGGGGAGCCCTCCTCCACTGCTGGTGGGAATGTAAACTTGTACAACCACTCTGGAAAGCAATCTGGCACTTTCTCAGACAATTAGGAATAGTGCTACCTCAAGATCCAGCTATACCATTCCTAGGCATATGTCCAAAAGATGTTCAAGTACACAACAAGGACGTTTGCTCAACCATGTTTGTAGCAGGTTTATTTGTAATAGCTAAAATCTAGAAACAACTCACATGCCCCTCAACTGGGGAATGGATGCAGAAATTGTGGAACATCTACAAGATGGAATATTACTCAGCAATAAAAAAACAAGGAAATCATAAAATTTGCAGGTAGATGGTGGGAACTGGAAAAGATCATCCTGAGTGAGGTATCCCAGAAGCAGAAAGACACACACGGTATATACTCATTCATAAGTGGATATTAGCCATATAACATAGGATAAACCTACTAAAATCTGTGCACCTAAAGAAACTAATCATGAAGGAGGACTCTGGCTAAAATGCTCAATCCCCATTCAGAAAGGCAAAGAAGATAGACATCAGAAGGAGAAAACAGGTAACAGGACAGGAGCCTGCCACAAAGAGCCTCTGAAAGGCTCTATCCTGCAGGGTATCAAAGCAGATGCTGAGACTTATGGCCAACCTTTGGGCAGAGTGCAGGGAACCTTATGAAAGAAGTGGGAAATAGTAAGACCTGGAGAGGACAGGAGCTTCACAAGGAGAGCAACAGAACCAAAAAATCTGGGCACAGGGGTCTTTTCTGAGACTGATACTCCAACCTAGGACCATTCATGGAGATAACCTAGAACCCCTGCACAGATGTAGCCCATAGCAGTTCAGTGTCCAAGTGGGTTCCATAGTAATGGGAATAGGGACTGTCTCTGACATGAACTGATTGGCCTGCTCTTTGATCACTTCCCCCTGAGGGGGGAGCAGCCTCACCAGGCCACAGAGGAAGATAATTCAGCCACTCCTGATGAGACCTGATAGATTAGGATCAGAAGGAAGGAGAGGAAGACCTCACCTATCAGTGGACTTGGGGAGGGGCATGGGTGGAGAAGGGGGAGGAGGGAGGGATTGAGAGGGGAGGCAAGAGGGAACTACAGGGAGATACAAAGTGAATAAATTATAATTAATAAAAATAAAAATTAGAAAAAATCTGTTGGATTGTAACAAGACACTTTAGCAACTGGCCTTTTGTTTCAGGCCATGATCTGCTTAAAGACAGTGACAATTTGATTGATCTTGCTTTTCTGTCTCTATGTATATCCATCAAGAGAAGGACATAGATGATAATGGAATCTTGGTATGAGAATAACTATCAGCATGTCATTTCCTTGGGTCTCTGGTTGTCATTAAATTTATTTTGTATTCTTCTAGGAAGTGAGTTAATAATAAAATATCTTGGGCAATGTCCTGCATGACCAATGTGTTTTTTCCACCCACACATCAAGTTTAAATGAGCACTTACAGTCCTTCACAAAGTAACCATTACCAGTATAGCTTAGAAAAAAAACATTAAATCTGCAATGAATTCATTATATTTAATTGAGAATTTTCATCCTAGAATTTTAAACATTGTATTAATGTAAGATACTTTAGAGAAACATCGTCTCTATATAATTTATTCAAGTATGAGATTGTTTATTTGACTGCTTTTGGAGTGGATGACTTCTATTTGGTTTTTATTCTCCATCCCTCTCTTGACCTTCTAGTCCCAGCAAGGAAAGATGAATTATTTGCTTTGCATGTTGTTTACAATATTGGATTTCATACAGAAATAATCATTTGATCATATGCTTATTCTGAAATTTTTACTTTAGAATTCCTCAGCTAGGATTCACACTAGTCTCATTTGTCATTGTTTCAGGCGCAATGTTGGTTCATACTCAGGTCCTCTGAAGCCTTGTTAGGTCATTTTTATACAACTAGATAATATAGCCAAAGTCATTTTAACACTGAGAGGATAGAGACCTTAAAAGGACCTCTGTTTGCTTCAGGAACACATGGTACTTCTTCAGAACTGTCTTCCAATGCATGCTGTCCTGCACCCTAAATCCAGGAGCCTCATATCTTCTGACCTCATCCTGTCTCCAGGATTCACCAGAGAGGAAAGGTTAACCAGATATCTCCCACAATAAAATGTTGTTCAGCACAAAAGAATGATTCCAGTGGAAACTAGAGGTTTTTGAACATTTAACAGGTACCAACTGTGGCCATCTCATCTGGTTCTGATAGCAACGATTCTTTTCCTAATTTATAAAAAGGAAAGGAAGAAATGAAAAAAAGAAAGTCTTCAAAGACAAGTGATGATAATAAGTAATCTTCTCTCAGTTGGCACTTTTCTACCCAAATAGGTCCTCCAGAGTTTCTGAAACTACCTGAAATTCACATGTTAAGAACAAGATACTGCTTCCATTCCTGGTCATCAAATTCCTAAGAATTAATGCCAGTAGTTGTGATAAGTCAAATGTGAACTCCTTGTACCTTATTTTGAAGTCAGCTCTGCATTCCAGGAGGGAAACATTCTCTATACACATGTCCTCTGGTCTGACTTGATAGGGATTCCATTCTCTGTTCTCCATCAGGCTCCTTGAGCCTGTTCCCATTCCTGTGTAGTAAGAATAATGGCCACTGAATGACTGCGATGGAGGTATTGCCCAGATCCTCTAATTTGGTCCTTTTTCTTTCACTTAAAAGGTACTCTCATTTTGAATTTATATCACTTTCCCTAAATTTGGCACTGTGTTAAAAAATAAACAAAGACATCCTAGCCTACATGGCAAGTTCCAGGCCAAACTAGTGAGAAACCCAGCTAAAAACTAAAATTAAGCAAATCTGAGGAATGACCCAGATGTCCTTTGGCTTACACCTGCACACACACACACCACACACATGTGCACCCACATACACACATACACACACACAGATACACATGCAAACTCCTTTTTCCTGTCTTCACGGCACAGTATAAGGTTGCCTTTTTTTAAAAAGATTTATTTACTTATTAGTATACAGTGTTCTGCCTGATTGCCAGAAAGGGGCACCAGATCTTATTATAGGTGGTTCTGAGCCACCATGTGGTTGTTGGGAATTTTTTCTTTCTCCTCAGGCGTCTTTCCTATTTCCTATTTAACCCCAGCAAGCTTGTAAACAAAATGCAACATAATCAAAACAACAAAGGAAAGCACTAAACCACCCTCCCTCCAAGGTAATTCAGAACCTGAGCCAATAGCTACAGAACGTAACATTCTTGTAGAGTCTCTGCGATGCTGAAGGGGGAGGGATGACCTTTGGGACTTCAGTGAATGGCCATGAAGAGGAACCAGTGCTGATTAACTACTTATACACAAGTGGCCTGAAGAATGTTGGCTCTGGCTGGGCCAGTGATGTCATCCCTAGCAAGAGGTGGCAGCCCTTTCTTTCTGTGCCCTCCTTCTGGAGGTCCCAGTGTTCTGAAGTGAATGAAGAACAAATGAAGTATACCTGGGGCTAACTGCCACTTTCACTCACTCCGCTCTGGTGCTGGTGCCATTCCCATAGAAATGTCATTGGCTTGAGGTGATTTCTCTGTCTCCCTTTTTTTATTCCACTGCTCCAAAATGTCAGACTCTCATAGAAACATGGTTTGCAGGCAACTTTTGCCACAGAAGCCTTTTCAATCGCAGCATAATGGTGTGTGAGCTTTTCTTTGGCCAAGAGAGGTGGACCTGTCTCAGGAAAGAAACAGGTCAACAGCCTGACCCCACTTTCCCCCTAGGAAATACCAGATGAGGGAATGCCAGGTCTGCTTTGCTTGAGGAATTCAGGTTGTACCTTTTAATCTCTTCTGCTTTGGGAACAGAAGTGTCCTCATGGTTGAACAGAAGGACAACAAAGTTATGAGAATCTGTGGAGTCCTTACGGGATGCTGTTAGATGGATTCCTCCCAATTTGTCAACCCAATTCAACAGAAACCAGTGGCTATCCATTTCAGAGTATTAGACACCTGCTACTGTGCTCAACTACTCAACATGAAATGATTTACAGTTGCATTGGCTCACAGTTCAAAAAGACACCAACTTGAATAGAAAGGAAGTCATGAGGCAGCTGCTCACAATGCATCCCAGTCAAGAAACAGGGTGAAATGAATGGCAGTGTTGAGCTCACTTCCTCTTTTCCATCCAGTCTTAGAGCCCCTAGGATAGTGCCGCTCACATTTAGGGTGGGACTTCTCACTGCAATTTACATAATCTAGAAACTTTCTAACAGACATATTGAGAGGCTTCTCCAAGATGATTCTAAACCCTGTAAAGCTGACAATCAATACCGACAATCGCAACCAGGAAGGAATATTTTCTAAAGTGGGGCTGCTTGATACTCTGTGTTCTCTACACATAAAGTGGAAGACATAAAGAATAAACCAGGTCCTCTGCACAGGAGAATGAAAAAGACAGGAAGAGCCTGGGCAGGTCTTTCTTTCCAGAGATCCAGGTAATTGTGAGACACAATTTGCCCCAGGCTGCATCGGATCCTTTTTTTGTAGAGACGGATTGCTAGCAAGAATGGAGCTTCACACTTACCCAATGCAAGTTTGAATCACACTACAAGCTGTGTGATTATTGTCAAATTATTTACCTTTATTAAACCTTGCTCTCTGCTATGTGTAAAACAGTAGAAAGGGGAGCTTCATCTAGAGTCGCTGAAAGTCTTAGAACGATCATTATGTCAATCACTCAGCATGGTGGGTACAGCTGGGGTACACTGTTTCAAGAAGCACTTTTGTGTACAAGAAGCAATAAGAGTCTCCCAGTAAGCAAAGCAGTGCTTCTCCTACAGACCAAGATAAAATGTGGATGTCAGGCAGCATGTAAGATGTTTAGATAACAGAACGAAAAGCTGCCTGTAGTAAAACATACCTGATTTCGGTGGCTTCTGTGAAACATGCCTAGGTCTCCAAGACACCTTTTACAGGACTGTCAGCCATGGTTTAACTAGATCCTTCTTCTGCTTATTTATGCTTTCTCTGTGTTTTTTGCTCTATGAGAAAACATCCAAGTCACCTCTTAGCATCACATGTGATACTTCATTTCTGTGTGCAGAACTGACTCTCTCTGAGTTTTGTTCAAAACTCAGGTTTGGTTTTAGACAGAACAAGCCTGCTCTAAAGCTTCCTACCTCCCGGAATTCTCGTGCTTCTGTGTTATCCTAAGCCTGAAGAGCAGGCTCCTGGACCTGCACAGCTGCTGTGCTGCCTGGATAACACGGTCCATGCCCTCCACAGTCACATGGCACAGCGTACAGCACCCCTTCCTTCATTCCCAGGCAAGCCTGGGGCAGTTGTAGCCACAATTTTATTAATGTACTGATTTTGATCATTTCTCTTCTTGTGTTACACTATCAATTTGCCAATTATCTCACTCCCTCTGCATACCCAGCTTTACTATGGCACACGTGAGAGAAGATAGGTTAGCCATTTTGCTGTGATTTAATGAGACGGTGTTGTGTTGTTAGAAGAACATGCGTCTGGAAAAGATAACTGGGCATCCAAGTCCATAGCAAATGCTTTTTTAAAAATTAATTCAATTTACATCTCAACCACAGGACCCTCCCTCTTCTCCACCCAGTCCCACCCTTCCTACTGCATCCCCTGACTCCTATTCTTCAAAATAAGGGACCTTCCTACCCAGACACCCCAGCTCATCTGTTCACAGGAAGACTGAGTTCTTCTGTCTCTCCTGTGGCTTGTAAGAAAGTCCCATTAAGGGGAAGTAGTCAAAAGCAGGCAACATAGTCCATGTCGGAGATATTCTCCACTCTCCTTACTAGCAGGTCCACATGAAACCTGATGTCCATTGGGCTTACCTTGGGTAATATGTCTATTTTGTACAATATGACTAAAATTCACTTATGAGTGAGTATATACCATGTGTGTCTTTCTGCTTCTGGGTTACCTTACTCAGGATGATCTTTTCTAGTTTTATCTATTTGCCTGCAAATTTCATGATTTCCTTGTTTTTAATGGCCAAGTAGTATTCCATTGTGTAAATGTACCACAGTTTCTTTATCCATTCTTCAGTTGAGGGACATCTAGGTTGTTTCCAGTTTCTGACTATTACAAATAAAGCTGCTTACAAACATGGTTAAGCAAATGGCCTTGTTGTATGGTGGAGCATCTTTTGGGTATATGGTCCAGAGTGTTATAGCTGGGTCTTGAGGAATAACTAGTCCCAGTTTTCTGAGAAAGCTCCAGATGATTTCTGAAGTGGTTGTACAAGTTTACATTCCCACCAGCAATAGAGGAGGGTTCCCCTTTCTCCACATCCTCTCCAACATGTGCTGTCACTTGAGTTTTTGATCTTAGCCATTCTTAAGGGTGTAAGGTGGAATCTCAGAGTTGTTTTGATTTTCATTTCCCTGATGACTAAGGACGTTCAGCATTTCTTTAAGTGTTTCTCCACCATTCATTATTCCTCTGTTGAGAATTCTCTATCTCTGTATCCCATTTTCAATTGGATTATTTGGTTTGCTGGTGTTCAATTTCTTGGGTTCTTTATATATTCTGGATATTAGCCCTTTGTCAGATGTAGAATTGGTAAAGATCTTTTCCCAGTCTGTAGACTGTTGTTTCATTCTATTGAAAGCGCCCTTTGCTGCAGAAGAGCAAACACAGTCTAACCACCAGTCACTGGAAGCATCCTTTAATGTTGAAATCCTTGTACCTGATCCATATAATGCTAATCTTCTCGTGAGGCTCTAAGTGTGGGTGTGCAGCTGTGTGAAAGAATGTTAGTCAGTCTATTAGTTCTGTAAATAATTAGTACCTCCATGAGCTGGGGTGATAGCATATATCACTCAAGCATCAGAACCTAAGTCTTATTCCCAGAACCCCTATTAAAATGTTGGGCATGGTGGCATGTGCTTGTAGTGCAACACCAGAGAGATGAAAGCAAATGAACCTCTGAGGCTTGCCAGCCAACCTAGCCTTTTGATAGCTCCTGGGGAATGACACCCAAGGTTGACCCCTGAACTGAATGAGTGTGAATGCCTGCAAACACTGTGCACCCACATTTATACATACCAAAAGAATTGGCAGTGCTTTGCAAAAGAAATAGCACTGATGACAGTAGGAAAAGGAATCAGTACCCAGACTCAACTCTACTACCACAGAAGAGCCCTTGACCCTTTTCTGTCTATGGTCAAGGACATGGTTATTCTCATGAACCTACAAGAACCACCGTATTTCTCCAAGTTCTAATTACCCTGTTCAGTGCTGACCTGAGAGGCGGTTCCTTCCCACCGGCTGATAACTTAGCTTCCATTTTACCAACATGCTTTTGAGTCATAAGCAGGCTGCAATTTATTTCAAAGAAGTATTTTTTTTTTTTTAATGATAGGGACATTTTATTCTCCTTTCTGTGGAAATAACTGCTTTCCATTCTGGAAGAGTCCTTAAAATGGCCATTGCAAATCACAAGTTTCTGATGACTCCTAGCCCATGAACACCAATAGCAGAGACTCTGCCTGGCCCTGTTAGCTTAAATCATCACGGAAATATTTTTAGAAAGGAATCTGCAACCATGCCCCCCCACTTTTTTTTCTTATTAACAAAATGCAGCAAATAGCATCCTTTTAACGGATACTCAAATTACCTCTGGGAGGAAGCACTTTGTTAATGAGCTTTACTGCCTTGTTTGGGGAGATGAGTTGTGTTGACATATCAAGTTTCTTTTGAGCCAGCTTGCTGAGTGCCTGGGAACCGGCCAGACAATGTTTCATGACATAAGTTTCCTAAATTTTACTGTAGCAAAGCGGAGCTGGATTATTTACACTGTGATAACATCTGCAGAGGAGGCAGATTGGATTTCAAAAGAGAAGGAGCATTTTACAAATGGGTGACACCTGCATCAGGAAAATGAGACCGGTTAGGATGGACAGATCGTCTGAACACAAAAACACTCAGTGTCTGGCCAGAGCTTACAGCGAAGGATGAGAAAAAGGCTCAGGAAGCCACCGAGCCCCATGCTGATAATCAGTCATGTCTTTCCTTCCCTCAAAAACCCCTAAGTAGCTTTCCATGCTGGTAAAAATAAACATAGCCCAAGAGCCTAAGGCTGCTGTTCAAAGACAGGAGCAGGCCTTCCACCTCAGAGTATGGGAATACGCTGTAGCTCGGGCTTCCAGAGTTCCAGAAAACTCACTGGGCTCTTTCCAGCCATGGCTCTTAGCTCATGCTGGTGACTCGGACCTCAGCTCATAGTTACTACATGGTGGCTTCTGCTGGGGGCATCTTCCTACCACACACTGATTATACTGTGCATGTATTCAACCCGGGCTTTCCTGCTAAACTGTCAAGTCCATGAGGCCAAGGACAAACCCAGTTTGGTTCTTCATTTCACCTTCTACTTATTTATCTGAATAAAGTACTTAGATAATGGGGCTTATGAAGCAACTTATGGATAAATTAATGAGTGAATGAGGACCTGGTATGTTTCACTGCAAAGCTCTAATAACAAAGCATGTAAGGGGTATCGTCACGTTTCCAGGAAGACCAATCTAGCCCCAGGCCACAGGCCTTGCACTCAGATATCACATCATTTTAAAGACCCTTTTAAATCAGAATGTCTGCAACAGTACCGCTCTAAGAAAGATCTAACAGGCATATCTTAAAAGGCCCAGCCTTTATAATGCTTCCTGACACTGGAACTTTGAGGCAGGTACTATTGGAGCCTTTGCTCTTGGCTTTTCCACTGATGGTGGAAAACACATTTCCAGCAGAAGTACAGCGGATGTCAGTCCCAACAAAATGTGAAAACCTTATCCATCATGGTGGGCTCAGTCTCTTTGCCTGTTTGTAATCTGATGAGCTCACAGACAATGAAAGACCTGGTTTCAAAGAGTGAGATGGATGGCATTACTGAGGAGTGACACCTGTGGTTGCCTTCTTAAACCTTCATACATGCATATAGCACATGCATTTTTTAAAAAGAAGATGTTTCCCGGTAGGAATTGAGCATTTTAGCAAGAATCCTCCCTCTTGATTAGTTTCTTTAGGTGTACAGATTTTAGTAGGTTCATCCTATATTATATGTGTATATGAGTGAGTATATATGTGCATCCCTCTGCTTCTGGGATAACTCACTCAGGATGATCTTTTCCAGGTCCCTCCATGTACCTGCAAATTTCATGATTTCCTTGTTTTTTATTGCTGAGTAATATTTCATGTGTAGATATACCACAATTTGTGCATCCATTCCTCCACTGAGGGGCATCTGGGCTGTTTCTAGCTTCTGGCTATTACGAATAAAGCTGCTACAAACATGGTTGAGCAAATATCCTTGTTATGTACTTGAGAATCTTTTGGATATATGCCTAGGAGTGGTATGGCTGGATCTTGGGGAAGCGCTATTCCTAATTGTCTGAGAAAGCGCCAGATTGCTTTCCAGAGTGGTTGTACACGTTTACATTCCCACAAGCAATGGAGGAGAGTTCCCCTTTCTCCACAACCTCTCCAGCATGTGTTGTCTCTTGAGTTTTTGATCTTAGCCATTCTGATGGGTGTAAGGTGAAATCTTAGGGTTGTTTTGATTTGCATTTCCCTGATGGCTAATGAGATTGAGCATTTCTTTAAGTGTTTCTCTGCCATTCGATATTCCTCTGCAGAGAATTCTCTGTTTAGCTCTGTACCCCTACCCAGAAAGGCAAAGAGGCAGGACATCAGAAGAAGGAGAAAAGAGGAAACAAGTCAGGAGCCTGACACAGAGGACCTCTGAAAAGCTCTGCCCTGCAGACTATCAATGTAGATACTGAGACTTACAGGCAACCTTTGGGCAGAGTGCAAGGAATCTTAGGAAAGAAGTGGGAAACAGTAAGATCTGGAGAGGACAGGAACTCCATAAGGAGAGCAACAGAACCAAAAAAATCTGAGCACAAGGGTCTTTCCTGAGACTGCTATTCCAACCAAGGACTATGCATGGAGATAACCTAAGACCCCTGCACAGATGTAGCCCATGGCAGTTCAGTATCCAAGTGGGTTCCATTGTGATAGGAACAGGGACTGTCTCTGACATGAACTGATTGGCCTGCTCTTTAATTACCTCTCCCTGAGGGGGAAGCAGCATTACCAGGCCACAGAAGAGGACAAGGCAGCCACTCCTGATGAGACCTAATTGACTAGGATCAGAAGGAAGGAAAAGAAGTTCTCCCCTATCAGTGGACTTGGGGAGGGGCATGCATGCAGAGGGTGAAGGAAGGGAGAGATTGGGATGGTAGGAGGGAGGGAACTAAGGAAGGGGGGGGGATACAAAGTGAGTAAAGTGTAATTAATAAAGAAAAATAAATAAATAAATAGATAGATAGATAAATAAGTAAATAAATAAATAAATAGATGAAAGTAGATGTTTCTAAGTAGTGTCAACTGGTAGGCACCTGATGCAGAAAAGAATGAGTCACACATCCACTTCTGCATGTTTGCAATTTGATTGGCATCTCGGTACTCAGATGATGCTAAGTGTTCCGGGTGATACATGGTTCTTTATGTGTTGGGCTGTCCAGTGATTTTCTTAGCTATGACGTGGTTGCTTTTCATGTGAATCTGGATTCTATACTTCCAATTAAAAGCAGAGACACGGTCCTAAATCTGAAGACTGGTTGGAAAGCAAATAAGTTCATAGATTCTCTCTGACTTTCCCTCATTTGTGTTTGCCAAGACATACACTTCGTGTGGTCCACACAAGGTGCTGAGGGGGTCTGATATGGAAACAATTAGGGACACAAAAGCCTAGAGATCAAATACCATGGTGTTGATGACTGGAAAGCCCAAGAGCTCCTGCGGTTTAGAACAGGAAGCTAAAAGAAGACAGGTTAGGGTGCATCATGGGGTAGAGTGGGAAACTGAGAAGTACATATTCAGCTGCTGCAGACTCCACAAGTCCAGGGACAGATTGCCATCCCTCCTTTTTCTCTGTCACCTACCTTAACTCTGCCTCTTAGTTCTTTTATTAACATCATTTCATAATTTCATACATGTATATGATATATTCAGATTCGATATCCACTTTCATTCATTCCTGTTCCTTTCCCAGAGCATGCACGCCTTTTCTTATATTTTCATCTATTTAATTTATCCAGAGCCTCCATGTGGCCATTGAGTTGGAGCTATCAATTGCAATATGCATGTGTTCCTGTGTGAGTGTTGGGGGGGGTGGATGTTCGGGTGTGTGGGTGTGCGCCTGTGTGTGTAGGAGGGTGTCATCAGTGAGTGTATACCTAAAGGCTGTGATTCTCTCTTCTCTATTATTTTGCTTTATAATATAGATGTTATAAAATATCAAGGAAAGCACATATAATTAAGATTTTTGAAAGGAGCAAGACATGTGAGGTATGTTCATTAAGATATCTTTATAATTTGTGAGTGCTCAGGAGCCACTGGAGTGAGGAATGGGGGCTGAATATGATCAAAATATACTGTGTATATGTGAAATTCTTGAGGGATAAATGAAAAATATTTTTAAAATATCTTCATAATGTGGGTGTTCTCCGCTGGAACTGTAGGGTTTTATTCATAGTTGTCCCTCTGAGACATTGTTTTCCAGCTTACTCTTCTCATCATTTTAATGGGATGAGAATGCTTGTTGTCCTCGTAATTTGAAAGAGGGCTCAAAGGAGTCAACTTCAGTAGTTGACAAAGCTTAATTTTCAGGCAGGAAGCATGAGTGCCATTCTCTTAGTGGTCCTCCGGGGGCATTTACCATCACTCTGTTTTACTAAGAGGCCAAATGAGAGGAGAGGAAAGTCTCACGAGTCAGGAGAGGCTAGTCTGTGCAACCGCAGGGAAGGAAAGTATTTCCTACATGCATAGCCAGCTCTTTGGAGAGACTTTCTCTTTGTGACTGTTCCGCTGCAAACTTCTCAGCATTGAAAGACCCGAAGTCCATCCCAGTAGCACTTAAACTTAGAACACAGTGGGTAGCAATTAGGAAAAATTTAAAGCATACCCAGGAGGCTCCAAAAGTAAATATTTCTCTGGGCAGATGTGTTATAGCTGAACCAACTGGGTGTTTTTGTGACTGCAGTGAATCGGAGAGATAACAGTCTTTATTGCCTGTAGATATAGTCTGTGATTTCAAAATACAAGTGGTGTTAAATGTTCCCAGCAGAGGCTCAGGCAGCTTGCTAAGCAAGCCATTGCTGCTGCCAGGTTGTAATCATGTTGCCTTGGGTTGTCTGTCCAATTCTAAATAATAAGGTTGCTATCACCCTCCATTTGAGGTGTGTTTATCTTGCAAGAATTTGGGTCAAACTGAACTTTAATTTCACTTGATCGTATTTTCTGCTAAACACCATTCTGAAAGGAGTGAATCACGAGATTCATTTCCCTCAATATTCTTGCTTAAAAGTTTTGCCACAGAAGGAAAATCAGTATCCCCTGCTATACTGATTGGATAATTAGGGGTGATTACTACTTCCTTTTACTTACTAGAAAGTCATAAAGAGTGTAGTGCCTCTTGGGGGCTCTGGTCTTGTCTGTGTTCATCCTTAGACAACTGACGGGGACAGCACTTGATGAGATTCTGCCAGTGGGTAACAGCCAGAGAGGGAGCCATGTATGCACAGACAGAGAGCACCAACCCAGAAATAGTGAGTGTTTATCAGCCAGTAAGCAGAAAATACCCATGGTGGTTTACAAGGACTATAGTTACCACCACAAGTTCTGATACATTTTTGTCAAAGGAATCAACAAAATGAGATGAAAAGTAAGCTATGTTTTTAAATCGGTAAGGTAAAAAATGGGTCTTTTTATTTAACTTTTATTAATTACACTTTATTCATTTTGTATCCCCCCCATAAGCCCCTCCCTCCTCCCCTTCTGATCACCCTCCTTCCCCTTTCTGCATGCATGCCCCTCCCCAAGTCCACTGATAGGGGAGGTCCTCCTTTCCTTCTTTCTGATCTTAGTCTATCAGTTCTCATCAGAAGTGGCTGCATTGTCATCTTCTGTGTCCTGGTAAGGCTGCTCCCCCGTCAGGGGAGGTGATCAAAGAGCAGGCCAATCAGATTATGTCAGAGGCAGTCCCTCTTCCCATTACTATGTAACCCACTTGGACACTGAACTGCCATGGGCTACATCTGTGCAGGGGTTCTAGGTTATCTCCATGAATAGTCCTTGGTTGGAGTATGAGTCTCTGGGAAGTTGCCTGTGTTCAAATTTTCTTGTTCTGTTGCTCTCCTTGTGGAGTTCCTGTTCTCTCCAGCTCTTGCTATTTCCCACTTCTTACATAAAAAGTGGGTCTTAGCTGAAGCTGGGCTCTCCTGTTACAGAACGATGGAGAAGTTAATGCACATGCCATTTAAGTAACATCTTTATGCTGAAACCTGAAAGCAAAGACTAGATTCTGTTATCTTCCCTCCCCCCACTTTAAACCTTCTTCCTTTCTTATGGTTTCCTTTCTAATGTCATGTCTCTCATAAACGTGTGTGTGTATGGGGTGCCTGTGTTCCTATGTGCATGCTTTATGTGGGGGTGATTTTTCATATGAGGGACAATAGTTGATAGTTCATTTTCTGAGTCTGTCCTATTTTGTTTCTCTAACTCCAACTTCTCCAACTCTATCCTGCAGCAAACAGGGTTATTCCATTCCTTGTAACAGACTGAAACTCCATTGTATATATGTACCACAATTGCTTCATCCATTTTTCTATGGATGGACAAAAGGGTTTATGCACATCTTGGCTTTTGTGAGTAGTACAGTGTTAAGCACGTGCAGATATCTCTGTGGTGCTGACGCAGAATCCATTGAGAATGTGTACAGGAGTGGAATCAGTGACTCCCACCAATGCTCTGTTTTCACTTTCATGAGGGACCTCCATGGGGCCCTACCAGGTAAACTCCCATCAGCAGTGTATAAGGGTCTCCTTTTCCTCACACCCTTGCCAACATTTGATGTTTGTTTCTCTATTCTATTTTTGTGTTTGCTTTCTTCTTGATGACAGCCATTCTGCCAAGGGTAATATGGAATCAGTGAGTGAGACTTTAATTGCTGTTTTCTGGTTGCAGAAATCAATGCTTTCTTTATGAAATAAAACTTTTCCTCCAACCTGTAAACTTCTGTTTTATGTATAACTGGGTGTTAGCACTATGCAAAGGAAAGAAAGCTAAGATAGACAGGCAACTGGGTTATGAACATCAGAGACCCAAACATCAGTCTAAGTGGGGTCCTGCTTCAAGAGGCTAAAGACTCAATGGAGGATCCAGAATGAAGCTGTTACAGTAGTAATATCATCTGGACAGGCATCCATCCAGGAGGCCTTGGTCTCTGGAGCCATTACCATCTTCTAAGACCTTTAATCCCCAAAGCCAAGATTTCTTTATGTAAAAGGAGAATAAAGTAAGAAAAAATAATCAACTACAAACTTCTACTCAATTTTACAAACCTGCTTACACAAGATGAAGAGTACATAGAAGCAGAAAGAAGTACATTCAGCTTTGCTCAGAGGAGCAGAGAGTTGTTCTCATTATGTCAATTATGAGAGCTAGAGACTGAGGAAGTCTCAGGCTTAACTTCAGATCATTGGACAAAGAGACTTTGGGTGTTTAACCCCTTATGCTGACTTGCTTCGTGTGCTCATAGAATATGTATCCATCTTCATCTTCTTGGAGTTCCCAGGTCACAGAGGGCTAGCCATAAAGCATTGCTGTGGGAACAAAGGCCTATGTATTTTTTCCTGATAATTAGCTTCTTCAAACCCCTCTGTCTTTGTTGTAAGGTTTTCTGAACATGTTCTGAATTCAAATCCATTAATAATATGATCTCCTGCATGTCTAGCTGGGTAGAAATATGAGAGTTGAAAAGGTCAACATACAGGGAAGAGTAAGAGCTACACTGAATAGTAGCCATGATGCAGATGGTGTTATATCCATGCTCCCTGTAGTCTTGAGGCAGATCAGGGCATTCTCATTACATGGTGAAAAATCTGGAATGCAGAAGTTGAGACCTTTGCCCACTGTTACTTAACTGAGAAGCATTAGTCTTGGAACTAAACCTGGACATTCTCAACTCCTCCATTCTGTTGTCCAGGTTTCCTCTCTGATACCATCTAGAACATGGAGTAGTAGAGTCAAGAGCAACAAATTAAATAAACAAATATATGTAAATTATTTAAACATAATGACAGGAGGATTTCATTAATGCTTATGGTTTTTCACACAGATACCCATTCATGTACCCAGCAGTCATTTATCAAGGCTCCAGCATGTGCCATGGCACCAAGGTTGTAAAGTGTCAGTGTTAGATATTCACTTCAGATCTCACAGGTTAAGCATGTGCAAGCCACTAGCAGCATTCCCCAGTGTAGGTTTTTCATGGCACATGCTTCCAAGGGGCATGGCTGGTTCATGACGAGTAAGTGGCTTGTATACCAACAGAATAGTTTTAATTCCACAGAGTCAGAAGAAAAAAAAATGAGCCTCAGACCATTCAGGGTAGTGACAAGAGAGGAGAGGGACATTTGAACACATCTTTTTAAAATTATTATTATTAAGAAGAAGCTAGCCATTGAGATATCTGTGTAGGCACTAACCAAGGGAAGATCAAAGACAATGTCTTAAGGGAAGAAGATTAATGGGAATAAAATTAGGATGCTCAATTCTCATTCAGAAGGGAAATAGAACAGACTCCAGAAACAGTTGAAGAGAGGGAAGAGGACGGGAGCCTACCATAGATGTCCTCTGAAAGACACCACCCAGCAAGGGATCGAAGCAGATTCTGAGACTCATAGCCAAACTTTGGGCAGAGTGCAGAGTAATAGGAAGACTGAAGGAACAGAAGGACCCAGAGGAGATAAGAGCTCCATAAGAAGACCAACAGTGCCAACTCTGCAGAGACTGATGCACCAACCAAGGACCATGCATGGAGAGGACCTAGAACCCCTACTCAGATGCAGAGCATAGGCAGTTCAGTCTCCATGTGGGTGCCCTAGGAAGGGGAGCAGGAGCTGTCTCTGGCATGGACCCTGTTGCTTGCTCTTTGATCACTTCCCCGTGGTAGGGATGGAGGGGTCTTGCCTGGCCATAGTGGAAGAAGATGCAGGCAGTCCTGGTGAAGCAGTACAGGAGCAAAAGGGAGTGAGAAAGAGACCCAGGGCCACCAGGAGCCAAAAACTCAAGTGCAGGGCTTTATTTTTTGAACATACTTTGTAGTTAGTGGAAGAATGAGAAGTAAAAGTATGGGAACAGGGCACTCAAATGGAAAACCATATATATTTTCAAATATTTAGGTTTGTTGATGACGTAATTTTATAGAAATGATAAAGGACAGAATTTAAAAGAAGCAAAGTCCTGCGTCCTCATGTCTTAAGAATAAAGATGCTTCTGTCAGTCAACATCATGGAATTTCAGAACCCTGACACTAACCTAACTGCAAGGCCTCTGGAAAGTGAGCTGATTGGGCTGGGACTCACACCCGTCATCTGCTGACTGCCTCAGTCTTATTTAGTCGTTGAATGACATGAATTGAGAACTATTTGGGGAATAGTGCAGAATAAATGCAGTCTCGTATGCACGTAGGGAATAATCAGAAAATGTCATTTGATGTCATCTGCCTGGGGAAGAAGCCATGGAGAGGTTTGGGAAAGGGGAAAGTACATAAGTAAAGACAAACAGAAGTTCTAAAGCGGCTTTGGGGCACCCTGAGCACACTTTTCCCTGTGTGAAGCTGAGTATCCTACAAATTACTCTCTCTCACTGCGCCGCAGATTCCTCAGTTGCAAACCAAAGCGGCTGCCAAGGGACAGTTTCAACCACTGTCACCAGGATGTAGCACTGAACATCTTCTGTTTAATGAGTGGATCTCAGAGGCTCAGCCCCCAGATGTGGACAGCAGCTCAGCTCAACCAACCAACCCTGCTTGCTCAAGACTTGACACTGGATTGACACCTGAACTCCTACTGCTAAACTCAGGACAGCCATTAGCACATCAGGATGACTAGTCACTACAGGTGCTTTCTGTCTGAGAGGAGGGTGGAGGCTAAGAAGGAACTTGCTTGGTTTGATTGGGACCAGTTGCTTAGTTTTAATGCCCTCTTAGTTTACTGATCAGTAGTTCTCTTAGTCTACTGATTTTCAAATATTCATTCTCAAAAGCATGCAAGACATGATTTCAAGGTTTATCCTAAGATCTCCTGGAACAATATGGGCCAGTTTTGCAGGCCCTTCACCTCAGTGCCTTGTCTACTCCATTAGAGTAGAGCTAAAGCTGCTTCACCTCCTTGCCTAATGGCAGCCTGACAAACCTCTCTTGCCGTTTGCACCTTCACATCTCTTCATATGACTCTGTCTGCATTCACTAACATTTTCTATTACTCTAAGCACTTTTTAAAGGGCAAATAGACAGATGCCGAGCCAGAGCTGGGCTTATCATTGTAATTGTGATGGTTAGTTTTAATTGTCAACTTTACACAGTCTAAGATCACCTGGAAAGAGAATTTCAATGAATGATTGTCTAGATCAGGCTGACCTGTAACGATCTCTGCGAGGAATGCTCTTGATTATTTATTGATGTAGGAAGATCCGGCTCCTCTATATAGCACCATCCCCCCAGGCAAAGGATTCTGAATGGTGGAGGACAATAGAAAGCTCTTGGTATGAATATGACATCACTAGTTACCTCAGTCCCCTGACTCTGTGACTTCCGTACAGCTATAGGCTGTAATCCAGAACAGTAACCAAAAAAGCTTTTCCTCCTCTATGTTGCTTTGTGTCACAGCAACAAAAAGAAAACAAGAACAATTGTTCACGTCTGATTAAGAACTCATGACGTCTTCCAAAAAGAAAAGAAAAACCAAGCAGCCAGAGTAGCCTGTCATCACACTTTCCTCTATTCTGGTTTGCTAATGAAAAAATCTTCCAACAACTTCTTAATAAAACATAACTTACCGATACAGTTTCAACCTTAATTGATCAAGCCTCGAGCCTAGGTCTTTCTGGTACTAGGGCATTAAGATGAGTCAAAAGAATTAAAATTGTGGTAACATTAAATAGTCTCATTAGATGAATATGAAACCAGGAGCTAGTCCTAGGGCATACAGCAAATGATCTGCCAATGACAGCCACAGCAGCACTGCACCAGTGTTGTAGGCAGGTTAAAAATTCACCCTCAGGACTGTCTTCTGACGTCAACTCAGTGGCTAGCTCTTTGGCCACCCGCCCCCATGGGGGAGCAGCCTTACCAGACCACAGGGGAGGACAATGCAGCCAGTCCTGATGAGACCTGATAAATTAGGGTCAGATGGAAGGGGAGGAGGACCTCACCTATCAGTGGACTTAGAGAAGGGCATGGGAGGAGATGAAGGAGGGAGGGTGTTATTGGGAAGGAATGAGTGGGCTACAGCTGGGATGCAAAGTGAATAAACTGTAATTAAGATAAAAAATAAAAATTTAATAAAAAGAATTCCCCCTCGGGCCCTGTGCACAGAAGAGACTGGATCTCCCAGAGTGTAAGCAAAGAAGGTAAAGGCGTCTTCAGTCTGGGTGACAAGCCTTCTCACGTAGTTGATTTTCACATCGTGTGGCTACCCAGTATAAATCTCACAAAAAGAATGTGGAGCTGCTGAAGGTGAAGAAAGATTTTGTACTTGTAATCTCTACTTAGCTAAACCACAAACCAGAAAGTGGGGTCTGTCTCAGTATAACAGCAATTAGGAAGAAAAGATAGAACAGCCTGAACTTGGTTGCTCAGTTGGGCCACTATCTGCTGTTAGTCCTGACTGGACATTTACCAGAGTCTGTGGCACTGCCCTCATACCTGAAACATGATGAAAAGTTGAAAATTTTCTGCAGCCCACACAAGAGAATCAAAAAGTGAGTCATTGGTTCACCACCTGAGACCACCAATTTAGGGGTCCACAGAAATAGCATCTTGGGCATGAAACTTACAGTAGATGACAAGTATAGGCCTGTTTTGTGGGTAAGAATGAGAGAAACACTATCTGGAGAGAGGTGCTGTGGCCATCTCAGGACTCTGGCTCTCTTCACACCCTCTTAGCCCAGACCCATTGAGTCAGTGGCTGCTTGTCTCCATGTCTTCCCCAGCTTTTCCATTTCTTACAGCCATTCTCTGACTTGATTGACAATTCTCAAATACCAGCTAGCTCACCCAATAGATAAGACATGGCTGATGCAATCCATAGAACAGTCCTGACTGACTCTTACAGACATTTTGGAAGTCATAACCTGAAGCTGATATCTTCTTATATTTTGGGAAGCAAAATATAGGCTGAATTCTGTGATTGACAGGCTAATAATCTCTGCTCATATGTGACATGTTCTTGGACAAATAACATAATTTAGTTTAAACAAAAAGTAAAAGCAAAAGAGAAATAAACACATATTAGAAAGTCAGGAGCACTGGCAATCTGCCACTTCCCCCCATTAACCTCAATTAGCTGAGCAGACTGCCGACTCTGAAGTGGGACACAAACAACACGGCTCTTTGTGAGCCTGTAACATTTCACATCGAAAGCCCAAAACAGTGATTATCACAGCACAGAGTCTGTCTGGAAGCTCCACAGAAGACATGGCATTTTTAAAAGCTGTGGTTTCAATGCTGAGTGAGGACCGTTACCTGCTCCAAACAGCACAGAGCATGTGTAACTTACCCATGTGTGTGTATAAACGTATTATATAATTTTTCCTATGGGGCTGAGGACACGGATCAATCAATAAGCACTTGACCCACTCGCAGAAAGCTCCAAGTTCATGTCCCCAAATCTACCTTAATAAAACCTGTCATGGTAGCATTCTTACCACCCCAGTGCTGCGTAGCCAGAGGCTGGAAGATCCCTGAGATCACAGCCAGCCAATCTAGCCTGAGAGAGTTCCAGGCCAGTGAGAGATCTTGTTTCAAAATATGGTGGAGTTGATTAGGCCTGATCTGGGGAAGTCACGGGCTACTACAGAAACAATACTCACAGTGTATAATGGGGTTGCTTACAGCATTTTCTACACAAGAGGACATAGCTCTCCTTGTCTGAATTGACATGGTTTTTCTTCTAGGATGCTATAGATAATGTTACTTCCAGTTTGTTTTATGTAGGAAGAAACTTTTATGTGTCACCCCTACTGGGAAAGGTTATTTGCTACCTCTAAAGCCATTGTGATTTCAGAGGGAAAAACTGGAGCTCACAACATTTATAAAGACTCTCACAATCTCTATGTTGATAATTGACGGTGCACAGATTTCATAATTCTTACAAAGAATTATACTCCCTCCCAAAAAAATAGACCAACAGTGAAATAACAGAATCTCATTAAGGAGGGCATTAGAGCAGTGGGAAGTGTGACTCCTAGGCCAGTGAAATGGCTGAGTAGGACAGTGTGACCACTTGTGTCTCATCCCCAGGATGAGATCCCACAGTAAAGGGAGAGCTAAGTCCTGCAAGAACCCTTGACGTTTACGTAGTCAGAATGAGACGCGCACCCCGACACATACATAACAAATTATGTAGTACAGTTTTAAAAGTTACAGGGAAAACAGTGCCGATTCCAGAGTATTTCAGGAAGTGTGGCTTTCCTGTTTTTAACACACAGTTACTGCTATTAACACCATGTTGTGAAGCAGAAGACCTGTTGGACAAATGCTAACGACCAGTTACATAGGCCATTTGCAATTAGAACATCAAAATGGCGGTTGTTAAAATTAAATTGCCTCACAAATTGTTTGTCTTGAAGCTATAAAATAGTCTCCTGAGACTCTTCTTTCCTGTTAATTTGCCTAGATGACAGAAAGGTAAACTCCTACCAACCATGGAGCTATCATAGATTATCAGACAGGTGGCACAGAAAAGAGTGAGATTTTACATTTCATGTATGAATTTAAGGCAGAGGCTTGGATTGTGTGAAAATCAACTGTAAAATACATGCCTTTTCCTTTTCTGCTTTTTTTATTATTAATTTCTAACAGGTTTCTGATAACACACAAAGCTTTCCATAAAAAGTAGCATTTCTTAACTTGATTTGACAACATTTCTAAGAGGTCTTGTATAATTTATAGAATATAAATTATCTCTAAGAATTGTGTGTCTTCAAAGCACACATACATTTTCAAGACTTTACACATTCACAGAGTAATTTGCACTTTATCCATCCTCTTGATTTTAGCTGTCACATGGAAACAGATGTGGGAACAAATTATTTCCAGTGAAATAATTTCTTAGGGGAGTGCAGTGTCTGTTTTCACACCTCTGGAGTGCATTAAAGAATGTTCCGTGATCTTTTGAACAAACAGGAGGAATCTTCATCTCTTGGATGTATGGTTACTAATTTGCAGACATTGTGAGAGTGACCAATCCGAGATAATAAGGATTCCTTCTCGGTGTAATGAGAAAAAGCACCCTGTGCTCTTAAGGTTTTTAACCTAAGGAAGATACACACTGTTTTTGTTAAGTTTTTTTTTTTAATTATTTTTAAGTTTTTGATACTTAAAAATGTATGGTAAGCATATCCTCCATAGGTTACCACCCATAGTCTCTTCTATTTCTCCATACAATTTAACAGCTATTTTCCTGTCATGTATAATACATGGTGATTTTATGTCTCTGTACAAACTCCAGGAATCACAAAAATAAATAAATAAATAAATAAATAAATAAATAAATAAATAAATAGGTAGATAAATAAATAAATAAAAAGCGTATACTAATTCCTTCTGAGCCTGGCTTAATTCTCTTCATATAATGGGCTCTCTTGCTTTAAGTCAACATATCAGAGAGACACTTACACATTATTATTATTATTATTATTATTATTATTATTATTATTATTATCTTGTAGCACTGCTCATAGTAGCTGTTACACAGCCAATAAGTGGTCCAAAAGGAATGGATAAGGCAAACATGGTTTATATGCACAATGGATTATTTTTGTCAATGTTAAAGAAGAATGAAGTAATGGCATTTGCAGGAAAGCAGATGCACTGCCCTTTATAGATGCTTTATCTGCTTTACTTTTATCAGTATTAAAATACTGTGTGTGTGTGTGTGTGTGTGTGTGTGTGTGTGTGTGTGTGTGTGTGTTGAATGCAGGTTTGCACATATTGTGGTATATAAGTAGTGATCGGAAGCTTTGTAGAGTCAGTTCTTTGTCTGCCACCTGAGTTCTGGGGGGTCAAACTCAGGTCATCAGCTTGGTGGCAAAGGACTTTACCACCTTAGCCCTCTTGCCAGCTCCTGTGTGCTTTCCCTGCAGCTCCTTAGAGCTCCAGATTATCCTCTGTGTGCCTCATAACTAAGCCCGTGTACTACCTCCAAGTTCAAATGACAAGGCTGAGGTAAGAGTACCCAGCAGCCTTCTTTTCATATATCCAAGAGGCTGCAGAGCCAGCGTTTGAACCCTGTTTCACCTCTTTCTTCGAGCTTCTGTCTCTCACCTCAGACTTACTGGGAATGTTAACCTTTCCAGTGTCTCCCTAAATCTTACCAACCACTAATGTTCAGGTATAAATGCAACTTACTCCCCTTTACCTCTTCAACAGAGTAGTCCATCTGCGGTCTTCCCTCAGGGTATCCTGATTTGCCTCCACTATGTGTTGAATCACACATTGTGCTGAAGTGTTTCCAGTGTGTGTCCATCTTTCTCACTGGGCTCTCTGTCCTATGATGCCAAATGTGCCTTGGTGTTGTATTACTGGTGTCTCCCTGTTGTGCCTAAGTCCCAAAGAAGGACTGTCACCAGGAGATGATCTGTGAACCTCTGCTAGGGGGATCCACTGGGCCACCAGGAGCAAGGCTGGGTGAACTCTACAACCAAGAAAGAAAACAAAAACTTCAGGATGAAGTTAATTTGTCGCAGAGATGAGCCATAGTAAGACAGGTGGAAACATGTGTCAGCTCAAAGTCAGGGCTCACAACATCTTAGTATGGGCCCTTGCTGGGGAGTTTGAAACAGACTTCTTCAGAATTCAGGTGACAGCGTTCAGTAGACTTTGTGCAACTAATTATGGGCCTTTCAGTTCTCCTATATTATAAGTGTGGTTCATAATGGGGAAACCAAATTATTCAGATAAGCCACAGCTTAATTATCATAACCCTCATCGCCATGAATATACCCACTATGGACAGTGGCTTGGCCTCAGAACAATGGTTTTACCCAGAATGTTTCAGATATACCTCAGGCCTATGATTCATTCTATAACAGAATATACAGTCTTTAGATACACACACACACCACACACACACACACACACACACACACACACACACACACTCACGTGCTTCCAGCTGACAGCTTACTTTAAAACCCAGGAATAATCTAGAGAAGAGCTCCTGCTTCTCACACTGTATACCTTCCCCCAGGTAACACTCAGGGCTAATCCGTGACACACTAACCGCTGAGGATGGGTCCTCTCCTCTCAATGAGATGTAACAGATAGGCACCAAAAGTTCTTACCAATAAGCTTTTGAGTAAGTCGCTTAAACTATAAGCCATAACTTCTTTATCTATCAGAGAACAGGCTCAAAAAAAACCAGGCTGACTTTTGTCACAATAGCATTTGAAACAGTAGGAGGGAGTCTTAAGATGAGAAAAACAAGGCTAGACTGTGGGATGCAGAGGATAGCCCCATGGCTACTCTGGTTGATAAGAATAATAATATCATTCAGGCATTTAGTATGCAGCAGGAAACAAGCCAAGAATTTTTAACTGATTACTTAATTTAATAAGTTTCATTTTACAAAAACTTAGATGGGGCTTACCAAATGGCATGTAGCTGCCTGGGTCTGAGCTGGGAAGCTAGCACACAGCTTGCTGATGTTTGGTGCGCTGCTAGCAGAACCTCCTGGTGCCTCCCATACCAAATAGTCCCTGGGGCCCTTCTATTCAGCTGAATTTAGATTTCCAGCTATTTCTGCTACTTTATTTTCATCACACGGTATATGGAATTATGCAAAAATACCTTGGCAGAAAGATAAAAGAGATGCGTGCCATATTGCACATCTGAGTCCACACACCAGTGATGTGTTGATGGCACCTAAGGATGGCATCGTTTTCCACGACATCCTTAATACAGGCTTGCCATCTGCAGCTTAATTCCTCTGAAGAAATCCAATAACCATTCTAAGCACAGCAAAACAGCCTAGAGACATTTCCAGGTGCATAAATGCCTCCTCGACCTAAGCGGATTCCGAGAGCAGAGCCTACGGGCTCTGTGTGATGAGGAAGATGCTGGTCCGGAGAACTGTAAGAGCAGACTGGCCTGGACAATATCTAGGCATCCTGGAAAAACACGCCTGATCATGTGTGTGCGCATGCTCACTGGTGTGTTCGTGCATGGCCTGGCCACAAGGCAGAAACACCAGCTATGGGACAGAAGTCTCCAGAGGAGGAATTTAGAAAAGCCCTTCCCCTTCAGCGTCATCACCATTACTTCTTCACTGGCTGGTGCCACCCTATTCTTTACTCTGACAGTGAGTCACCTTGACCCAGATGCCCTTCAGCCACCTACTGGGATGGTGATGAGAAGGGGCTTGTCTGAGCCTCAGAATGTTCTTTCTCTCTGGCACCTCTCTCTCTGTCAACTAGGCATAGGAGGAAAGTGGAAGGCATCTTTGCACACCTATTTTTCTTTTCAAAAGCCGGCATTTCCCCCTTTGTACATGGCAGCTACAGAATCCTCAATCCAAGTGGGAAAGCGTCTCTCTCTGGCAGAGAGGAGCACTCACTGAGACTTCTCTGCTGCTAAGGCAGACTTGCAAAATGCCAATCCACTGGCTTGCACAGCCAGAAAATGAAGCGTATCTGTGACAGAGCCAGCCGCTGTGAACCATGCTTGTGCCACAGTGTCTCCATGCTCCTGTTTAAAACACTCTCACTAGTAGAGTTTTAAAGCTTCTATTAGCATCTTGTAAATTACTATTTATAAAGAAATGCACGTGTTGCAGGCTTACGCTCTATTGGTGCCCCTGTCAAATTTTCTTAAGAAAATTTAATAGCAGCGCTTGTGTGCTCAGTGGAGCAACTCGAGATCTTCACGCCTGATGAGGCAGCTCTTACTTAAGAAGCATGTTAAATGGGGCAAGTTTCCACAATCCCTTTTAACCGCTTCACACCCAATATTGTAGTTCCTATCCTTTCTGCTTATTCTTTTCTTTGTAAGAAGTCTTTATAAGAAATAACATACACACATATCAAATCTAAGATATATATATATTTGCTCTAATAACGTATTCAAATCTAAGTTAGAATTGAATAGAATTTCTTAGTTAGAACAAGTACTGCATATATGTCTGTGTAACACACGCATGCCTGGGGCCCTACAGGTGGCGCTTCAGCTTTCCTTTGAGGACTAAAAGCTGAGGAAGGAAAAAAAAATTCTCTAAGTTGAAATCTTCTAGAAGGGACAAGAGAGGTGACAATCGTCAAAGTCCCACGAAAACCATGAACCTATATTTTAAAGGCCATTTTTCCTCCTGTGGGGAAACCTGTGTGTCCATGTTTAATTTGAGGAATAAGCGAGCAAACAGAAGAGAACAGAATTCCGCATTTCTTGTCACTGAGAGCTGACTCACTCCCTCTTTGCAGATTGGTTCATTCATCATCATAGCAAGGAAATCCCAGTGCAGAAGCGTGAGGTGGCCTGTCACATTGCATTCATAGCCAGAGAGCAGAGAGGTGGGGTCAGGGGTAAACACTGGCGCTCATCTCAACTTCTCCTTTATTTGTTGTATCTAGTTCAGGACTGTGGCCCATGGGAAGGCCCACCCACTTTCAGGCTGGGTCTCCCCTCACTTAAACTCTCTGACAACACTCTCAGAGAAACATTAGAGGGGTATCTCCCAGGTAATTCTAAATCTAGTCAAGTTGACAGTGAAGGTAAACCATCCCAAGTCTATCTTTTATCAACCTGACCCCTAAGCATCTAACATGAAAGAAAAAAGCTTTCTCCATTAGGTCACGCCCCAAGCTCATAGGCATTTTATAATAAAAAAAAATGCATTTAGTTTTTCTCTAAGATTACTCTAAGGCTTCATAGTTCAAATATTGCCCCAAAGCCTCAATCCTAGTACCTCTTCTGGGACTCAAGATAATATCTTAAACTGTTGGGCTATGTAAAATAAAATTCAAATTGAATACTTCCAATATATACTAGAACAAATCAAAATTCCCATTCTAAGAGGGAGTTGAGGGCATAGAAAGAAAGAGCCAAAGCAAGGCTGAAACCAGACAGGGCAAGTATGAACTCCAGCAGCGCTGGGACTCTTGGTGGCATCATAGGGCAGGTTTGGCAGCCCTATGCCTCCACTTCTCTTGTCTCTGGAACACACGCTAACTATTCTTGATTCCACAATCATGGGATGCCCAGCACCTCCTAGGCATCACATGTGCAACTTCATGTAGCAGCCTTTCAGGGCTTCTCTACAGGATATCTGCCCCTGCCATACTATGCCTGGCCTCAATAATTCTCTGGACCCTTCATGTAAGCCTTTATGCATTGTAATATTTGAATTTTGCATGTCTGCAAAACCAATATGATGTGCACAAGCCCAATTCTGTTACCAGCATGAAGGGTAGTCAGATTATCACAACGACAATCTCACTTCAAAGTAGCAATTTTTAAAATGAGTTATTTCTTCATTGCTGTGATAGAATGTCTGACAACGGCAACTCAAATGAGGAAGATTAGGAGGGTCTCATAGTGTAAGGGGAAATAGTCTATCATGGTGGTGAAGACATACCAATGGGAGTGTGAGCTGGTCCTATTGTGTGTGCAGTCAAGAAATATTCCACTTTGTCCCCTTTTATTCAGTCAGGGAGCCCAGCCCATGTAATAGTTCCTCCAGATCTAGATATTCCCTCCCCTAGGCTCTCTAGAAACACCCTCACAATCATATCCTGAGGTATGTCTCCAAGGTGACTCTAAATCAAATAGAGTGGACAATGGAGATTAACCATCATGGTAGTTTAGCTTCCTTTTCTGGAGTTTCAGAAGATGAAAAAAAAAAAAAAAACTTGAAGTGAAAACAAGTATTAGTTCTGTTTAAAAAGTAGAACCGTGGGTGAGGAGATGTTTCAGTAGATAAAATGCTTTCTGCTCAAGCATGCAGAGCTGAACTTGGATCTTAAGCATCCACATAAAAAGATGGGGTGCAGCAAGTGCCTGTGATGCCAGTGCTGGAAAGGTAGAGACAGGGGAACCCTGGAGCTCACCAGCCAGCCAGTCTAACACCCAATGCCTACAGGGAGGTCTTGTCTCAAAAATGAGGTTAGAGAGCAATAGAGAAAAATTCTCAGCACCAACTTCTGCCCAACACATACGCACACACAAGTGCTCATATCTGCGCATTTAGACACCCATACTTAGGTTACACAGTATCTGATTTATTGTGAGATTCTGCAAGATCATGCATGTGAACTTTTTAGGACAGTACCTGATATTTGTTATGCAGTAGCCATTATTATATGATTACTCCGCAACGTTTCCCCATAAATTAGGTAGAAATCGGGATGTAGAGAAATGTGGAGGGGTCTCAGAATCCACGGGCATAAGGTAAAAGACAAAACTGCTCTTGGCAAAGGTTGAAACCTTGGGCTTAATGCTAAGGAGGGAAGGTGGAGTAGAAAGAGGGAGATAAAGAGAGAGGTTGGGGGAAGGAACAGAGGAAGGGAAATAATTAAGCAATGGTTTTAAATTTAAGAGAATTTAAGAGGTCGTCGTATGCTTCAATTACTGTACATTGAGGCCACACTGAATAAGATAAACACCACCAAGTATTCTGGAAGTCTGTTCCATTTCACCCTCATTTCTCCTGTAAACAATTTTCTCTTACTACATCCTGCAATTCCTTTACTAAGAATCAAGAGAATCAGAAGAATAATGGCCATTCATTGTCCCTTTGCTGTTAGGAAAACAAAAAACAAAAAACTTCTTCAACAAACATGACCTGGGCACATGGGTGATGGGAACTAGCTTAAGCCTCCAGCTTCTTGAGCTGTGGTCTCAAGGGGGACCCAGAGAATAAATGAGCTCCCTGTAGCTGAGTGTTGGAGGAAAGATCTAGAAAGGTTGCTTGGGAAAAGTAATATGTGGACCAGACTGTCTGCAAGAAGGAGGGAGAGTTCAGCAGAGCGCTGGCCATGGACATAGGAAATTAGGTATGAAACACAGAAAGTACTAAGAGCAGCACTAACTCTAGTTAGATGTTTTATAGCAAGCCCAGCTTTCTGCCCTCTGAGAGAATTATGCTGAACCAGCAAAGACCTGCGTTCTTTTGAGTAGCACATAAAGTAAACGCGAATGGCTTGTTAGTTACACAGCTGTGACCCAGGACTCCCACAGGAAGAAAAACCCAGGGGAAAGAAGACATTTCCTAAGTGTCACCCTTGTGACCAGTGCTACTTAGAGTATCTTCAGTCCTTTTGATCAGACAGCCGCAGTTTTCAGTCTGCTTCTCAGAGAGTTTGATTGTCTCCTGCCTGCTGTTCACTAACCTACTAAATGTCATACGCTTAGGGCTGGCATCTTTCTCCTAATTAGAAGTTTGCATATGAAGTCATATCAAATTATGTGTTTATTTTTATAGCCCAATCACACTCCAAAGAGGGCCCTTGGGTTGTTTTTGAAACTGGATTTCATCACTTAAGTCTCCAAGTATAGGTGCCCGTGTGTCTACAGCTCCATGGGTGATGTCCACTCCTCTCTCTCTCACAAGTTGCAGAGCGGGATTCCTTACCACATGGGTGAGTCAGTGTGGTTAAAGAGGAATCTCGCTCTGTTTTGTCCTTTGCTCCATTTTAAGGCTCTATGCATTTATGTACAACACCACCATGTAAATGAAGCTCTTCTTTCTAAGGAATCCTTCTGGACTCTGAATGGCAACTCTCTAAATGTAGAAAACAGCCATGCATTTGAGGTCTTGCTGCTCATCCCAAACAGGGAGCTCTCTATGAAGCAAACTTTACATTTTATGGGTTTTTTTTTTTAAATCGGCCAGGTAACAAGTGTTGATTTTCAGTGTAAATAATCATGAATTATTGCTCTAGCATCACCTGCCTCAAAGTTCATCATTTCTTGATTCCAGATTCCCATAGACAAACCTGACAACTCTGTTCATTCAAAAACTCCAACTCATGTCTGATTGCTAAGCTCATTCATTCATTCATTCATTCATTCATTCATTCATTCATGTATCTTCACATTACAAAAATGAGAGTTGTTAAGACCTGAAAGGCAGTTTGTGATTTTCCACATATTTTGATCACTTTATACATACATACTTAGACAAAACAACATCTGCTCATATAAAGTAAGCCATTCAGCAATGTTCAGAGTGCAGTACAAAGTATACAAACATCACCTTAATCGTAAGTAACTCTTATTACTCTCAAAAGAAGCCATGTACCTATCAATAGACTTTCACTAGTTTGCTTGTCTAATGATTTCTCATTTTAACTCTTTCTTCCTTGTCTTTTACTTATGCCTGTTAACACACAGGGCCAGAAGCTCCAAGTACTGGGGTATGCAAGGACTTCTCTCTGACCTCTTTCTAGTAGCAGTAACTGGTTTCCCAGTTCCAGCTCACTGCTTAGTCAAGTGTCTCAAGTTCCCAGGGAACCCTGTCTCCTCTGTGAGCTGATAAAACACACCAGTGTAGGACACAGGTGGGAGATATGGGGCTGATCTTCAAGACCCTTGTGAGCCGTATAAAACTATGTGAATTTCCTGAAGACTTCCCCTAAGAATTATCAGGAGAGTAAGCTGGCTGTTGCCCTGGGCGTTCATGCTCAGTGAGCCCAGGTTGTGGAATACTGACAACATGAGGGTACTCAGGGGAGCAGAGGTCAGTGGTATCTTCTCTTTACTGCCTTGAAGAGCCACAGATGTACAACAGGGAGAAGAACCCCACCCCCTCCAACCACCATATATTTATAGCCTTCTTAGAGCAAGTGCAGCCCATTCCAATTGTGTCCCCTTACATAGGACTCATCCTGAGAAGGCTGGGGACTGGACGAAAGCCTCTCTGACTGTGTGAAAACAGCTATTCCTCACTTGAAAAGAGCCATGACCTTGTTAGACACTATGGTCTGGACCTGAAGAGTGTGTGTTAGACCACACAGACCCTCAGCCAATGCAAAACCAGGAGCTAAGCTTCTTTTCTGTCTTTCCTGGTTACAGCAATGTCTGGATGTGGCTGAGCAGAGAGATGTCATTGAACAGTGTTAGTGGATTCAGCAAAGAAGAGTAGAATTGGAGAGCTCCTTGCTCTTAGATCTGAGGACTAGCTCAGTCCTCCTCCCCAGAGGTTCTAACACAGGAGAGTAAAGATGGAGGGGATTGATGAATCTGTGTTTTTAAACTCCCATGGCATATTGTGATGGTAAAGAGGAAAGGGAGTCATTGACCCTATCTTTGGACACTACTGGAGTAATGTCGCAGGTGTACTGCTCAACATGCATTGAGCAAGGCCACCTTAAGCCATCAGAGAGCTCAGCAAACCCAAAGGCAATGTCAGGGTCCTCTTCTTTATTCTACGTAAGGAGCAAAATGGGTAACAGTGCTGGAAGCAAATGGCACAGTCATCCCATCATGTTTCCAATGGAAAATCATAGAATTGGGAACAAAAAGACTTATAGCGATGACAGAGGAGGATACTGGTGACATGTGGCATATTGGATGGGCCAACACCTGAGTCAAATTGGAAAAACCTGTCAGTAAAACTGGTTCATAATGGTGTGTTGTACATTTCAAATTTGCTAAGAATGTACATTTCAAATGTTCTCACCATAAAATATGTACTTCATGTGATTGATATGTAAGTTCATTTGGTAAACTTACCTATGTCACTTACGAATCATAATATCACTTTGCACCACATTAAATATATACCTTTATAGTCAAATTACAATAATAATAATAATAAATAAAAATCTATAGTGAGCCACACAAATGAGTTCTTGGTATAATTGAAGCACTGGTTTTGTTCCCTTGTGGAGTACTAGGGCAAAGGGAGTGTGCCAGCTTGTAGGTGGCTGTGCTACTCTACATGGCATATTATTTTGGATGTCACCAAGGCATCGTTTAATTTCCTGTGGCCTCTTGTTTCTCTTGAATTCATGTCATCCCACCCATCCATCTATAGCTCAGCAGCCCGAGGCTCCCCTGTAGACCCCAGAAACCTTCTCCATGGGCAGTTATTCTTTGTTCTTTCCTTACTAGTCAGCACACACGATGAAAAGCCCAGCTCATGTTTTCTTCAGAGTCATTATAATGGAAAAGTGAAAAATAAATTTGGGTTCCTAATTGCCATTTCACAATAAGAATAATAAATTGTGCAAAAGACAAATTTGTGCAATAAACCAGGAGGCCTCAGAAGTCTACTTTTTCATTCCTTTTGTCTTTTTAGACATTGGAAGAAGATATAGATTCTTCCATGTGGGATGTCTTAGATAAAGATCTGAAAACATAAAACAGAATGATAAAATTACAGTGAGATGTTCGTTGGGAGAAGCACTAAATTTGGGACAATTATGTGTACAAGTTGCTATTGCAAAAACCACCATCTTGAAAACTATAACTCAAACTTATGTAATCATATAAAATTAAATGAGAAAGTACTATCTCAGAGCAAGAATCTAATCAGTGTCAACTACCTATTAATAATTTAAGAACCTTTAATGCGGCTCCAACAAAAGAACTGAAGTCCTGGGAAAATGAATCTTTGGGCTGCTTCATTAGGAAAACAATGTTTCTTAGGGAACTTTTGCATTCTTCCCAGATGGCAATGGTTCTTCTGTGCTAAGTAAGACTGAGATAGTTTCCCACAGTGTCTTATCACGTTTGACTTTGCTTTAAGAATAGGTCTGAGAATTCCATGGGAACTGGAGAATTGCCATTATCCATCATTTTTTGCTTTCCCTCTAGCTGGACTTTTTTGCCATATTCAATGAGATACTTGCCCTAGATATTTAAAAGTCAAATATTCTCATTTCTACACAGGTCTGATTACCACGACTTCAAGGAAATTGGATCGAGAGCAGCAGGCAGAACATTTTCTGGAGGTAAGCGTGTAGAGAGAAGCAGCCTTCATTAAAATTGACTTTCACTAAACTCCTGCAACCTTCATCACAAGCAAGAACCTTAACTCATCTAGGCAGTGGGTTTCCAGGGCAGGCGCTCCTCCTGGCCTGATTGATTCTGAATTCAGAGGCTCTCAACCCAGCCCTCTGCAAGCCTAGCAGGACTTGCAGAGAGCGCTTAGCCTCTCTTAAGGACAGGCAAGTGCCTGCACGTCTCTGCTTGGACCTCTAGCCTGGACATCAGACTTCTATCTATAATCGGAGAAGAACATTTGGAGCAGAGCCCTGTGGGCCTCAGCTCCAGGTGTATATGGAGAAAAAGCAGCAACACTGCTTTTTTTAGAGTGAGGCATGTCATTCGAGAGGCTGCCGCTCACCTCATTTCTCTTCCTGGGGAGAGGGCTGAGGATGAGAGGTGCTTCTTGATTCACAGCCCAAGATGACTGCTCCTGAAACTATAAAATCCACACCCATAATTCATTAAGACAGGAGCAGCCACAGTGAAAGCTCTAAGAGCGTCGCTTCTGGAGAAAGCTAGATTAAAGGACAGTGTAAGGCAACGGGTGAGAAAACAGACATGAGAGAGGTCTGTGGCTCTTCTTTCATTACGTTTCCAGAGTCTTTACTGGGAAGCCTGAAAGAGTGTTATAGTACCATTATGATTTAAGTATGACAGTGTGATATGGAATGGCGAAAGATACTCAAATGTCAGGGTGCTGTTCAGAGCTGATAATGTGCACATGCTTTTAACCCCAAGACTTGCTCACATGTACCATACCTGCATAAACATATACAAAACCACATACCTAGACATATATATATATATATATATATATATATATATATATACCTGCACACACACCAATGTGCCTAGACACATGTGTATAGCTTACACACACCTGCACACACTCCTACAAACCTACACACCTGCACAAATGCACACATACATGTATATGCACATCCATAGCTCTCAAATCTTATACAAGCATCTTTCTGGAGTCCTCCTTTATTTGTTCACCATAAAAGATCTATTTAAGGAACACTGGGCATTGAAGTAGCTTGTATAGTTTGAAGCTTTCCATCACGCTGTATAATTAATCACCCTAGACTTTCATTTCTTTGCCTTGAATTAACAGCAGAGCATGCATGGTATATGTACCTCACAGGGACACTGTTAGTATCAAACCTTGTGTTCTAAAGCGGAGTATTTTTCAGAACTCCAAGACCCATGTATAATAAATTGCTGTTGTTACAGCCTAGCCCTGTGATAATCTGTTCAAAGCACAACCTTTATCCCATGAAGATAAAGACTACAGGCTGACAAAAATAATTACTTTTTTTTTTTCAAAATCCTTCTATTGGGCTGAAACTCCAACTGGTCCAGTTCATTGATGCCTGTGTCGTTTTGTGTTTTTTTACTCCCCAGAGAGAACTCAGGAGCCCTGGCGGGTGGGCGGGCAGGGAGGGGGATGGCTGTGTTATGTGTTATGTTCCCTCCCAAAAAGAAGAAAAGAAGACAGCATTTCATTAGCAGGATTCCACGGTCTCCTTGGGAGGGCAGGCACAGAGGAGGAATGAAGCTGTGCTGGAGAGAAGTGGTATAAGGTTCTTTGGGGTCAACAGACGTTGCTTCCCATGCAAATCCTTGACTCAGATTCTGCAGAGACTTAGTATTGAGTAACACACGGGTGCTTTGAGTTGGCATGGCTTGGGGTCTAGAACTTAATGTGAAATCAAAGGGAGGTAAAGTAGCATAGAAACTAATGTCACAGAGCTGTTAATGTCACAGAGATGTTATATGATTACAGTTTACATGAGCTGCTCAATCCAGCAACTTGCACAGAGTACTGGTTGAGGAAAGGAAAGGCAACTGTTACTGAGGTCTTGGTTATTATCACATGGTGATCTAAGGAGCAAACCCTCAGATGTAGTTAACTTTGTCTCTAATCTGGGAAAAGCAGCAATCCTGGGCAAATACAATGCAGCCTGGTTTCTGCCTGTGACGAGGCATTAACCAGTCCCTCTACTTACTAAGGGCAGGAATGATAGTCAAAGAAAGACACCACTAAAAAGGTACCAAGGGAATGCAAGAGAGTATGGGAGTTGGGCTGCTTAGGAAGTCCTGTTTACAGAGGTGACATTTGGTAGCTTGGGTCTGAGATTCCATACATGAAACAGAAGGTAGAAAAGATTGTTAATGTGGAGCAGGGGCAGAGGGTGAGGTGATGGGAAGTCAATGTGAAAAGCAAACAAATCTCTGTAGTAAAGATCCCATAAATTTCCCTGAGCACAGCAGAAAGCCATTGGCCTGTTGACAGATTGGTTACAGAGTCTAGCCTGGGCAAGGCCTTAGTGGGGGCAGTGGGAGACCATGGGAAGCTTTTAGTAAGACCCAGGTAAGAGAGTGTGGTCTGAAGAAAGGTGAAGCTAAGGTAGGTCAAGATGGGAATTATCTACTCCAGACCCCATCAGGATTCAGGGACAGGCAGAATGGTGATTTTTCTAAAAGTTTTCACATTGAGAATTTAAGGCCCCAGGGTATTCTAAATCAGACCAGTGTGGCCCAGGGCCCATTGCCTTCCCAGTTCCATGACACACTATCCTCAAACATCTGCTGAGACTCAAACAGCAGCTGAATCTCCCTCTCCTCTCTTTCTCTCTCTCTTCTCTCTTTCTCTCTTTGTTTCCACCTCTTTCTTCCCCTCCCTTCTATTCTCTTCTGTCCATCTCCTACTCTCAAACTTTAAACTGTATATCTTATAGCCATGTTTTTATTTTCTGTAACAACACAGGAGAGTGAATAATACTCATTTATATTGCTTTAACTTAGTCCTGTAAAAAATAATAATTGGCAGAACAGACTAGAGTTCTTCACTGAACGCAGATTTTTATATCTGCTGATCCATTTGGAGAGTCCTAAGTGTGGGAATTAACTTTTGGGGAGTTTAATTGCCCTGGTAACAGCATGATTTTCTTATGCTCTTAGGAACCTCTAGGTCTGTTATATATTTTTTTTCTTTCCAAAAAATGAATTTGACTCTTCTTGAAAGAGACAATTTAGAAGCCAACATGGCAGCATTCTGTAAAAGAAACCCAGAGGATGTGGGTAGTTGGAAGATGGTTTCTGTCTCCTTGATATCAGGCCCTTTAGTTATGTCTGGGTTAAAGATACTTATTTTTATTGTGTGTGGGATACATAAGCTTGTGACTCTGTAGAGAAGTCACATTAACCTGTGGCTGTCATGCCTGCTCTGACTCACACCTGTGACCCTATTACTAAAGAAGTGGAGGCTGATGAACCGCAGTTCTGACTAGTCTAGTCTACATAACGAGGCTGTCTCATCAAACAGTCTGTGGCTATCAGAGGAAATCAGTTCTAATCAGAAGCCAGAGAACTTGCCAAAACAGTAAGAGCAGCAAGAGCTGCAGACAGACTTGCATGCGCAGTGCCTGCTTCCTCAGTGCTTTCTAAGGGTTAATTCTCACCAACCTTGGAAGTCACTTGTGTGAAAATATTCTGCTGATCTTCTCTCACCTCCATAAGTGCAAAAATAGAGTTTTAAATCCTGTTTTCAAAGTTTAAACATTTCTTGACAGTCAGTAGTGGCTGTGGTGCGGGAGGCTAGTTCCCACACCCAGATGTAGTGGGTGTAGTTGGAAATGGACACATTAATTAGTGAGTAAGCACCATAGTTTAGTAGTTTTAACTTAGTCTGGATTACTCTGTTTTCAGAGAAGTCGGCTGTGACATAAGGAGTAAAGGCACTAGCTCTTCCCTATGGTATAATCACTAACGTAGACTAGCTTCTCATTGACCAGATGCTGAAGCACCCCAAGGATATGAAACTCTGCTTCTTGAGGTATTGAATCAAGGCTGTGTGGGGAAGGCTGGCATTCAAATCAGGAATACCTGTGTCTGGTAGGCTCTGAGAGCTCTGCTGCACTTATACCTCTATAGACGCCGTGCTCCTCACTCATAAAGAAGAGTAACATTTCCTGTCTCTCTCTTGGTGCAAAGAAATGAAATGACAGTTGAAAGGTGCTCAGGGTATAGGCGTTAGGGAATAAGTGTCTGTGAACAATGGAGGTGTGGTCAGTACAGACTGGCTCTCTTTCCTCTGTGCTCTACACCTGGGAAATTCTGGACGCAGTGTCCTAAAACATTCTGTCCTAAAAGACATAGTGTTAGGGTCACCATCAGCATGTGAAAAAGAGTCTGAGCTCAGAGATAGAAGCCAAGAGTATTCTGCTACCTTTCATTTGCATGAGGATTGCCAAGTTAAATTGTCTCCAGCCATGATTTTTCCTTATCCGTGAAATAGAAGTAACAGCACCTGCCTTATATACGCAAGATACAGAGAGCCAGGTACCCACAAAGCTTCCAAAACACTGCCAGCCCCTCCCTCTCCCTTTTCCTTTTTTCTCCCTTGTCTTCAGAAAACACCCTCAGTTGCCTTTTTTTTTCCTTTTTTCTGTAACTGCTCCAGCAGTTGACTCTCTGATATTGGTCTGAGTATTTATTATATACACAGATATATGTATATATAGATATATATATATGTATACATATATATATGTATACATATATATTTGGGTTAGGATCATATATGTGTTACACGTATATGATCCTAAAGTCCTTCCTTAACTGTGTGACTTTATCTTGCTTACAAAAAGAGCATGATTCTGCTCTTCTTTTCATTTTGAAATGATGTTCTGATAAAATCTCCCAAAGAGAACAGAGAAATTATTTATTTACAAATCAAAAATAAAATGACAGGACCCAGTAACCAGTGTAGAGACAGCAGATGAGAAATTGTGCTGAATATGTGTATAACTTGAAGTAGCTGAGATTGTGGTGACACCATGCAGTAAAATTTGTTTAAATATCTAATCATTTCAGAGATGTATACGAGACCTATAGGAATGTGCGTTATTTAGTGTTTGACTATTTCACGAACTCATCCATCATCTTCTGTAGGACACAACTCATGAGATGATGGTTTTCTTCATGCCTGAAAGTATCTTCATTTTCTTATTAATTAAATTTGTACTTTGACAAGTTTATTCAGGTGTGTGACGCATTCTGATTACTTTCCCCCACAACGGAGAAATGTGCTGCACTGTGGTAAGCTTCTACAGTACTTCCTCCGCTTACCTCTGGTATAAATCCATTTGCCAGTGAATGTGTCTTCTGGGAATGTGTCTCCTGGACACTTCCTTTCTTTGGTAAACATCTGCTTTTGAAAGAGTGATAATTTCTAGAGAAAGACAATTACAAGACCATTTTAACCTTGTATTTCCAGAACTTAATCAAAAGAGGAATGGAGGAGTATCTCCCTAGCGTCCTGTATTAGCTGCTTCTCTTGTTGCTGTGAAGAAAGGATTTTTGTCTCATACCATCCCTGTCTGCACAGAGGGTACTGTTTAAATCATAGCCTGTGTTCAAAGCCTAAGAGCAGTTTCTAAATCACGTTCCCCTACTAAGACTCCATCACCTGCAGGACATGATAACTGTCTAATTCAGAAGGAAGGTCTTAGGTTTTTCATGAGACACTGTTGTAATTCTTGGTGTGCCACTGAGCACTTTCGAAGACACTGATGCATCCTGATTTGACGTGGAGCTGAGCCCTGTGCTGATGTGTACTTTCCTGCAATGCTATTGAGACGCTGTACACTTCCAGGCGACTACCATGAAATAAAGCACAAAAACATCAATGTATGTCTACAATGCTTAATCTCCTCATTACTGTTGTGCTCATAAAGCTTCATAAGCACAAAGCTCCCCAGATCAGGCAGCCAGCATCCAGAGAGGAGTCCGACTACCCTAGTATGAGAAACATGATTCCTTCCCTGCTGCCTCCATGCGGGGAAGACTCCCCCAGGCAAAATCTCACCTTTCTAAGCCTCAGAACCAGCATTGAGGCCTCTGAGGAGGTAAAAGAGAAAGCAGGAAGGCCATTTAAATTCAAAGCTCTACTCTGACCTTATTGGGCTGAGAGCCAAACCAGCAGCACACAGACACTCAGAGTCTGCCAGAATTGGAGACCCTCTTGTTTGTTTTGACAAGAGAACATGATAAGGGGCTTTATTTATTCAGCAATTATAAAACAGAGGATGTTGTTCTGATCTATCAGGGAAAGCCAAGGCAACAGTGCTCCACCTCTCCATGAAAAATCACAGCTCTCCCTGTCCAAGGCCATGACAAATCTACGATCTACACTACAATATATGAACAAAGCCATTTTCCCATCTTCAGAAATGTTTCCAAGGGCAAATCATTTAAAAGTCCCTGCCATACCTCAAAGAGAAGTAAATAAGGAGGAGTAAACTCAAAGTCTCCATGTGGGTTCCCTAGTAAGAGGAGCAGGGGTTATCTCTGGCATGGACTTGGTTGCCCACTCTTCAATCACTTCCCCCTGGTGATACAGCCTTGCCAGGCCACAGAGGAAAAGGATGCAGGCAGTCCTGATGAGACTTGATAGGCTAGGGTCAGATGGAAGGGGAGGAGGGCTCCCCTTTCTGTGGTCTACAGTAGGGGCATAGGGACAAAAAGGGAAGGAGGATAGGACCAGGAGGATATGAGAGAGGGAGCTACCATCAGGATATAAAGTGGATAAATTATAATAAATAAACAAACAAACAAACAAAGAGAAATAAAAAGTACACACATTCACACACAAACACATAGAAAGATAAATATATGCACCCACACGCATACATACACACATATATATACACATACACACTCACATGCACAAACTATATGTACGTATATACACATATATACAAATTTACATTCACACATACAGATATACACACAGATACATACACATGTATATACTCACTCACATATAGAAATATATATACATACATATATACACACAAATGAATAAAAACAATAAATAAAAATTCACATGCACACCTATATACATATACACACATAAATATACACAGACATATATGCACACATACATAAATGTACTCACATGCAAATATATACATTTATACAAGCACATACATATATACTCACATGCACACACAGAAACATACATACATATACACGAATACATAATAAATAGAAATGCACATTTACACACATGTACACACATACATATACAGACACAATTATACACACACGTACATACACAGATGAACCCACATGTCCACATGCTCATGTACCTGTATGCATATGCTTACATACACATATATGTATGCACAAAAACACAGATCTACATGAAAGCACACACACATACTATACACACATACTACATACACATCCTCCCTGCTCATACAAACATACACACATGCACACACACAAACACATGTGAAGGAGAGAAAAAAAACAAAACCACTCTAAAACTTTTTTAGAACTTTAAACTGAGTAGGATTTTAAGGAGTACAGTTGTTTTGAATTATGGAATGGTTTCAAACACATAACTATGATGTACAAAAACATATAATACAAAACAAATTATTCATTGTAGGGAAGCAAAAAGTGGAGAGAGAGACATGCAGAAGAACATAAACAAGTAGGAAAAATTTAATAAGGAAAATGTAATAGCATCCATAATTTCCCCAACCAGTAGTAACACTTTTTTATTTTGTTATGTGATCTTTCAGAACGTTTTTGCATTTGCATGCACACATCTATTAGATGTAATCGCGCATAAAAGCTGTTAAATATGGCTGGAGAGAGGACTCCGCACTTAAGGCATTTGCTGCTCCTGCAGAGGACCGGAGTTTGTTTTCTAGCACTCACATCAGACAGCTCACAAATATGTTTAAGTCCACCCCAGGGGCTCTGACACCCTCTTCTGGCATCTGTGGGCACCTGCACACATGTTCACATACACACATCAAAACATACAAATCCTTAAAAGCTGTCAAATTTCTTGTAATATTCTATATACTCTCTTAAAAACCTTTCTCATTTATTGTGCCCATTTATGTATTGATAAACTTAGGTTCCCTCATAGGACCTCATTAAACAGTACTCTGTGGTAGACTGTGTAATGACCTTAAACAGGGAGTCACTCACCAGAGGACTACATGATTTCTGCCCAGCCTTCCTCCTGGGGCCTCTGCTTTAATTTCTATTCTGTTGGTATGGAGCCGACTTGGAGGCTGTTGCCTTACCTTCTGCTCATGGATGCATTCAAAGACAGACAGTTGAATCAACCAACATCGCTTGGCAGATGGCTTAATTAGACAGCACAGAAAGAGGAGCAGAGGATCTCTGCTGGCCAAGGCATGCAACCCTAGATGCTTCAGCAACTTGCCCACAGACATCAGCTATTCCTCTGACTTCCAGTGTAGATTAACAGTCTACACCACAGCATGTTCTCATTGAAACCATTTTTGTTTTTGTCAAAGTTATCAACAGATCCTACACAACCATTAAGTGTCCCTGTTAAATGACACCTCAGAAACAGCTAGTCTAGGTGATGGGAGAATGTCAATCTCAATTAAGACCGGGGTAAACATGTACCAAATATGTTTCTATGAACAATATTCATATCTAGTATTGCTGCCTACCCTCTCTACCAATGACATTTTATGGTGTCAAAGGAAATGAAGTGGTGCTAAGGGATGGTGTGTCATTAAGAGGGCTTTAGGAGGGCTTGTATGCTATCCTGGGTTGGAAAGCAAAATCCCGGCAGCTACCTGTGGCTCAGCTGTGAAGAGCACTTGCTGCTCTTGCAGAGCACCCAAGTCCAGTTCCCAGCATTCACTGCAGCTTACAAATGTGTGTCATTCCAATTCCAGGGTTTGTGACAGCCTTTTCTGGCCACCAAGGGCACTAGGCACACATGCAGTACACATGCATAATGCAACGAAACATTCATACAGTAAATAAAAGTAAATAAATATTTTTTTAAAGCAAAGCAAAACTGTGCCAGATGATGCCCATGGAAGCACCAGACAGAGAGCAGCCGTTAACACGTCCCCATCAATTTCCCCTGAGGATGAGCTGTGGATGGATGATGCACACCTCTAGTGTCCATGCTGAAAAGCCACTGAGGCCCTCAGCTAGAGTCACTTCCACACAACCTTGAGATGTGGATTTGAGGGACGGATGACAGAAAAAGTAATATGCTTCCACGAAATGCCCCATTTTGAGAGCAAACTCTAAGTAAATACATAATCTATGGATATGAGTCTTTTGAGACCAAAGATTACAGGAGCATTAAAGACTATTTTTTGCTTCCTTCCTGGCAGTGAGTTTAAACCTACTAGACTCTGAAGTATTGGCTGAGCTGAATTGAAAAGCATCTTTCCTCCTCTGCTTGATGTTTTTAAACTGAGGAAGGAGAACTGAGTGGCAGCTCAGCTTTATAATAGCTCTTATCTAAGAGAAGGTCTAGATACCTGAGGGTGTGGCGGACGCTGCCAGAGATGTGAATTGGAAGCTAGGTGAGTCTACCTCAGAAGCTCAGAAGGGACCCCCTCCATGTGGACACCACCTGGAGAGAAGAAGGAACATGGGCCCCCTAGCTCATGTTATTGTATCATCTACCATGAGTTTATTTGATCCCAGTAGCACAGACTTTACAGCTCTGGGTATGAGATAATGTAGAAATCAGCACTCTGGCCAATTTACATTTGACACCACATGCTAAGCGCTTAGCTCTTCCCACATGTATGTAGACTAAAGACGTGGTACAGCACAGTAAGGAAGCAAGGTAGTAGAGTGTGGCTGCTAAAAATAAGAACAGAGCTGAACTCATGATCACAGGGATGGCAGGTGAGTCACTGAAAGGAGAGCTGACCTTGACAGGCACACCTGAGGTCTGGGTTATAAGTTCAAAACCACAAGAGTTATCAGCAGAGGGAGAAGCATTGTCCCACTGCCTTCTTGTTCCCTCTTTAATTGCCACACATTTCAGTCACATCCAGATGTTCTATTATTGTGGCTACCAACTTGGGAAATTACATTGTAGTCATTCTCAAAGCTGTCAGAACACTTAAAACTCAACAATGACAGTTTAACTGATTTTCTCTGAAGTGCTTAATTTTTAATTCTTAACCCTGATGGGTTGGCATTTGCATAAAGACAGTCACGCATCTTAAACTGAGTTATCCCCTTACATGTCAACTTACTCTTTATGGCTTCCCACGTGTGTATTGATTCTCCTGTGCATGCCTCAAGCCCATCTGACTTCATCTTCTCTTATTGTACTTGGGATTTTGGAAAAATGAAAATTGCTTGAAACTTCAAGTTTAAAAAGTTGGATTTAATGATGAAATTCCTTAGATGCTTTTGGAATGTGTGTGTGTGTGTGTGTGTGCGCGCGCACATATATATGTGTGTGTCCTGATTCTTGAAAACTAGTGTTTAAAATCCCAGCATTATCAATTCTAAAAAAAAAAAAAAAAAAAAAAAAAAAAAAAAAAAAAAAAAAAAAAACAAAAAAAACTGCATGTTTTTCTACCTAAATAAAAAATGTAATAGTGTAATTTCTCCTTTACAACTGATGTTTAATATTTCCCGGAAAGTTTTATCTGTAATTTTCAGTTGCAAAAGGATGGAGTTCTTCAGTTCAATTCCCTCAGCATTCTTATGGTAATTTTGAAATTGGGAGATGTGGCCACATTCATAGATGGTAAACTGCAGAGAATCGGCCACTTTCAAGTCAAACAAAGGCATAGAGAACCTTGAGGATACTTTAGAAAGGAGACTGCTTCTAACAAGTCAAATTATAGTGTCCATTCCTAAAGTCAATGAAAGGGTGAGTTCATATGAGATGGTTGCTGTTGCTCTTTTGTGGTAGCTGCTTGCATAATCTGTCTGACTGTGCCTAGTGTTCCATTGAACTCAATAGATATGTAGTGCTGCTAACGCTGTTGCTCAGAATTCAGTTAGCACTTTCACATCTTTTGAGTGTCATGATGTTCTGCCTACTAGGTGCAGGGAATTTTAATTTAATGCCCTCTTTGAGCTTTAGAAGTGTAATGACCCATGTAAGGTAATCCTCTACTCCAGCGGGACAGTTTTGGAGCAAAGCCATTGAATTGTCCAAGAATTCATTTAAAAAAAATCAGAGAAAATTTTCTTCCCACACTAAAATACAGAGGCTTATCTTACTGGTTTTTCCAATCTCTGTCCTCTAAGCCATGCACACCATTATTTCCCAACAGAAACATACTGAAACAAGAAAAGTAGAGAGAATTTGAGCCATCTATGATACTTAAACCATTCTAATCATCCTCATTTATAATGTGATCCCTTGTAGAAGTTGGAACAGTAAAAAGATAGATAGATAGATAGATAGATAGATAGATAGATAGATAGATAGATAGATAGATAGATAGATAGATAGATATAGAGAGTAGAGAGATAGGCAGATAAGACAGAAAACAAGCCACTTACCCAACCTATCTCACTGTCCTTTAGTCTGACTTAGCTATGACTAGACTTAGGAATAGTTGTCAGTTTCCAAATATCTTCTCCCATGAAGTCAAAGTTCTCTTGGCTAAAGAGAAACTGGCAAAGGCAACTGTGTTTTTTGTGTTCTTTGTTTTCTTGGAGCTGAGAATGGCACCCAGGGTATTCCACAGACCAGGCAGGCATTCTGCCCCGGACCCACACTCCCAGTCTCACAGATCATTTTTATATCAATTATGTCTTTACTACTGACACAATTTCAGGCTGTTTGTGTGAAGAATAAATGATCCATAATGGGAAGTACCCACTAACTATAGAAACTCTTGTTTCATCATTTTGTTTCATATTTTATTTTTTATCTTCCCTCATACATTATATCCTCATCCCAGTTTCCCCTCCCTCTAACACCCCCAATCCTTCCCCCACCTCCCCTCTCCCCCAGATCCACTCCTTCTCCATTTCCCTTCAAAAGCAAAGCAGGCCTCCCAGGGATACCAAAAATGGCATAACAAGTTACAATAAGACATAGACTAAGCACAAACCCTCAAGTCAAGGCTGGACAAGGCAACCCAGAAGAAGAAAAAGGGTCCCAAGTGCCAGCAAGAATATGGAAGAGACAGGAGCCCCACAAGGAGACCAACAAAGCTAAAAATCCTGGGCCTAGGGGTCTTGTAGAGACTGATACACCAAACAAGGGCCATGCATGGAGAGGACCTAGATCACCAGCTCAGATGTAGCCTATAGGCAGCTCAGTCTCCGTGTGTAAGGGGGTCTGGGGCTATCTCTGACATGAACTCAGTGTCTGGCTCTTTGATTACTTCCCCCTGGCAGGAGATCTTGCCAGCCCACGAAGGAAGAGGATCCAGTCAGTCCTGATGAGACTTGATAGGCTAGGATCAAATAGTAGGGGAAGAAGACTCCCCCTTTCAGTGTACTAGGGGAGGGGGAGGAGGTGAAAAGAGAGGGAGATGGGACCGAGAGGATATGGGGGGGGGGCTACAATAGATATATAAAGTGCACTAATCATAAATATATATATATATGTATATGTGTGTATGCATACACATACACACAAAGAGAGAGAGGTGGCTTATAGATCTCTTCCTGCTGCCTATAGATCTAGATATAGAACTCTCAGCTTCCTCTCTAGGGCCATGTCTGCCTCTATGCCACCATGCTTTCTGCTATAACAATAATGGACTAAATCTCTGAACTGTAAATCAGCCCCAATTAAATGTTTTCCTTTATAAGATTTGCCGTGGTCATGGTACCTCTTCACAGCAATAAAATCCTAACTAAGATACCCATTTTCTCCTCTCTTAGTGGTTCAGTGTGTCTGGGTTTATGTTGAGGTCTTTGATCCACTTGGACTTGAGTTTTGTGCAGGGTGATGGATAAGACTCTATTTGCATTCTTCTATATGTCGACATCCAATTAGACTAGCACCCTTTGCTGCAGATGCTTTCTTTTTTCCACTGTATATTCTTTGTCAAAAATCACGCGTTCATAGGTTGTGGATTCATGTCTGGGTCTTTCATTGATCAACCTGTTTCTATGCCAGGACCATGCCTTTATTACTTTAGCTCTGTAATACAGCTTGAAATCAGGAATGGTGATTTCAAACTATATTACAGCAATCCTGGATTTGTTTATTTGGTTGATTGTTTTTCCACATGAGGTTGAGCATTGTCCTTTCAAGGTCTGAAAAGCACTATGTTGGAACTGCTTATTTAAAGAATAAATCCTCTATGAAGGAACTTACCAACTAACTATAAAACATCCTTTTATTCTTTTTTAAAAAAAAACCTTATGAAATCCTTAACTTATCTTTTGTCTCACTTAGAAATCATAGAGTAACTAGATTATCTTAAAATAATGGAGCTCATCAAAAAATGTAATACAGTTGTGGGGAATATTTAAATTGCTACCAAATCAAGGTGAATTATCATTCATGACAGTATAGAGCCAGCTTTAGATTTTTTCATCACTGTGACAAAATGCTTGTCAAAAACAACTCAAAAAACGAAGGATTTGTTGACTTGTAGTGTCAGAAATTTTAGTCCATCATGGCAGGGAAGATGGAACAGAGTGACTCAGTTCAGAAACAGTAGGAGAGCAGGCCTTTGCTGACAGGCGGTCTCTTTTCCTTTTATTCTCTCTGGGCCCTCAGCCTGTGGTATGATGCCATCCCTCTTTAGGGCCAGTATTATCCTTTGGCTAATCCTCTCTAGAAATGTCCTCACAGACATACAAAAGTATAATTATTAATCTCCTAACTATTTGTAAATATAATGAAATGGACAATGAAGATTTACTATCACATAGCCTGTGATAAATTAAAAATAACCAGAGGCAGACATAAATGCATGCATATGTAGAGTTTCCATTTTATAAAACATAGTAATCACCTAAAAGTTTGCCTTAAAATAGTTGGAGATATCAGAATAGCACTAACTAACTGTGGGAGGAGGTATAGCGGAAGTGTGTGCAAATGTGAGAAGCAACTTCTATGCTATGAGGTCCGAGACTTCACCTAGGCAGAAGAGAGAGAGCTTCAGGCCTTGGATAAGAAGAAGAGAACTATCAAAGAAAATAACATACATGATTCTAGGACAGATAGAAATAGTATCGGTGTGATACCCTTGGGATATGGTGACACAGGGAACATGATTGGCAAGCAAAGTAGGAATTAGAAAAGGAGGGAGAATAAGAAGATGCTGGGCTGTGGAGGCTGAGCAGAATGACAACACATTGAAATGCATGGATAAAGAAACTCAGCAAGGGAAATTTGTACAGGTGCCTTTGTACTAGATAATTCAGGAAAGTAAGAGCTGTGTGTGAAGGTCTTATCACCTCAGCATGGGTAAGCATGTCAATAAGATAAAAGTGGCACAGGAAAAAAAAATGGGCAGAACTCTGGGACCAAATGAAGTTGTGAAAAGAAGATGAAGGGTCATGGTCTGTTCCAGAGGTCAGAGCTGGAATCACCTATCACAGTGCAGACATCATGCGTTCAGTTAATCTCAGTGAGTTCCTCTTTACATGAAATCCTGTGGTCCCCCACCAGCCACACTCCCTCTCCCCTTGCTTATCTCCTCCTCCACAGAATATGTAATCTCAGTGGAAAAGAAGCCCTGAGTAAGCATTTCCTGAAAAAGCAAAGGGTCAATTTTCATCTGTTTTTTTTCCCCTGTAAATTTACATGTATTTTAAATTTGCTCATTTTCAGAAGTTCTTGACTCCCAGGTTTAATCATTTGCCTTGTTTGCAAACATTGGAACTTGACTTTAGGCCTGAGCATTTCAATTTCCATCTTAGCTGTATGTTTATTGGGGATTTGACCCAAGGAGTTAGCCATTTACCAGTGTTACGTAAAGAATGTGTCCCCAAAGCATGCTATTATAAATACTCTTTTAGGGTAAGGGCAGGACTTCTTCCTTTTGTCATAGTGAGACTTTGTTCTTACTGAAAAGAGCTGCCTATAGAATATTTGCATAGAGGGAGGAACTCGTTCATTATTTTTACTTTTTATTTTATTTTATTAATTACAGTTTATTCAATTTGTATCCCATCTGTACCCCCTCTCTCATCCCCTCCCAATCCCACCCTCCCTCCCTCTTCTTCTGTGCCTCTCCCCCAGTTATTTGATAGGGGAGGTCTTTCTCCCCTTCCACCCAACCATAGTCCATCAGGTCTCGTCAGGACTGGTTTCTTTGTCTTCCTCTGTAGACTGGTAGGGCTATTTCCCCCTCAGGTGGAGGTGATCCAAGAACTCATTCTTATGGCAGCATGTGTACAAAGAGTCTCATGATTGTAGTTAGGTCAACCATAACTGCTATAAAGATTCTGCCAGATATCACTGAAAGAGTGAAAATTCATATTTCATGACAATTTCAGTGTCATCAGTTCTACATGGAGATGATTACAACCAACTCTTGGATATTTGAAATGCTTTATAGGAGCATAAACAGATCAGGAAAGTGTCTGGCATAGGGGAGCACACCAACTCCTGTTAGTTGTCTTCTTAAGGTACAAAAATAAAAATTAAAAAATAGGCACACATAATAAAAATCCTATCTTGTCTCTACTATGTAGTAAGTCTTCTTAATTCATAGTTTAATAAAAAAATATTGCTTAATGGATACAAAGGAGAAAGGCATTTTGATGATTATGAAGAAATAATAGTTGCCATCATCAAGGACACCGTTTTGCCTTCCAGCAGGCCACATCCTTCAGGTTCCCTGCTAGCAACAGCATTGTGTTGTGAGTGAGTGGTCTTATCTTATCTTGAAGACCTGTCAGGAGGATGACCATGGCTCATGCTCCCACAGTAGTCAGTAGAAGGTTAGAATTACGTGGAATGGCTTTGTCACCCAAGTTACTAGAGACTTCACTTTGATACTGCTAAATGTGAAGAGTCTGGTGAGTGAAATGCTGTATGAGAATAAGATGAGCATGGGAAGAAGGTTTTTCAAAGTGTTTTGTGACAAACCTCTTTAGCTTTATTAGTCCTGCCCTGTGCTTTGGCTATTGTATTGTTCTTAACGTAAAATTGATTTTAGGTAATTTTTACAGAAATTTGTTGATAACCTAAAGTGTGGCTTCTACCCCTCGTACAATGAGAAGCAGGATAAACAAGACATGGCTTGTTTGGAACACATTCCTCACCTACTGAAGCTTTTATCAGGACAGAAGGGCCAGCCATGATCTCCATTAAAAAATGTTTCTGTTAAAACTGGCACTGCTAATGTGAACATTACCAAGCCCTGTCTGAAGCCACAGTGGAATCTAAAAAACCGCCAGGTCCTCGGCCGCATCCCCAGAAAGCCTGCTCTACTCTTACTGTCCTTGCCATCTGAAGAAACTGACATGCTTTCATGGTGTGGTCCCTCCCCAGAGGGTGAAAATTCTCTTTCTAAACTTTGCTTTATGTTGTTCAATAGACCACCAAGGGCATATTACAAGGTGTCCTATCTTCTGGGGAGAACAGGGTAGACCTCCAAACTGTGAATGACTTTGAAAGTAAGAAAAAGATACGACCTTAGAGCTATGCAGCTAGGCGGAGCTTGGGTTGACCCAGACGTAAGCACCCAGGAGAAGGTGTAAAGGGTCTGAAAGATGAAATCTACCACTAATCCAACTGGAAATCCTGCCAGGCATGATTAGCACTTAGAACCTAGAATTACCTTTCTGCTTTCTTCATCTGGTGTTTATTTCTGTACCTTCCCCAGACCATAAGCAAGTCATGGCTAAGATGACATCTACATTGTTCTCCATGACTCTACGGCCTCTAGATCAGTGCTTGGCAAATAGTAAATGTTCAGGAAATATTTGTGAATGAGTGAACTTCTACGGGTGTTTTGCTATATAAAACCCAAGGCAGCCACTGACAAGGACAGCTGCATTGCAGGTGATCAAACACCCGCATTGCATTTCCTATCGGGGACATCCCAGAGAGTGCCTGAGAAATGCGAGTTTTGTGTCCTTCTCCGCGCTCTGAGTAATACCGTGCCCTGTCTGCTGACTGTATGTGAATAGATGAATATTATGAATATGAATATGTGAATATGTGAATATATGAATATACGTGATCTATATGCACGGAATGGAAACATTCTAGCTTTCCATGGCAACATTTTTAAAGTATCACGTTCTTGAATCTTGAATTCTTGCACTACGGTTGTTACACTGTTCAGCTATCTCAGAATATTTTGTGAACGTGCTGCTTGCAGTGGTGTCTGGTTTCTGACTGGTGCTTCTAAGGCCAGAGCTGTGTTGCAGGCATCTCAGAGTTTAGAGCTGGGTGGGAGGAGGACATTAGTTCCTCAACGTTAGATGAGAACATTAGTGAGTTATTACAAAATGATCTACTAGCTGCTAAATTGTGGTAGTTTTCCGCACCCTATATTTTCTCCTGTTGTCCTCACAATAAGCCCAGTTCTTGTCCTTTTCCTTCACGTTAATTATATGTATATGTATGCTTTCTGTATATATTCTATATATATATTTTACATATACTTCTTTAGGACTTTTCCCCGTAATTTATCTCAAATTTTGTTTATCAGTAGACATTATACTAGTAATTTGTGATGGATCTTATTTTGAATCAGCATTTACTGTCCAGGGATTTCTGTCTGGGGGAACCTGGAACATGGAGAAAGCCATGAGCAATGCTGTTTACCTCCCTCCTGGCATGATGTGCTTCTCTTAGTGGCCTTCATTTAAGCCACTTAAGGGTTAATGCATGTTTACTACATTGCTCTGCTCTCCTTGTTCTTTTGTTCTGTTCTGTGTTTGTTTATTTGTTTGTTTGTTTTTTCAAGACAGAGACTTAGCTGTCATGAAACTCATTCTGTAGACCGCAATTGCCCCAAACACAGAGATGCACCTGCCTCTGCTTCCAGAGTGCTGGGAATAAGTATGTACACCACTACTCCTGTCTGTCTCCCTGGGTTTCATCCCACTACACAGGGACTTCATTAGTGATATTTGTGTAGACTACAGACATCTAAAATCTGAAACACATACACTCTCCAGAGATTGCCTAAACAATACCTGCTAAGGGCTTTTTTTTTTTAACCTTTATCTCCTAACTGTTTAATATAATACCTAACCCTCAGGCCTTGAAAACTATGGTAGAATAATTGCTGATTGATCTTCCAGAGAACTTTAATATCTTCACAACGCTAGGATTGATCATCTTCTTAGACCTAGAGTTTGATGCTCCAAAATTAAAAAAGAAGTCACTGATAATATGATTGTTTAACCTATAATTTAAAACGCTTAAAGTTTAATTCAGTTAACTTTTCTTTAGAGACTAAAAAGCCACAATAAGATGGGCTACATGGTTAGTTTCTATACTGAATCTATTTTTCTTTCTGTTTTTTAATCATATATTTGGAGCTATGCTTTTGTCAAAAAACATGGCTCAAGGTAGTGAACTATGATGGATTTGATGAAAGAGGTAATCCAACAGTGCTGTTTTACATTGCACAAAAGAGTGGTAAACATGTTTTCTGCCATTGTTAGAAAAATGTAGCACGCACTTAGCTCTCTGCTGATTTCACATCCTTCATTCTTACTTTCAAATTAAAGAAATTAGTTACTTTCTATCTTTTAATAGTGGCTTGAATCACATTAATAACTATCTAGATTTGGTAAGTATTTTGCATTTTAAATTAATTATCATTCTTTATCAGTTCTTTAAGTTCTAACGCTGCTAAATTAGCTCCTTTAACTTAAATGTTTATCATCTTCTGTGGTTTCTCTGCAACTGTCTAGAACTCCAGCTTAATGTTCAGGAGTAAAACACATAGTGTGAGTCACAAAGGAGTAAATCAGGCTGGTGAAAGACATACATTACTATGAATTGAAAGCTCACTAACCGTTGGTGATAGAGAAACAGGAAGCAAGCAGCTGTATCCTTTTCAGCTTTACGAAGTGTTCTGAAATTCGATTATTGCAATGATGGTCACAGCTTGTAAGTTTACAAGGCACATTTTAACTGCATACTTTGACTATATAAGTGAATATTGTAGTATGCATGTTACATCTCAATAAAACTGATTTGTAAAAGCTGTGTCCTGGCGAGGAATAGAAATACTGGTGTGATTTGCATATGGAGGCAACATGATTCTGAAAATCCCTCAGGTGAAGCAGGCCATAACTGTAGCTCTCAAAACAAATGCCATCCCACTGCAGAACCTCCTAAGAGTGTCTTCTTGGCATTGGCTTCCACTTCATCTTTTGAGGTGCAGAAGCTTCAACCTGACCCTGCTGTTCAGCCGGTGATATTGGGTTCCAATTGAGCAGCTCTGGTCTTGAGTCGTGTAGCACATGAGACAGTTGCATTCAGAACTCATCATTAAATAACAACAACACTTGACTTAGCAGCCATATCCATGCTTGCCTCTCAGAATGTAGGCTGCTGGTGTCTTCACAGGCTTGCTTGGGGCCTCTGGGGCTCCCGCAGATTGTGATCATGACATCTGGGATAGCTGTCTCACGTGTCCTGCAGCGGTCAGAGCCTCATCCCTCCTCCACAGCCTCTCATTGTGCAGTTAGACACTGCATTGGTCCAGGCCCACAAGTACAGCAAGGGAAGAAACTAGAAAGTGCCTTACAGCTCAGGAGCGTGACGTAGCTGTGTCCTTTAGGCTACATTTCACTGACTAAAAGACAGTTTCAAAACTGGTTTGGAGAACAGACAAAAATGGCAAAACAGGGAAAATGGCAAAACTTCCTGCTACAATTGTTTAAATTCCATTTGATAAAAAGAAAAAAAAAACAGATGACAACAATCCTATGAATCAGAGCTCTGAGATCTAATTCACATGGAGTAACAATAGAGCCCATTTATCTGCAGGCAAATCTAGAGAATGTGGAGGTTGGTGCTAAGTCCACAACAATGCAGCTAGAGCTATCAAGGAAGTCTATCTTGTGGAAAGGAAAGTATCTGGGTATTGTTACTTATGCAGAGTGCTGGATATTTATTAAACTTTGAATTAATTATCTCACTGGAAGTAGTAGGAAATTTTGGCAAAAATTTCATTTTATTAAAAGCAAAAAAAAAAAAAAAAAGGTGAGAGCAATCTTACAAACCACACACTGAGACCTAAATATGATCAAATGTTAGTGCATTAAGCCACCAAGCACTGTATTTAAATGGACCCCCCTTCTATAAATGGTCTGAGCATAAGGAGTGCTTTGTAGTCTTGAAGAATAAAGTACTTAACAGGAGCCCAAAGCCATGTAGAGGTGTGCAAGGCCAAACTTCCATTACAGTGTCATCAGTCCACACTAGACAGCTGACAAATGTTCTGATTCTCACCATGTGGACCTAGAACTCTCCTCACTAAAAGGAATATCTTGGAGGATGAACAATGAAAATAATGCAAGAATGAGGAGAAACACCCTAAACTCTGTTAACCATTGTTAGAGAAGGAGTTCATAAAACTAGCAGTCTTGGTGAAGACACACACCATAAGGCAAAGCAGAGACAAGTAACACAGAATCACCAGATTTGAATTCATAACCTTATTCCAACCATGAGCCATCACCCACTGTCAACTGTCCCTAAGAAAGGGCCTGCCCTTAAAGTGGATGGCAGAATGCCCAGTGCCAGGACCCTTCCACTATGCTATGTCAGCACTAAAGATGTTGCTTTACATATCTAATTTTCATTTTTTAAGTGGGTAGACCTCATAGCTTATAGATCATATCCTAATAAAAGGCTGAATTTTGGTGGAAGAAATAGCAGCTTAATTTATCTGTATTGATAAATGCAGTCATAGCTCTCTTAAGTTGTCCACTGAAAGAGGGAACAGTTTACACTAGAGAACAGACCTCACTTGCCTGTGGAATTTTCCAAAGGTTATGCCTTGTACTTTGAAAATCTACTTTGGATTCAATTTGGTTCTCGTAGAGAAAATTCCACTGGATTGCTCAAAGTGCAGTGTTCAGTTTCCCTCCAAGTATCCACTTTCTCTCAACCTATAATCCAGGGTGATAGTAGCAGAGTAAGTGTCCAACTCCAGACTATCTGAAGGGATTAAAATATATACATATTAAAAGAGAGGTGAAAAATGAGAAGGGGAGAGGAGTGAAGGAGCCAAAAAGAGGAACAAACCATGCCAAAAGCCATTCTGGGCACCAAGCCACAGTTCACAGTTCATTTTTTAAGCTGTAATATTTTTTAATTTTCAAATTAGGAAGTTACTAAAAAAACCTAATTTCTAAAGTTAAAATTATAAATTACTCTATCAAATTTACTAATATGTCAAATATGGTGTTTAATGAAGGTCGCTTTGGACGGAGTTCCTAAAAGCTATGACGATCTATGTGACATCTGGACTAGGATTTCCCTTTTCTGTGTTGATGGTAGCATTTAACAGTGTTCTGGATCTCAAAATAAAATACACAACTGGCCTGATGTTTTTATCAATGTCTGATAATCAGTCAAATATATTTAATGGTCAATAACGAAAATTTCAGATACTCTATACATTCCCCACCAATATGAAAACTGATATAGAAATATGTGACTCAACCACATCAATAAGCTATGCTAAAGCTTTCATTGAATTACGTGTTAAAATATGAATCTTAAATACATTAATTATGATATATACATATAGAAATGTCTTTATATGTATTGTTGGTAAAAATGCCTAAATTCTAAGTATTTCAAATGATTCTTGTGAAATGAACAGATATTTGGTGCCTGAAGCAAACTCTCCAAAGATGACATGATAAAAGTAAACAAGGAGGTTGCCTGAAGCACCAAATTAAGGCTGAAAAGTCATCCTTGTTGAAACAATTAAAGTGATTATCATACAAAACAGCTCAAGAAATCTGAAATGTTCAAAGGCATCTCTTCACAAATAATGAGCTAATCTGTTACTACCTGGCAAGTGAGATCTATAACAAATAGGATGTGGCAGCTGAGTAGACCCGTGCTTATAGACTTCACCTGAAAAGGGAGTAGGAAAGAAGCAAGAATGGGATTCCTCAGGAGGGCAGAACAACAGCAAATGTATCTCACTGTGAAATCTACTCAGTGAAGATCTAAGATACCTGTGATTCTCTCAGTAAAGTGAACATCCCATGAAACACTGTTCTTCAGACCAAATAAATACTGTTCGTAAGACCTCATTGAGGTCTTTAAAACCTACTCAAATTGCCGAATCTAATATGAGTTTCTATTAGCTATGCAAACAGTTTACAAGAAAGAAATGTTTTGGTAAATTTAGCACATTGATTTTTGGCAAATTGGCCTCTGGCAAACTAGTCATTTTGTATATTGTTTATTTCAACATATTGATTCTTTTAAGCACACTGGCTTTCTTCTGATATCTGGTACCCTCGGAGAACAAAATAAATAAGCAAAGATATGGTTTTAAAAAAACCAATATCAAATGCCACCAGACACTGACTGGGAAAGTGGGCGCATAGAAATGACAGAGCAGGCTTTGCTCCTGAGCTCTTGGGTGCTATGGTTTTAAGAGGAAGGCAAGGATTAAGTGAAGGTTCAGCAAATTATTGTATAGAGTTTTGATAACCACTTTAAGGAAACATGATATGATAAGAAAATAGCGCGTCTGGGAGGAGAACCTGGTAACAGAACTCTTATTTTTACTCCATAATGGAAAAATCTGCAAAACATAAAACTCAGGCTCCACCCATGGACACAGGTAAGAGGATGAGAGTGCCCATTTGGTTGTTCTGCCGGATGAGCAAGTGGCACAGTTTCACTGCAGGAAGACATAGATCATGGAGTAGAGAACATTCTCCCAAGGCTCAAATGCTCTCTTCTTGAACGGTTGAAACCCCATCTCAAAACACACACACACACACAGACATGTGATTTAATTATGATATATGAATGCAACATTATAAATATATATATATAAGTATATAAGTAGCTATGCTTTAAAAATGTCAGGGTAGTATTAATAATCCAATAATCCAGGCACATGAGAAACTGAGGCAGGAGGATTAACAGTCCAAGGCCAACATGGGATCTAAAACAAAACCTTGTCTCAAAATAAAATAAACAAACAAAAAATCAGGGTCCAATACCTAAGAGAGGAAAAACGCTTTCATTTGCAGTGTTTACAGAAGAGCTGAGTTGCTGCAGTGAACGACACAGCTTTGGTTTGACTTTGGTTTTAGTCAACTTATACTTATTTCCAGTGAAGGAGCATACATTTGTCTTAAGACAACAAGAAATAGTTTGGGAAACTAGAAGATCAACATTATTTTTACTGAGTCAAAAATAATAAGACTCAAGGCAACATTATTTTCTTTGTTCTAGCTTCTAGCAACTTTGCTGTGTTGGGCCTCTTTCAAAGCTGTTTGCAGGTTCTCCATGTGTATCCTCCATCCTTTATGTGTACCTGGAGAGTCAACTAGGGCCCTGCAGGATAATCCAGGAGGATCTCCTCATCCCAAGATGCTTGGTCCTATTTGGATTGATGAATTTCCAAGTGGGGTCACATGCAGTCTTCATGATTTGGTTTGTTCCATTGATGCTGTCACCTAACCCACTGCATAGAGGTTCCAGTATTTTAACTGTTAATCAAAATTCACAGGAAATTCTCAAAAGCTTCCTTTGTTTTGGTTGGGTTGGTTTGCTAGAGGATGTACAACAGTCACATACACCCCCCCCACACACACCATCCAAAATTGTGTTCCTGTGATACAGTCTTCAATGAAAGAGGCTGGACAGCCCAGAGACCTAGGATAAAACCAAACACAGCTGGCAGAAAATCAGTGAAATGATGCCTAATGATATTCTGCTACACTCATAGAAATGCCATGTTTAGTTGATATCCATGGGAGGCCTGCCCTTTTCTAAAGAGAAACTGATGGGGAATGGATTGGGCAGGGGAGAACTGGGAGGAGAAAAGGGAGGGAAAACTGGTCAGGATGTAATGTATGAGAGAAGAATAAATTAAGAGGAAGGAAGATGATCATCAGTGATATTGCTGCCATTTGGGTCTACATGCAGGAAAACAGACTGAATTTACAGTGGGGAAAAACTAAGGAAAATAAAGTAGGTAAAGGGAAGAATTAGGTGACCAAATTAGTTTTTAAAGTTGAATAGAAACATCTTACATATCATTTAACTCAAATTCTCTAGGAACTGCTCTAGAATTCAGTCAGCTCCTTACTTAGAGTCAATGATAATAATTACTGTCTTTGCTCCTGTTTGGCCAGCACCCTCCCTGTTCCCCTCCTCCGCTCAGGTCCCGTTCTTCCCCTGACAGCCCCGTTTCTGCCTCTATGTTGCTGCACATGTACTTTTCATGCACTGTGTTAGGTACATCCCTGTGAGACTGACACTCTTTTTCTGCTTTCAGTGTTGGGTATCCAGCTTTGCAAGGGCTGTCCAGCCTTAGACAGCAGGCAATTATGCAGGGACATAGTCTTTTATATCTTGATTGCAAATCTAGTGGCTTATTTGGAATTTAAGTTTCCTTGGGTTTGCTAATATTCTTTCCAAGTGTCTATTTATTAATTTGTTTTGGAAGAAAACATTTTTTTCTCATTTCATCCCAATTTCCTTATGGGATCTCTAGAAGTTTCTGAATGTATTTATTAGCACACTAACTAACATTTACAAAAATTCTGTTTAGTTGTAATCATCATTACTTCCGAGAAATTACCGTTCTATCTTCAAAGTCTTATAAAAGATAATTTTCAATAATGTGAATTTTAAATGATATTTACTTCCCCAGTATTGTCATATGTGTTCTTATATCTAAGAATTGACTGTTTACATAAAATGAATTAAGTAGTGCTCTTGTTTTGACTGTTGAGCCTTTCCTATGGAATTTGGTTACAAGTTAATCTCATTCCTGGCACTCTCCGCCAGTGCCCCCTTCAGCACACCATTGTTGCTAGTCCTGAAGGCCAGCGCTCTGTGTCACTGGGCTAAAACAAACTTTTTGTTATTGAGTCGTGAATTTGTAAATGAGGAAGTTAAGCATTGTCCGTTTTCCACTTTCCATGGATGCTTGAAATGTTTTCACCTGGGTGTGGTAGGAAGACCCTATAATCCTGTCTCAAAAAAAAAAAAAATAGAAATAGGTTTTAAGCATTGCATAGATTGTTATTTCACTACTAGGACTAGTTTTATACCTAGAAGACAGCTCACAGGCTGAAGAAATTTTGTTTTTCTCTTAGTACAAGACTCATTGCTGGGAGAGGCTAAAGATGTTACTAAGCAACTCATGTAAGACACCCCTGCACTGAAGAACTACATGACACCAAACTTCAGGGGGTGCTCCTGATAGCTCAACAGCATCCCTCTCCCAGTTCTCTCTCTGGAATAGGCTGAGCTCCTTTCCCACTGAAGGGCACAAACACACAGATCCTACGCAGCCTATGTTTCAACTTGGAGAGGCACTTCGTCAGCTTATGAATATTTGTTCTGCTTCTTCCTGGTGTCTTTAACATGTTAGTGGCTTTCATGACCTCTCGTTTACAGTCATGAAAATATGCTGCTTTCTGATCCTTAAGGATTTCTGAGAGGTCTTAGAGTCATCCCTTTAAAAAAACTAGCCCTGTGAGAGAACTCCCAAGAGTACAGTTAACGGTACCAAAGCCCTTACCGTTTGTTTACACAGGAACGGTGCTTTTTTTCTTTGTTCTCGTTTAAAAATAATTTTGCTACAGGGGTCTTTCCTGAGACTCATACTCCAACCAAGGACCATGCATGGAGATGACCTAGAACCCCTGCACAGATGTAGCCCATGGCAGCTCAGTGTCCAAGTGGGTTCCATAGTAATGGGAACAGGGATTGTTTCTGGCATGAACTGATTGGCCTGCTCTTTGATCACCTCCCCCTGAGGAGTGAGCAGCCTTACCAGGCCACAGAGGAAGACAATGCAGCCACTCCTGATGAGACCTAACAGACTAGGATCAGAAGGTAGAAAAAGAAACCCTCCCCTACCAGTGGACTTGGGAAGGCGCATGGGTGGAGAAGGGGGAGGAAGGGAGGGTTTGGGAGGGGAGGAGAAAGGGAACTAGAGGGGGGATACAAAGTAAATAAAGTATAATTAAAAATAAAAAAATAATAATTTTTGCTATTAACAGTTTCTTACTTGTAAATAAGATATTGTGATGATATTCCAGTCTCCCATTGTCTTCTCTTATATTTTAAATTTTTCATGGATTTTTGGTGTCCTCTATGAATTCATTATTTCATAACAGCAACACATAAAAGCCACTTAGAAAATTATTATTGAGTGAATGTCTTTAATTGTATGGTTTAGAAATTCATACTTGGTTACAGATCATGAATTCCAGTCACTTACCTTTTTCTATCATGCCTTCAGAACTGCTCTGCTTTGTGAAATCTGTTTTACTCTTTCTGCTGGCTGGAGGATCCTTTTTCCCCCCCAATTTAATGCATGGTAACATAGCCTAAAAGATATAAGGTCTTTCAGGAAAAGAAGCAAACCATGAATCAGGGTTGCAGTAGTTAACTTAATTGTTATACAGAGAAGGGCTGAATGCCATAAGAAGCTGATTCATAGAAGAAAATGGGGTTAATCTCATATAGGAATTTGCAGTGAAGCCTCAACCTGTGATACATTAAGTAGGATGGAGTTTGTTTTCATCCATTCCTGAAATACTCATTCAGTAGGCAGTTTGCATGCCTATTCTGTGTCCAGGGACACAAATATAAGTACAATATTATTTTATCTTCTCGTATGATACAATTTATGAATCATAACCTCATAGAGTGAAACCTCAGGAGGAGCCAAAGCTCCTGAAGCTGTTTGATGAGAGCCATTGGAAGATCCACAGAGCATGACATGAAGGTTGGAAGTGAGGAGAGCCAGCTTTGCTGTGGGAATTTAACAGTAAAAAAAAAAAAAAAAAAAAAAAATGTTTAAAATTGGGACCGAGAAAGAAACAGAGCAGGGGTTCCAGATACGCAGAATAGTTATTGAAGGAGAGATGTTTAGCTGGGGGCTCTGGGAGGGAGACATAAAAGAAGGGAGGAGATGGGGACAGTAGGGACTGGAACTGTAGTCACCAATACATGAAGTTTTGTATAAACAGAATTTATGTGACTTGTCAGAAACTTTGGATAGAAGAAGCAAGAGCTGTACTCCATGGCCAGTTAACATATGAATCAACTAATTCTGTGTTCTAGAAGGTTTGCTTTAAAGACAGGTGAACTTGTAAGAGTCTGGTATTATTAGCCCAAGGCTTGTGTTTGGAAGTTTAGGAAGTCAAATGGATGAGTCAACACTGTGGTGGAATGTGATGGCTTTGGTGGCCTCTCCGTTTATCTGTCAAGTGATCGAGTGTTTCAGAACTATGTGTGTGGTGTTCTATGATGGAAGGACCTGAGAAATGCATAGCAGATATGAAATTGTTACTTCATCATTAAACTGTAAATGGTGTAAAGGGGAAAAGCTAATAGAGAAATAAAAGGATGAACAGCAGACTTCTACACAGAAGAATCAGCACCATGAAAGGGAAAGGGAAAAACTTCCCACTCTGCAAGTTTAGTTAAAGGGTGGCTGTCCCGCACCACACAGACCGCTGTGCTTAAGAAAGGACAGTATGGGTTGAGTTAGGCACCTTATGCCTCCGATACACAAGAACCAAAAATTTGAAATTTCCCATGAGCACTTTGTATGCATATGATCAAAGATGCTCCAGATGTTGAAGCTTGAGGTACATATCTTGGAATCCTCAGAATATAGGTGATTATTTAAAGACTACATAAGTACTTCTTGGTTTTCATGTCAGTTTTGAAATGACTTTTTTTTTTAATGTGGATTACATGCTTTGGTGTAACATTTGATTAGTGGATTAACAGTTTTCCTCTGGTGGAAATTGTCAGTTTATTTTGCACTGGTACCTAACATGCCAGGTGCCCTTTATCTATAGTGATCCCCTTGTGATAAACTGACAGTTTGAAAGCTTTGCCAAGTTTACTATCACACAAAACACCATCCAATGTTTCGATATGCTTTGTTATCTTTGGGACACTGATCATTGAAGCCCATCTCTTCCCATGTGTTCTACCCTTGAAATACATCACCAGCCTTTGATGTTTTAACATAAAATAAAGCATAACCAGTTAAATCTTGGTAAGAATTCTTAATAACTTTGTGTATGGAAGTTTTTCCAATTCTTCTTGAGTAAGAGCAACTTGTAGGCAGAGAGAAAAGCTACATGAGGTTCATTTAGTATCTTTTGTGTCCATGAAACCCAATTCTAAATCATAATGTATAGCAGACACCAGGTTAGATGATGGAAGAAATAACATACTGTCATTGGGGCAAATAAAGTAAGCAGTCACAGTTGTGTGTGGAGAAGGGGTCAAATAGAAGACTCTATGGTTTGTAAAGGAATAATGACTAGCCTTTCTCAGGGACATAGAGTGAAAAAAAATCACAATAATGTTTGAATTCATTCCCAAATGCTAAGTTGTATTAGCTTCAGCAGTTACATGTGAAAATTTCAGTTGGTCACCCTCATGCTAATGTTCTGAAACATATGCACAGTTAATTTTAAAGCAATATGCTTGATTATTTGGAGCATAATAAGTACTTGGAAAGGGAGGACAAAATGGTAGTCTTTTGCCAAGTAGCTAAGTAGTGAAAGGACCAGCATGCATTCTGCAGGAAGAGGCCGCGATGTATGTATATATAGAATCATGTTCACAAAGTGTAGGTGCATGTGGCTGTTGTAAGGTCATAGTAGAATGTTGACAAGTGAACCGCCACAGTGGCTTTGGAACCTGGTCTCCGAATTTGCAAAGGGAACATGAGCTGTACACAAGGTAAAACAGGATGACACACTCCCTTTTTTGGTAAGAGTGAATGGGGACCAATAAATATGAACAAACGCCTGAATTAAGAAAAGGGATGAACAGAAGATGGATTTAAGATAGACTGAGCATTAGAATCTGTAGAATGCTGCGGCTAATTGAATGAGTGAACAGTAGACAGAGATGATGGCAGAGACTCTTCGATGCCTCCCTCTGGTACGCCAGCCTGGATTAGCATGAGAAGAGTTGGCCCGTCCCAAGCTTTGCTGAATGGAGAACCTGATGGCACCGCAACCATGCTACTCCTGAGCTTCTTGTACACCCTAAGAAATCGCACTAACTCTTTTGGGTTTCTAAGGCACTGAGCATAGCTACTTTTATAGTTATAAAACTGATTTACAGTTTTGAGAGAATAAACATGGACTGAGGGAGGGCTTTCCTGGAAGATGATGTCACTGTCTTAGGACAAAGTCAACTGCATTAAAACTGTTCCATAAGGCTGCTGTCCCGGACTGGAAAATTTATGGAGCTTTTGTTCTCGGTTTCTTAGCCACCTCTGAGGTGTTTTGTGTACTAAATTCTTTGTTCATTCCAGATATGTTGAATCCATAGACACAGACTATCTAAATGAATGAACCAAGTAATGGCTTACAAGCTGCAGAAAGGGACCATGGTGATGACTTTCATGCCTCAGCTCTGCATGGCACTCACACAACCTGGCTGGATGCCATCTAAAGTGCCAACCACAGTTCCCAAGCACTAACTGAATGTGACTCAAGGCCCACTCAATAGGACCAAATCACACTACAAAAGAGTGGATTTGGTGACAGAATTTTCAAGTGTTAGAACACAAGTCATCACAGCTGATCCTTGAGGTATTTGATCAAACCTCCATCAGACTTCTGAGAATAATGGAGTTGTATGAATCTGCCTCTTCCCTTGCCATCGGCCCTATCTTACCCAAGTCTCTGGAATGTCCTTATGCCTTGAGCAGCTATCATTACTACAGAGTCATAAATACGACAACACTTCTGTTCTTTGAAATGGAAACATTCCTAGTCTCTGAGCAATAGCGTCATAATTGGAGGATCCATTTATCTCAAAGTTCTGCCACTCAGATGCAATTCCAGTCACTTCGAAGGTAGTCTTTTATTTTTCTCTTTCTTTCATACATGTGAAAAGAGAGACTGATCCCCACCCTGGCCCTTTCTTGATGCATTTACAAAGCTGGAGCCAGACTGATTGAAGACCTTTGTTGCTGTAAAGACAGAGCAGAATGCAGTTACGGGAGAAGAAAGAGCCTTAACTAGTATTTCTTATCCCGTGATGGCTAATTTTTCTTCTCTGATACCTTTCCAAAACCATGACAAGGTGACATCTATTTAGAATGCATTTAATTGCAACTTTCCAAAGCTGAAACAGTAAAACCTCAGAGGATCCTACGTCACAATTCTAAATGTTTGGAAAAGCAGAAGATGAAGTGTAGTGTCAGCGGAGGGGGCAGAAAATGGAATCTTAAATAGTCTGCCCGGTCTAGTGATTATGCACTAACAAAGAGGATTGCCAGCCTGATTTTAGTCTCTGATTTCCATTCACGTGGGGTCTGCTCATTATCATTAAGGTCTTTTTGGGTAGCCACAGGACTTAGGATCTGAAGAATAGTGACAGCATTTTGTTACACTAAAATGTGGTAGATGCAGACACAAGAAACTTGATCCCTGTTCATCTCTACAGCAATCCCAAGGCAGGTTGAAGATCTCACCTAAATTATAGTCAGAGTGTGTATGTGTGTGCCATTCTGTACATCTAGATGAATATGTACAGAATACATGAATGCATGAATACATGAATGCATGCCATTCTGTACATCTAGATGAACGTGTACAGAATACAGGAATACATGAATGCATGCCATTCTGTACATATAGATGAACGTGTACAGAATACACGAATGCTTATTCAGAATGGAACACACCAAAATCTTATGTGAATATCCAAATTTAATGATGTAAAGCACCAATTCTCAACCTCCCTAGCACTTCAACCTTTTAATATAGTTCCTCAACCATAAAATCATTTCATTGCTACTTCATCACTGTAATTTTGCTACTGCTCTGAATCATAGTGTGAATATGTGACATTCAGGATATGTGACTCCCAGGTGTCACAGCACACAAATTAAGAACCACTACCATAGAGGCTGAAGAGATGACCCAGCAGTTATGGGTACTACCTTTGCAAAAGACCCAAGTTCCGTTCCCACTACCCACAGCCTCTGTCGGCACCTGCACTCACGTGTACAAGCAGACACAAAGATGCACATAATAAAAATTAACATTTTAAAAAATTAATGACTCAGACATTGGTTAAGAATTGACCTCATTTAACAAAAATTGTATGAAATCACTTAAAATAAGGAACTGGAAATTTTTCACTATATTTTAATAAGCTTTGATTATTTGGTGGAATTTATTATCGTAATTTGGAAAGAATAGCCTTTTATTCATTAACTTGGTAAATGTATTACCAGCTAACAAAACAGAAGGTCATGGCTATAGTGTGCCAGGTGTTCAGATGAGAACAATGCTACTAGGGAAACTGATGATTCCCCAGTCCTCCCATCCTCAGTGTCTACTCATCTAGTGCCTTGTTTGTACTTCCAAGAAGCCAGAGCTATGATCTCTTGTTCTCACTGAAATGGGGTGATGGGGTGGTAGGGAGAAATAGGAAAATACCCTTACTCTACTATAAACTCATAATTATTATGTTTGTAAAGAGTATGCAAAACCTATGATCTTTTGTTCACTGACATTTTATGAGAAGCACTGATCTTAAGAATTAAGCAAGAAAAAAAAAAGAATTAAGCAGGACACTGAGAAATCCTCCGGGCAACTGTCCAAATCAACACAAATACATCATTTCACATGGATTTAAAACATCCCATTTTATGAAGGTTTCTATAATCACCTTATAAAAAGACAACTCAATAATAACGATTTCTTTTGAGGAGACATTTGATTTCCCAAAAGTAAAGGGCGTTCCTTTAAAAATATCAAGTTTCCCATGACACTGATGTGGCATTTGAATAATACCACAGCATCAGTGACAATGAGGGACTCTTAACCTGATTGCTTTTATATACAGCCCATCCATGGAGCCCTCTTCCCTTCTTCTATCCATTTATTATTTATGGCATAGCTGACACCTCTTGAGATGGGCAGCTCCTGTGGACGGATACTGTATTTTAGTTCATCTTCATCTCTGTCTCCCACAGGGCTTTCAAATTACAGATCTCCAGGATCAGTGAATACATAAAAGAATCACACACAGACCAAGAGGAATATTGATATAAACAATAAAATTTTTTTCTTGGGTGGAGACACAGTATACCCCAACTTTTTCAGTAGTAATGAGTAGTCAGTATTTTCTAGGAGTGAATTTCTGGGGGACCATGTAGGTCTGTATAACATGAGCCTGTATTTTACAAAGTGCTAATTCTGCCAGAACTGTCCTGTGACCTATGAGTCAGGGACGTGAAGGGAAGACTTTAACCTTGTTGAGTCTTCTATATACAATAATATTGAATTAGAATTGCTTCATCTACTTTCCTAGTTAAGTTGCTAAGAGATACTAATGGGATCACAGATAGGAAAGGGCTCTGAAAGAGGGGTGTGAAGGAGATGGCCTTAATATCATCATTGCTAATAACAGAACATCTTGGGTTCTTCCAGCATGCGTTGTTGGTGTTTTGTTTTGTTTGTTTTGCTTTTCATTATCACTATGGCAACCCACCTACCAAACCCAAGAACACAAACACTGACGAACTGAAGTCCATCCAAGGAGAATCCATTTAAGAGGACAGAAGGTCTCACAGTCAGTCAGCTTTGCACTATAGTGATGTGTCCAAATGTCTGTCTATCAAAGGTCCAGATCTTAGAGAAGATTCATTCATTTGCCAGTTGGCCCTCAGCTGCCATTCAGGCACCGTCCTGATGTCTCTTTGTACATTCCTTTCATTCGTATAATGTTTTCCAACTTCAAAGGAAGTGAAGTGGGTCCCCTGCTATGGTAACGAGCTGAGGCATTGGAGCATAGAAGCCGATAACACTATAATCCACAAATATCATCACTACCTAAATTTGTTTTGATCTGGATTTCCTGCTGGGCTTTTCGTTCTTAAAAAAGTCTAATGAATTTGTGAGTTTAAGAAAATGAGTTCATTTTCTGTCTCTAGATAGATTCCTAAGATCTGAGCTATATATTCTGTAGATTATTTTTTTTCCTTCTTTGAATCCAGGCCTGCTCTTTTGATAAATCCAAGAAAAAAAAAAGTGGTACTGACTCACAAAATTCTGTGCTTAAGTCTAGAACAAGGCTTACCAGGACAATTAGTGCTCATAACTCGTAACTCAACATCCCCCAAGTTTGCACTGCCACGTTAAACTTCTCCAGCGTTTTGCAGTTGCCACCACTGCACACATCCCGTAATGTGGTTTGGGAATATGTCTCCCGAAGTGCTTCTGCTATAAAATAAAAATAGATTTGGCTGCCCGCTAAAGAGAGTTCTTACAAAGAGACATTCATTATTCATCCCTCCATACTCTTAGGGCTTCCCACCAGAGGTCTCAGAGGCCTTCACTCAGAGGCACTTATGGGCCTGACCTTCTGAGAACATTTTGAAAGGAAGCAGAGGCTTCCTCCTGGCAATGTCATTCCATGTTCTGCAAACTGAGTGGCATAGGTCAACCTACTCAGCACAGGAATAAGTCTGGCCTAACTGATACCTCTCATAGAAGGGAATTAATTTTGACCATCATTAGATCACTCTGAGACAGTGTGTTCAAGATTGTGTAACATCAGTTGTCAGATCCAGGTTGGTTAGGATTTTGCCTAGCAAAGAAACCAAATGCTTACTGGGATGCTTTTTTTGCAAGTGCCTTTGTAACATTTTTGACTAGTCAAAAGACTCTTTCTGGAGTTTACAGATACACACCTAACTCATCTATCTTTCATTGACTCCTGAGGCAGTGTAACTCGCATTTATCTTTCATGACTTAGCACATTTAATGTGGTTCCATTTTGACATTGCAGAGAGCTCATCAGCCACTGTTTTTACATTATTTAGGTCTGAGGACAGTGGCTGCCCTGGGGCATAATGGTGGGAACATTCCTGCCTAATGTTCTGCCTCCACTGTCCACAGAACAGAAGTAAAGGCTCATCTTATTGCTGTTGGTGGGGGGAGGTTAGGTAGGTCGGTGGGTGTGAGGCTGTGTAAGCAGATAAATGATAAATGACGACTGGGAATGGGTAGAAATTTTAGGCCTTTAACAAATTATCCTTTTAGATTATTCATTTTAAGTTATGAGGTTTTTGAGTCCATGTAATTTCATAGCCAAAGCATAGATCCCTGTACTAATTTCACAGAAGTGAACCTTAGAATTAACATAAATACACACACACAAAAAAAACCCTGCTCCATTCCTTGAAATAATCGTTTCAAATTTCAAGAATATATGACAGACTACTGGAATGCCAATATGATTGTTTTATTTGAATGTTTAATAAAATGTTGTGTTAGGTATTTATTTTCTTTTATTCGACCATATGCCTAAGAGAAGCAATTTCAAAAAGGAAAGCTTTATTTCCGCTCACACTTCTGGAGGTTTCAGTTGATGGATGTCTGGCCGCATTGCTGTGCACGTGCAGTAGGGCAGAGCACCCTAACGGAGAGGCTCAAGTAGACCCCTTCCAAGCCAAGCCTCTTAGAACCTGTTTCCCCACCCAGGCTCTGCCTCCTGATAGCTCCTTCACTTTCTAATAAAGCCACCAGCATGTAAGTCTATTAGCGGTTGAATCTATTCATGAAGTCAGGGCACCCATGATCCAGTCATTTTCCACAGTCCCCACTGGTGAATTCTGCTGTGTAAGGATCCAGGCCTTCAGGAAAGATCTTTCAGGATTCGTACTTCATTATAAATCGTGACAAATATTAACAATTCTAGACATTCCTTTTGGTCACATTTGTCTATATGATTGGTTTCATTTTCCAGACACAAAGAATTATTTCACTGCTACTATTTATTACTCACGTTTGAGTTTTCCTGTTTTGGGCAGTATACAGCTCCACACATTGCCTTCAGCTACTCTGATTCAAACCCTGAAAACTGAAAAATGAAAGAACAGTTCTGCCCTTGAAGAACTCACAGATCCAATCTTTGGAGGGACAATTTGATATGGGGTCAGAAGCATTTTGATGGAAGAGAGAATAAACCTGTAAGGAGAAGAAGAGGAAAAGTTAATATCTGAAGCTTGTTTTGTGTTATCTTCTGGAAAGCAATGACTGATGGATATCAATATAATAAATTTTCCGGATACAAGCAACCATATTTAAGATATTTGCTATTGATAGTATTTAATCCTTGAATTCGAGTCTGTTTAAGTCTACTGATTTAATCTTTATTTAAGACTTACATGTACTCTCTGTCATCGTGTGCAGGTAATTAAGATGCTTTATGTACCTAAGGGAAGCCATGTGTCTTTTTCAGTAGCTATATCCTGAGACACATTTCCATGGGGATTTTAATTTTATTATGTGTAAAGAACAAACATCACCTGTTGTGTGATGAATACGAGTATACATGAAGCTTTTAATCGCTCTGTTAATGGGATAATGAATTATGTTTGTTTCTAACCAACACAATATCTACCCAATTTATTAGCAAATAACCTTCATTTGGCTATAAAAACAATGTGGTGCTATGAGTGGAAAAACAGAATAGAGCACGTAATTTATTCACCGATGCGGGGCCTTGTTTCTGGTACCTCATATGAAAACTAAGTGGAAATGGTGTTAGAGCCGTGTCATTGCATATCAGAGCTCTGCGTCAGAAGCTGACGATGCAGCGGTTCATATGCCATTATTGTCACCCTCGGGATTTATAACCTCGTTGAAGACAGAAATGTTAATTAGGACCAAAATGTGTGATCAGGGAGCATTTTGATGATGAACAAGGCCCACCAAAATCTAAAGAGAAATAATTCTACCTTAATGTCATAAAGAAACAACATGTTACATCAGGCCGTAGGTGGTTTTGTAAGAACTACGAGAATAAGGAAGATTCCATGCATGGGAACCTCTAACAGTATTCAAGGGTCTGAAATGGAAATAACTGAGCTTTCTGGGAAGTCTTCCTTGCTTACTGCTGGATAACCAGAGCCCAGATACTGTCCACGTGTGTTAAACTGGGGCATCTGGCTGTGACCAGAACTTTAGCAATGGAGTGGATTGATGAGAGAACAAAAAAAAAAAAAAAAAAAAAAGCCAGACAAGGGGTATCATACCTCAAAGATCTTGTATGTCGGTAACAAAGAGTGTGAGCTTTGTCCTATAATTAAGCACTTCTTTTTTTTTTTTTTTACTGTTAGTTTCTTTTTTTAATTCTTTATTAATTACACTTTATTCACTTTATATCTCCCCCTGTGGTTCCCTCCCTCCTCATGTCCCAATCCCTCCCTTCCTCCACCCTCTGCATGCATGCCCCTCCCCAAGTCCACTGATAGGGGAGGTCTTCTTTTCCTTCCTTCTGATCCTAGTCAATTAGGTCTCATCAGGAGTGACTGCATTGTCTTCTGTAGCCTGGTAATGCTGCTTCCCCCTCAGGGGGAGGTAATTAAAGAGCAGGCCAATCAGTTCATGTCAGAGAGTTCCTGTTCCTATTACAGTGGAACCCACATGGATACTGAACTGCCATGGGCTACATCTGTGCAGGGATCTTAGGTTATCTCCATGTATAGTCCTTGGTTGGAGTATCAGTCTCAGGAAAGACCCCTGTGCTCAGATTTTTTGGTTTCTGTTGCTCAACTTGCAGAGTTCCTGTCCTCTCCAGCTCTTACTGTTTCCCACTTCTTTCCTAAGTTTCCCTGCACTCTGCCCAAAGGTTGCCCATAAGTCTCAGCATCTGCTTTGATAATCTGCAGGGCAGAGCCTTTCAGAGGTCCTCTGTGTCAGGCTCCTGACTTGTTCTCTCTTTTCTCCTTCTTCTGATGTCCATCCTCTTTGCCTTTCTGGATAGGAACTGAGCGTTTTAGCAAGAGTCCTCCCTCTTGATTAGTTTCTTTGGGTGTACAGATAAGTCTACCTTATATTATATGTCTATTTGAATGACTGGGCTGGAGAGATGGCTCAGCCCTTAAAGGCCAGGCTCACAACCAAAAATTAAGCACTTCTTAAACACATTTCTTGAAATATCAGGCATGGGACATTCATGAGCTTCACTCAAAGTTCTTATATCTAAAGACTGGTTTAAACAAAGTTGAGCTTAGTGGTTTAGACTTTCTTGTTTATATTATAAAGCTCCAAAAGAGACCTAGATCATTCTTCAGATTTCTAAGATCATGGATCTTAATCAAAGGCAAGTTCCTCTCTAGTCTGGAGTTCTCTACATGTTTTCTGAAATCTACTCTGAGCAATTAAGAAGCCATTACAGGTTTTCTAACAAGTAGTTGACATTCGAGCATTAAATTTTATTTTACAAGATTTTGGGTAAGGGCAAGGGTGGAAGTGAAGAGGCCGTGTGAAAGGCAGCTGCCTGAGTTCAGGTAGAAGATAGCGATGATGACGTGACATTAAGAGTGGAGAAGGATGGATGGGCTCTAATTGACATTCCAGGGGTAGAACATGTCAGAACAATGAGCACATACAGGCGGTGCCCTGATAAGGACAAAGAGCCAAATGTTCCCCGTCCACCAAACCTGGCCTCTCTCTGTTCTTTGCTGCCAAGCTTTGCCCCAGGCTTGGGGCTGCATTCATTCTGGATAAGGATATCTTTACTTCTAGTTAGTGGTTGATGACATGTCAAGAGAGAACAAAAGGAGTGTCCAAGAAGATGGCTATGTCTAACCTGGGTAAGGTTGTTTTGTATTTTTCTTCAGACGTCTTTTAATTCTTTTCAAAGTATAGCTCCTGAAATAAAGATCTCTAGGGAAGGAATAACAAATGTGTAAGTTGCTGTTCTGAGTAGATTCTGCCAAAAGCTAAAGTTTTATCTTTATCACATATTAAACTATAGGTACTATCATATATTATATATAATATATGATATATAATCTTCTGAGATTTGAAGCAGGGGTTACAAGTCCAAATGCTTACAATGTCCATTTGAGCATCGTAAATAAGTAGACTAGGGAGCTGGCTGAGAGTCTGTGTATGAACCTGACATATAATTTCTCCATTTACCGAAAAAAAAAAAGCATTGCTATCAATTTGCTTTTATGTAAGCAGCCTACTCTGTCTCTGTTTTAGAACGATGTGAAATGACTTAGGCAGTGAGGCACGTTTCTCCATTCTAAGAGCAGCATCTCCAAAGAGCCAAAGAGTGACACCTGCACACCTGTGCTGTAGGTGACGCAGTGAAGAGTGGCGGGTCGGGAAGCTGTACTTTTCAGGAGAAACGGAGTATTTCACTTCTGATACAAAATCTCACAGTTTAAATGGTTCGTGGAAATTTTTATAATATGCTGCACAGAGTAAATAAAGCAAATCTGTGGGCCATGCTTTCTGATCTCTGCCTTGGCCCATATGGACTATCCTCTCCACACATGGGTCTGATTTCTTTGAAAGCTTAAAATCCATATTTTTAGGTAGACAGGTGTTAAATGACCTGCTAAGTTGCCCTGGAAACCTATGTTAAATTGGTGAGTGGGAAGAAAAAAAAAATCCCTGTTTTCTGAGCCAGTAACTGGAGCAGTGTCCTTATTTTTGCATTAAGCCTTGGCTATGGAAAGGCATATATATATATATATGCAGGTTAGTGTTTTAATTTAAGTAATACCATCAGTGAAGCAAAGGCACAGAAATCTTCCAGGATAAAAGTAACAAAAAGCATGAAGTCCAGAGCTGTGAAATGGAAGGCAATTTACTAATGTGCATTTTCCACTGGCATTCAAACCTGGTGGATTTGGTTTCACAGAGAGAGGAATGTTAAAGCAGTATATCAATAAGGACCTTGATGTCGGGGAGACTGTGAAATAGTGCAGGGGGATTTAGGCCTGCAGCTAACATGATGTCACATTGTGGTTCATGGCAAGACTCTTAATGGCACACGTGTGAGCACGTAGATCAGATCCATCTGTTGGAGAAGGAGGTTCTCACACGGGTGGTAATCACCCTCTTTCTCAGAAACTCAGAGGAGGTGTTTAGTCCCTGCTGATGGGGAAGATTAGAATCAAGCAAGTTTTGTGAATAGAAAATGATGAGCAGATGAATCTGCAAGGAAATGGAAATGTGATGAGATTAGTCGCTGATGCACACCTCTCTGCAGGGAAAAAATACAAAGCTTGAAGAGCTGTCAGGCTGGAAAAGATTTATTTCCTGAAGTGCAAAGAAGAGGTTTGAACAAAGCTATCATTTTCGTAGACACTGCCAAAGTGAATTGGTTATGGCTCTTTCTTAAAAAGCTGCCATTTAGGAGTTGCTGGGTCTAACATGGTGGGGAAACGATGCTATTGTCATCTGAAAATGCCAGCTTCACACATGCCTTCTACCAACAAATACTGAAGGACAACCAGACATATACCATCTCCATGATATATGCTTCAGAGGCTCCGTTACTTTGGGAAGATAAACTCCCTATAGATGGTAGGCCTTAGGCACTCAAAAGGGCCCTTTGTGGTGCCCAGGGCCTGTGTTTGTCTTGAGCTTCTCAATACTGTGAGCTCACTGTGTCAAAGATAAATCCTCAGAAGATGAATATGGTGGCATTTTGGTCTTAAATCTGAGGATCCTGGTTTCAGGGATCAGGCAGTGTCTTGAGCAGAGCATCTGTGGCTGTGTGCTTTCCCGTAAGAAGTTCTTAGAAAAACAAACTTTGTGAGAGGAAGGCGGTTCAGCGCAAACCCCTGTCAGCTGTTTTCCCATCTGTTCGCAAGTAACTAACAATCATGGAACTTAACAAATGGATTCTCTTGTTTCTGTCTAAATATCCTTCCTTGCATAGAAGAGGGTGTGATCACTTCTCTTCAGAACATTGCCCCATGCCTTCTGGATCACCTCTTTATGAAAGGTCACCATCCACCTGTCCTTCTCGTTCCTTTCTTCCTTCTCTCCTTCCTGATTCAGTCCTTTCTTCTCCTCCTTCCTCCCTTTCCTTTCTTTGCTCATTTCAGAAGATTTCTTATAATTTCAGCCATCTCAATCATTTTAACATAGTATTCTTCCTGAAATATCTGATTGAAAGAAGTTGAAAATAACAGGGATGCATATATCCTCAGATCACAGAAAATGTGGCCCTCAACTCAGCTCTGATGGTCAGCAACATGGAATAGAGCAGACAAACTGAAGTGGGGCTGGAACACCTCTGCACCTCTGTCTGATTTATTTTTTTTAATATTTTATTTGTTGTTTTATTAATTACAGTTTATTCACTTTGTATCTCAGCTGTAGTTCCCTCCCTTGTCCTCTCCCTCATCTCCTCCCATACCCCTCCCCAAGTCCACTGATAGGAGAAGTCCTCTGATTTCTTAATACCAAACTGTAGGTCAAATAAGAGAAATTGCACATAAGAAAACCAAAATCAGAGGCATTAATGCTAGCTTCCAGTTGCTTTTCCATTATGGAAAGATGGGGAACCACTGAGGTTAATTTTAGCTCTGTGATTTCACCTTTGGAGCTTATCTTCAAGAGTGGCTGCTCCTTTGGGACCTACCCTTTAATTTACTGTTTGCTCACAGTTTTCTTTACGGAGGTGTCAAGAAGCGTTTGTCTTTCCAGAAATGTAAAAGTCTGAGCTCACAGGCAGAAAGGTCTACATCCCAGCCCAGCCTTTATATCCACTCCTGAGTATTCTTTGAGAAGGTCATTTCTCTTTTTTCCACCTGCAAAAAGGAGATAAAGTAACTTTCAACCTATTATCTCAAGAGAATTGGGCATCTAGAATTTATAAAATTTCTTGAAGATAAAAACTAGAAAATAAATATGCTATCTACTATAGAACAGTATCTTTTTAAGGAGCTCAGTGCTCTTGGAAATACCAACATTAAAATCTCAAAATACTGAAATATATTCACATATATATATATATATATATATATATATATACATACATATGTATGTCTATTTTAGTACTTTGAAATATGTATGTGTATTTATACACATCTACTCACATATCCATATATTTGTGTGTGATTGCATGTACATACTTCCATGTGTGTGACATTATCTGAATTCATATTAATTCATGAATTCATGCCTGTCTGAAGCTCAAACGCCAGCTTGGAATTTTGGAACCATCATTTCTAGCAGATTGAGTTATTTCTGGTGAAATGATATCAGACTAAGAAGCTCATCTCTCTAGACCTCAGTCTCCTCTGAGTGAGCTGAAGCAGGATGGAGCTGACGCTCTGTTACTTTTGAGTTCTCTTAACAGCTATTGGCATTCTGGGGTATGAAGGGACACAAAGGAAGTGGGTGTCTGAAAGTTCTCCATACATGAAGATATCAGAGTAGGAAAGTGTTCAGTAGGGAGGTCCCTTTATGCGTTTTCTTCATATTGCTAACTGGGACTAGAAGTACCCAACACACACAAACAGAAAAAGCCACTCCAGTTCACCCACTGAGTAAATGTTCAGCCGCAGACTGGAAAGACAGTTCTGTGGGTAAAACAATTTTTTTTATACAAGCAGGAAGGCCAGAGTTTGTTTGGATCCTTACAACCTATATAAAGCCAGGCATAGTAGCACAATTTCCTCCCAATGGCAGGATGGGAGGTGGAGAGAGGAGAATTTCTGGAAAGTTACATGCCAGCTAGCTTGGCATCACAAAGATTCCTGTCTTGAGGTGGAAAACAAGACAACACCCAAGATTTCCTCCGACCTTCACATGCATATGGGTACCATGAAACACCTGCACATATGTGTGAAAATGCACACATACATACATACACACACACATACATACACATTTTTCAAAAGTAAAAAAAAAAAAAATTCACCAAGCTTATTTTAACACCCATGATATATGAAATTCTCCCTAAGCAAAGAGGCCTTTGCATTCTGTGCTCTCTCTCTTAAATTTTCATTGTGTAGCTCCATTGTACAAAAATACTGTTATATAACAACTTTTAATAGGGCATATATTGTATGTTGAACATATTTTCCTTCAGACACGCTTTCCCTGCCTTTTATTCTGCCCTTGCTATAACCAGTTGTCCTCTTGGTTTCATTGGTTTCATCTAAGCCGATTTTAAAATGGTGATCAGATCAAAGCGAATGGTAACACACTTATACTATTAGTTATTTGTAGATGACTTCCTAAGTGATACACGAGGAACTGGCAGTACTTGCACACACTGCCTTAGGTGTACAGGGAAGGCTAACCCCAGATAGAAAGCTCGAGTGTGATGGGCCATCAGGCAGTCACACTCATCTGTCCAGTAGCTATGATGGTCAGTATTGCAGCTCCTCTGAGCCTACTTGCTGTTTAGATACCCTCCCTCAGTTCCAACAGCCTGATCTTTACCTTTGTTCCTTGCCCAGAACCTGTAATCTAGGCCAGGAGCGGATAATAAGAGGGTGTATAAAGTTGTAAACCTCCTTTAAGAACTGTCTGCTTTTGGAACAATAGCAGGTGCTAAAATAGCTCATAGCAATCAAGGGGCCCAGAATAAAATGCTGGCAAAGGAGAAGAAGAGTTGTCAAGATAAGACAATTGCTGGAATAAGAAAGAGAAGGATTTAGCCCAGATGGTGGCAGATCCGTGATCGTCACAGCTGCCTGCTGAACTCCGTATCAGAGAGATCTGACGACACAACCAATCTTTGACATAAACAGCAAGCTGATGTTTACTGTGGCCCCCAGGTACAGCAGCCACAATGCACACGTCACACACTTGTCATTGCTGCTCAGGATGTGCTACACAACAAAGCTGAGGCCAGGGAAAGGCTGTGTTTGAACTATGTTCTGATGATAGAGATGGCATCATTACAGTGGGCTGAGGAAGCATTTTGATGAGAGGAAGCAAAGGCAGGGAGAAGGCGTGGACACCACAGACCTGGTTGAAGGCTCTCCATGTCATCCAGCATGGGTATGGCGTTCACAGTTTTTTGTTGTTGTTGTTGTTGTTGTTTGTTTTCTTTTGTTTTTATCCTGCAACTGGTTTAAGGATATACAATTCATATTTCCCAAGAATTTAGCATAATTCCTACAATCTTCAATGCAGAATGGAGTTCCTGATAAACTAGAGATAATAGAGAAAAACTGGGACTATATATCTTCTCTCATCTTTGAGGTCAGACATTCTTTTCTGTGTTTTGAAGGATAGTGCACATTTTGTGAAAGGTGGCTAAAAAAAATCTCTCTGTACTCAGAAAGTTTGAGCCTCAAGTCTCAGGATACTGAAAGCATTGTACCCAGGCCCCATGGCCAGTGACAGACTTTAAGCAACAGAGAACAAGAAAAGTGCCCAGAGAATGGAAACAGTCAAAGATGATTCCAATTATCAAGAAAGGGAGAAGGCTTGATTCTAGATGCACACTGAAGGCTTGGATGTGTACCCAAAGCCACATGGGAGTGACTTCCAAACAGATGGTTGTCAGATGCTCTCTGTGGACTGTGTAGGGAAGGGAATGAGGGTGGGCTGCGATGCCAAACTGTCAGCCACAGAGACCAACATTCTGTCACTCACTGGCTGAGTGGCTGTGCACAAGTTATGTAGCTTCTGAGCCTCGGTTCCTGAAGATGTAAAAACTCAAAGTGGAAAGAGAAAAAAAGAAAGAGAAAGAGAGAGAATGTGTGTGCATTTATGTGTGTATGTGTTTGTGCATGTGTTTGTGTATATTTCTGTATGTGTTTGTGTGTGTGTGTGTGTGTGTGTGTGTGTGTGTTAAGAATCTTGTTGATAGGCTGGCTCTTTCCTGAGATGTTGGTTGCTCAGCTTGTCCCAAAATTTGCCTCAAACCAAGTTTTTACATAAAAAGTACTGGTCATTTATCCAGGACAAATTTAATAAATATCTACTATATTCTAAGCACTTATTCTAGTTTCATTTAAGTCACTGTGATAAAATATTTTGACAAAAAGCAACTTAGGGGAGAAAGTTTATTTTGGTTCATAGTTACAGCTTGTATTCCATCGTAACAAAGAAGATGAGGTTGTAGGAACTTAATACAACATGCCTACAGCCAAGAGCAGAGAGAAATGAATTGAATGCACACATGCCAAGATGCTTGCTTACTTGCTTGCTCTTCTCTGATACTGTTCAGGACATCTGCCTAGGGAATGATGTTGCCCACAGTGGGCCTTAATTAACAATCAAGACAACTCTTAAGGCATGACCACAGGCCAAACTGATCTAGATGATTTTTTATTAACACTTTTTCCCTCAGTGATTCTAGGTTGTGTCAAGTTGACAATTAAAACTAACCTTCATGGTACTGTTCTATATGGCAGGGAATATTCTTGACCAGATTAGATAAGAATTGTGCTTACTGGGCCAATATAGAATATGCAAGCTCATATGTAATCTTCAAAGAAGGGTTTGAAACGTTAAATATGATGGCCTTGGAATCATGATCAGTTAACAGTAAGATGAAATGTCAGATTTGAACTCTGTAGTGCAGAAATAGTATGTATGTTTTCAGATATTCTTGTGATCACTGGAAGGCACTAAACATGTATTGTGCTCTCAGCTTTCAGGAGGTTATTATTTCATGTCCTTGGGGATGGAGAAAGGCAACAATATTAAATATCAGTTAAGGTTGGGAAAGGTGAAGTGTGACCTGGCTGCTGTTACACCAGGTTTCTTAATCTTCACTTCTTTTCAGATCTCTGAGGATTTTTTTTTGTTTTTTTTTGTTTTGTTTTGTTTTGTTTTGTTTCCAGAAATAGGTGTAAAAATATATGTTTTTGTCATTCTGTCACCTTAATCCAGTAGGCCCATATGGGGTGTATTCTGCCTATGATTTTGCTTTGCATTCACAGACCATAAGAACCTCAACGAAAAATATGATGGTCTTTCAATGTGTTCTCAGTGGCACTGAATGACCTGTGTTCTTTGGTAGGAGTTAGCTGTAATCCCTCAAGAAATTAACCTTTCAAGCTTTTGTTAAATTGTCAGGACTATTGATTATTGAGCTACATGCAGAAAACCTATGTTAGCATAGCAATGTTCTCTTGTTAGGTCACAATAGAGCAGGGGCATGTGCACGTGGAACATTCCTGAGCAATGGTGGTTCCTGGCACTGTCAATGGAAAATAATACAGAGAAGGAGCCAATGGGATTCATCTTAGTTGGTTTTGCTTTAATTCCCAATGTAATTTCCATATTGGCAAAATCCAGTGGGTTGGTGGGTTAAGGCCCAGGACAGTGTATTAGACTTGTTTCTACCGTGACAAAACACCTGAAGAATTCGTTCTGGCTCTTGGCTTTAGAGATTTTAGTCCACAGTTCTTGCCTCTGTCAACTGTGAGTCCATGGTGAGGCAGAAAATTAATTAATTAATTCACATCGTGGCCGACAGGTCACAACAGTGGAACATGTAGATGAAGTTGTTTGCCTCCTGGCAGACAGAGAGCAGAAAGAGGAGACAAGGTCTAGCTCCCGAAGACATGTCCAACTGACTAAAGTTTCCAGAACCTCTCAAGATAGCACCGCCATGGAGAGACTCGATGCATGAGCTCCCTGTGGAGACACTCCACATCCAAAGCAGAACAGGCATTCCAAAGTATAAAGTCCGGGGATGTGCCCTTTCGACCCATCTTCCAGGAAGAAACATAGCAACATGGAAAAGGGGGTTTAAAGACGTAATCATGAGAATTAAAAATTGAGCTTGAGGCTAGCTGTAGGAATGTAATCTAATGATTTTTAGCAAGGCAGAGGGAACTGGGGAGAAGGGCAAGGCCTGCCAGAGCCATGTTCGCCCATACTCTTTCTGGCCAGTTTCTTCAAGAATGTTCTTTTCATTCATTGTCCTAAGGAAGCATCTGTGTAAACTAATTTTTGATGACATCTGTCTGTACTTTGAGCTGAATCAGGTGCTAGAGCATGCTGCTGATCATAGGCAGCCCTTGACCTCAAGGTATTCACGGTCAGGAGAACTGAATGGAAATCAGCCTGTGGACATACACCTGCAATACAAGATGACAACTCTTGTTTCGTTCTATGCATAAAGTCGATTGATAACAGTGCCAGGCCATTCACAGGACATTCCCATAGGTCTGAAGAAGAGAAAGAGTGGTTCCCCAAAACAAGTCAAGTATAATAACAGGAGCATTGGATGGGGACATTTTAATAGAATGGGGGCATTAAGAATGTTAAGGACAAAAGGAGCCCCTAAACTTAGAGGTGAAAAGTCAGTTTGTGAGGACAGACAAGGTCCATATCCTCCAGGATGTCCTGTAGTGTGTCATGCATGTCAGTGGCATGGTCAGACTTAAAAGAAAGAGAAAGAAAAGAAGGAAAGAAAGAAAGAAAAAGGAAGGAAGGAAGGAAGGAAGGAAGAAAGAAAGAAAGAAAGAAAGAAAGAAAGAAAGAAAGAAAGAAAGAAAGAAAGAAAAAAGCCCCTGAAGGGTACATACGGACAGCCAGTGAAGAGAAGATTGGGAAACGGTGAAAAGAGTGAGGGTTGCCTCGACACTGAAAAGAGCTGTTCAAGCAGGGAAGAGGCAGAATGCCTGAACAGCTAAGAAATCAATCTGGGTCAACACAGCTCACCTAGAGTATAATCTGAGCACTGTCTCTTCAGAGTTTACAAGCCCACGAAATAGCTCCAGCATCTAATGCCAGCCTGGGTACACATCTGCCCCCAGTGGCTCTTTTGCAAAGCACACTAAACCAATAGAGAAAATAACGTTGAAAGAAAACTGCATTGATTTATTTTTCTTTTCAACAAAAGCAAGAACTCTGATAGACATTTATCTTGAGTCTATTAAAGCTACCCTCCCAGGCAACTTGTAAGAGAAGCTAAACTACATTACAATTCCATTTGGGGAAAAAAAAAAAAAACTTTAATCTGTTTTCCAGTAATTTTGATCTTTTTTTTCCCCTAGTTATTCCTGTCAGGTTGCTTGATTACATGAAGAAATGACTCATCAAACTCTCTGATTCACTATTGGTTTCTGTTGCTGCTTCTTCTAGATGTTTTTTTAGGTTCCAAACACATATTTTAAGTTAATAAATGGCCTCACTCAAGGTAATGATACAAAGATTAAATAGATGCTATTTGGGGATTCTGTGGCTAAAAAGAACCTGCATCATCATCATTACATAGCTCTAAATAACTGTTGATCTCTCAGTGCACAGGTTACTCATCTGAAAAATGGGAATAAGTAACCATGCCTCCCATATTAAGAAAATGAGGTCATACTCAGAAGTGCACCTCTCAGACCCTTTGTGTGATTTACACCCTGGCTGTTAATGTCATAGTGACTATTGAGACTCAAGGGCTACTTATACCCACACGGTTCTTTATGTCCTCTTCATCACACTCCTTTCTCTGTTTTCACAAACACATTTCACAACAGTGTCACAGAGACATGAGACTTGGCCCCTTTCATTTCCCAAAGAAAGGGAATATCATTTTGTGGTGTTCAACATGCTAGCTGTCAAGTGTTCTTCAAATGAGCTCTATAGATTATAAATTATGTATCACTGTGGCTCAAATCAACTATTTCATGCTTTTCTTTTTTTATTTATTAGAATTTATTCACTTTGTATCCCAGCTGTAGCCCCATTCCTCAGCCCCTCCCAATCCCATCTTTCCTCCCTCTTCTCCTCCCATGTCTTTCCCCTAGTCCACTGATAGGGGAGGTCCTCCTACCCTTTCATCTGACCCTAGCCTATCAGGTCTCATCAAGACATTCTGCATTGTCTTCCTCTGTGGCCTGGTAAGGCTCCTTCCCCCAACTCAGGGGAGGTGATCAAAGAGCCAGCCCCTGATTTCATTTCAGAGACAGTTCCTGTTCCTATTACTAGGGAACCTACTTGGATACTGAGCTGCTATGGGCTACATCTGTGCAGGGGTTCTAGGTTATCTCCATGAATGGTCCTTGGTTGGAGTATCAGTCTCAGAAAAGACCCGTAGGCCCAGATTTTTTGATTCTGTTGCTCTCCTTGTGGAGCTCCTGTTCCCTCCAGGTCTTTCTATCTCCCCCTTCTTTCATAAGATTCCCTGCACTCTGCCCAAAGTTTGGCTATGAGTCTCAGCATCTGCTTTAATACCCTGCTGGGTAGAGTCTTTCAGAGTCTCCTGTCCTGTTCCCTGTTTTTTCCCTCTTCTGATGTCCATCCCATTTGCCTTTCTGAATGGGGATTGAGCATCTTCCCCAGGGTCCTCCTTCTTAATTAACTTCTTTAGGTGTACAGATTTTAGTATGATTATCCTATATGTCTAATATCCACTTATAAGTGAGTATATACTCTGTGTCTTTCTGCTTCTGGAATACCTCACTCAGGATGATCTTTTCTAGACCCCACCATTTGCCTTGAAATTTCTTGATTTCCTTGTTTTTAATTGCTGAGTAGTATGCTTTTCTTTTTGTTCCAAAACAATGTAAAGGAGAGACACCAGATGTGCCATCTCTCTCTGTCATATGAGCAGGCAGTAGGAAATTGAGAATACAAGCAAAGGAGAGCCTTTGCCAGAAGCAGACATTGGATGTTGGGCTCCCTGTTCTTCATGTTCTAGTCTGAATGCTTGTCTTCTCAAAATGCCCAGTACAATATTACCAGCAAGCAGGGCCAATAAGAACAGTTAGATGATAATGGATTTAGTGTCCTTTTAAAAAAAAATCAATGGGACTTGTCTGTTCCCTCCTGTCATCAGAAGGCACATTTAGAAATCTCTATCTGAGGACGACGGCTTTCATAGACACTGACTTTCCTGGGACCTTGATTTTGGACTTTCCAGCCCCAGGGACTATGAGTGAGCAAATCTGTTGCTCACAAATTTTCATTCTAAGGTGTTTTTCTTTTTTCATCAGAACTCAGTCACACATACACAGAGCCAAAGGGATGCTCCTCCATGGAACTTTCTGGATGTGTTGTGGGGTAACAGAAGGGGACAAACAAGCTTTTTTAACCTCTTTTATAAGGACATTAATTCTATCCATGAAGCTTTAGTGACTAATGCTACCTTTAAAAAAAATCCCTCTTGCTAATACTGTTATATTTGGAAACAGAATTTGAGGATGAAACAAACAGTGAAATAGTAACGGAACGTCCCAGGTCAAATTCAGCATCATTTCACTTCTTGGCTTGTACATTCTCACCGTGTGCTCACATGGCACAGAGAGATGGAGACAGCAAGCATCATTTTTTATATAGAATCTTGTTAGGCCCGGACTCTAGCTTTATGACCTTATTTGACTTTAACCCTCTTTTCGTGTAGAGTCCATGTGTATTACAGGCCCATGGTAGGAGGGCAGGAGTAGGGCTTCAAACACATGAGTTTTGAGATGAAACAATTCAGGTAAACTTGTGATGAGAGAGAAAAAAAAAGAAGAAGAAGAGCAGAGCTTGGATGGTAAAAGCATTGTCTGTGAATTGGATGACCCTCCTGGGTAATGTATAATAGTGCTTATACGGCTTATTTTATGTCTTATTTTATATCCACTCAGAGTCTTGGACTTTCCCAAGTCTAGGAATTCCAAGTCTAGGAATTTCTCCAAATCAGTTCTATCTCTTCTCTTTCTATGCTCTACTGCACAATGAGCCCCTGCTGTAACCTTGCTGTTTGTGATACCCCCACTGACTCCCATGTAGAAAGGAAGACTCCAGGGCGAAGGCATCACCAAGAGAGCCTTTATGAACTGACTCATTAGGTCATTAGGTCATTATAGTGCTTACCCAGGAGGCCTCAGAGTGTGAGTTGGCCTCTTCCCCCAGCCTTCAGAATGCAAATGAAGCCTGCCTTTTAAAGTCACTAGTGTATGGAATGTGACTCGGATGCAGAACCCAACTATGGACCCCTCTGCTTTGAAGTTCCTGCTTCCAGCAATGGTTTTCATTACCGGTTTGGAGGCATTCACTCTCTTATGGGTTAACTATAAAAATGCTGTATACCATAAATAAGTCATAGTATTCAGAAGAGCTGAGCTGGCACAGTGCAAAATCAAACATCTGTGGGGCGGGCAGCAAACAAATAGGTGACAGTTGTGTACTTTCTGACTGCATCATATTTTCTCTTTCAAATCTCAGGTGACAGTGACGGATGGTGGTTCTTCTCCAAAACAGTCAACCATTTGGGTGGTAGTTCAGGTTCTGGATGAAAATGACAACAAGCCCCAGTTCCCTGAGAAAGTCTACCAGATCAAGCTTCCAGAACGGGACCGCAAGAAGAGGGGAGAACCCATTTACAGGGCTTTTGCATTTGATAGAGATGAAGGCCCGAATGCAGAAATATCCTACAGCATCGTGGATGGAAATGATGACGGAAAGTTCTTTATCGACCCTAAAACTGGCATGGTCTCTTCCAGAAAGCAATTCACAGCAGGAAGTTATGACATCCTGACGGTAAGATCTAATTCCAGAGCATCAGTGGGATAGGGGTGAGCCCTCTTATTCATGCCCACTTCCTTGATCAATAATCTCTAATGTGGAGAAATGGTTGCAGAAGGCTACCTTCTGGGAGCCAGTGATAGGTGAGGACTCTTGCCTTCCTGGTTGATGCTCTAAATAGTGAGAGTTTCTTTTGTTGTTGTGTCTTATCAGCAAACTTTCCCTGATTCCATAGCCTGCTGGAGCCACACAACCACACATCTTGGGCCCGAAGTCATTCTTAGGGTGCCGAACATAAAGGGCAGTATATATCTAGTGTAAAGCAGAATAAGATATAATATTCACGCACACAGGCATGATTATGCTCACACTCACTCACACATGGACACGGGCATATACATACATGTGCACACATGCATATGATCATACAAGCACATACACATTTTCACACATATTCCTCCACACATGCTTATCCCCACACATTGTGCACACTCCTACACATGCTCACACACGTACAACACACATACACAAGCACATATGTATGCACACACTCCTGCATATATACACATATGTGCACAGATTCAGTGCATGCACACAGACTTACGCACATATACTTGTACAGATATATTTACATATGTATGTGTTAGCATACAGCCAATCTTACATGCATAAACTCACATACATGTCCATGCTCACATGCATGCACACATGTGCTCATCCATCCTAGCAGGCAAATAGGAATGCACAAGTGTACTTTATTCCCCTTCAGCTCTTATTAAAGGTGAAGTTCATGTCATGCTAAGAGGAACCAAATTAACTATTTCTATTCACATAACTATCATTCTTGCCCCTGAAATACTATGAATTGTAAGTACAACATTTATTTTTTGTAGTTTCATATCTCAAAAGTTGACTTCTGGCAGATGTACTCTGAGCCCTTGTTCCCAAATAGAGTTTCCATCTGCTCCCGTCCACTCTCAACTGGACGCCACTCTCCTTGTGACAGTGTAGAAAACAGTCTGTTAGCTCAGTGCTGTGTGAGTGAAAGATTTAATCTTCCACGGGCTCAGAGCACTAAGCCTTCTTTCTGTGTTTCCTCCATGTGTGAGTAGATCAAGGCTGTGGACAATGGCCGCCCACAGAAATCCTCCACTGCCCGCCTCCACATTGAATGGATTAAGAAGCCCCCACCGTCACCTATACCTCTGACATTTGATGAACCATTTTACAACTTCACAGTCATGGAAAGTGACAAGGTGACGGAGATTGTAGGGGTGGTGTCTGTACAGCCAGCTAACACTCCTCTGTGGTTTGACATCGTTGGTAAGTTCAAGTCTCTAGAGCATATCAGGAAATGGACTTTACTGTTTGAGGGAACTAGCCCAACATACCAACAAGTAAATAAAAAAAATAAATTTAAAATAATTAAAAGGAAAAAGAAAAAAAAAAACCTAAAACCTAGCAATTAAGCCTAAGATTAAAAGTGGTGCTGGAATGCAAAAGAGCCAGTAAAATGAATAATCAACCTGTGCTTTCGTTCCAATTCTGTAGCTAAGCTGAACAGAAAGTGCTCTCTGGCTGGATTTTCCATAGTATGTTATTTACTGCAACCTTAATGTCTTTCTGTGTGTCATCTTAATTCTATTGTCACACTTGGCTAATCTCATTTCTAAATGTATTGATGGTACTAGACTTGCTGTCCTTCATTTCTCTCTTTTTCTTCACCTTTTTTTCTGCATTCTGTTCTTTTTTTTTCTGCTCCCGACTGCCCTGCTTCAAGGTGGCAAGCATGCTCGAGAGATGTTCTATATCCTACAGACAGCTTGTGGGCAGAACTGTTCAACAGAAGGTACCCTCAGTGCAAACACATTTGCTAAAATACAGCTATCCAATCTGCCTTTTATGTTTTTTTTAACAAATTGAATTACATCTTTCATAACTGCCTGTGACAGACTGAAGTGCAGCCCACAGATTTCATACATGCCTCTAACGGTTATCTCAGTACTCATATCCAATGACTTCTTTGTTTGAGAATAAATGGGTTTGGGGCTGGGGGGGATTGTTTTGATTTTCTCCCATTGCTTTTGAGGTATGTGGGGGGGTTTGTTGTTTTGTTTTTATCTTTTTGTAGGTTGGTTTATCTAACTGGGAAATTTCCAATTGAAAATGTATTCCAGCCCCTGTTTTTCAGCAGTAGTGGCATTCACAGACCAAAAAGCCCCACCAGGAAGGTGCCCTGGATGCTGTCCACAAAAGGAAGGGCAGGAAATAGAACCTAGAAGTGTACCCAGTGAGCCTCTACTCACCCTGACTAGAGAGAGGAGATGGAAGGAAGGAGGCAGGGCAGACCTTGGGAGCCAACCTTTAAATTCCTTGAAAGCAAGCAAGCAAGCATGCCAGGCTGCAAAAGGAAAAGGGCAAAACAGCCCTTCCACAAACCTGCAGGGAGAGCACTGGAGAGGAAACGTGTGTAGGACAGGGAAACAAAACAGGCTGCTGTCACTGAAAGAGGAGAGTGTGTGCCTGCCAGGGCCTGATTAGGGCTGAACTAGAGCCGGCTTCCCACGATTCTCTATGAGCAGTGGAGAAGCCAGAAGAGCACTGATGTGGGAGAATCATTTTCTTCCTGAGTATGCCTGGACAGGATGGGCAGGGACCTGCCTCCCCTTCAGAACTGCTGGGTCTGGGGAAATCATTTAGGAGGTTCCACATCTGGTTTAATGAACCACAGAAAAAGAATGTTCTATGTCTTCCAGTCAAACCTCAAAGAGTCCTCTGAACTCCCAACAAATAAGGGCTTGCCTTCTGCATTTCATTCTGTGAAGCACGGGCCATCTTTGTTTCACTTAATTGACATTAATCTTACCATCTTTTCATATGACCATTCTTCCGATTCCTTCTCCACCTATGCCAGTGTATTTGACTCGGAACACTTTCTGACCCATGAGAAATGTCTCCACCATCATCTCAGTGATTTTTTGCTTACCTGGCAATTATATGATGCAGTCTCTTCTTTTTGATGCATGGAAGCATTGCATGTGGCACGAGTTAGTTGCCTTTTGCCCATGTGGACACCTGTGGTCACAACTTCTGCTGGCTGACAGTGCTTCCCATTCCTTGCATGGGCATCCTATCTCAACCCACTTAGCCCAGGCTGCCCAGGCTTGGGAAATGTCACTAGCATAGCTTTCTTTAACGCTAAATGTGACCTGACCCTAATTACTTAGGCCAGTTTGCAATTCTTCAGCATCTCCACAAATAGTCTAGGTGCAGTTTAGCATGCTGCTAGGAATGCTACATGGAAGGTTACATAGGTTTTTCATATTATGTTGTCAGTATTACTCTTATGTTTACATAAGGGAACAGAGATTCTTAACCCTCAAGGTCAAAGCCCATGTCACCATTGTTCTTTCTTGCTAGAGCTTCTGTTGCTTTTCACTCAGAGTGAACTAAGATACAGAGACTGGTGGTGATGGCTCAGGCAGCCATTTTAACCCTCCTGTAGACGCCTGGCCCTACCCAGGGTCTGTATGACATTCCAGTGTGCACCAGCCACAGTGGCCTCACTAGTCCAAGGAGACAGAGTTGTTTACAGAGAACATTCTTTCTGGCACCCACACGTAATCCAGAAACCATATGCAAAGCTCGGCCTTAGTTCTCAGGACTCTCTATCTTTGTGTACCTATGCACTGCACTCCTCCATAGATTCCCTCCCATCCGTTTAACTGTGGGAGTGAGAATAGTCTTTCAATGAAGACTCCCAAGACTGTCCCCTGGTCTGGAATCCTCCATCACAGACATTTCTCTGTAAATCTGGTAACAGCTTGCCAGATTTCTTCTACAAATTATACTTACTGGGCCTCATGCCCAAACAATCATGATTTCATTTCCATCCCTAGGTCTAGCCAACAAAGTCTTGAAATGCCAGTTTTTACTCACTATAAAATGCTGAGTCCTCTCCCAGGTGCTGGTGGTTTTCAGTAGAGATGATCTGCTTTACCAAATCTCCTTTCTGAAATGTGGCTCATCTGCCAAAGTCATAATTTACCTGCTGTGCTGACATCCACTTCCTTCTTTTAAAACCTCTCATTTGCTTCATCATCTTCAGGTGTTTCATCCTCACTGTCAACATTTCTTGCTCTTTTATCTCTTGTGGGTCTTCCCTTCCTACTTGCCTAAGCATCAACCTAGATCAAATCAGCACAGAGAGGACCAAGACTGAGCAATGCTTCTTACCACTTAACACCCATCCCTGAGCTGAGCAGAGATACAAAGTATAAGCATGAGATCAGCAAGGTCAGCTTGGATCTGAAATGTGAAGCCTCCTGCTTCAGGTCTCACCTAAATACTCTCGTGAAAAATAAGCCAACCTGAGTTTCCACCATAGACATACTGCATGCAGACTCCCAGGGCATAACATTCTCATCTGGCATGTCCAGCTTTAAACTGCTTACCCTTGGGAATCCTCATCAAGTTAAACAAAACTGGTGTTTCAGCCTGCCTTTCCCCTTGAGAGCCTGTTCTCACTTCCACATTTCCAAACTTACATGACTCTGATTTTGACTCAATTTTCTTACCTTCTACCACAACATGAAGTTACAGAAACTGTGTGAGCAACATTTTGCTCCTAAGCCTAGACATTTGCATTCTCTTGACTCCAAGGAGACTGTGCTTCCTCTGAAGCAGCGACTCTCTTTAGCTCCCACAAAGAAGCCCTACTTGCAAGCAAGCTAAGAAATCTGTAATTAAAGGGAAACACAATAAAGTTCAGCTGTTGTGGATTTAAACAGCCCAACACACAGCATGCTTCCTCTCCTTGTTAAAAGGGAAAGAAAATGGAGAGAACAAAAATAACCCACAATCCTTTGTGACTTTGTCATGAATCTTCACACTTCTCAGGAGGCTCTGATTTCCCTTCAGCCACTCCTTGATTTACATACCTCCAATGTGCAGGCAATCTGGTTCTCAGCTCAGGCCCAGAATCTTATCCTGATGGCAAATATCTGAATTGTAAGGCCACTATCATTGACAATGCTGACTTCCAGTTTTTAGCTTTTACCTGAAGCATGCTTTATCTTGCAACTAGGAAGCCCTTGAAGTAAGCTGATTTGCCTCACTCAATGTCAGGAAGAAGAAAGGGTATATATTACCATGAATCTCTGATAGTCCTTATCCCTATAACCATCTTCCTGTGTTGCAGAGAGACAAAGGCTAGATCTCTGTGAGTGGAATCATTGGCTCTTGCCATCTCAGCTTACTCCTGTCACTGAGTTTAACCTTTTCTCCTGTGCGGCCACAGGTGGCTTAGGTCTGGGTTGAGAAGAAAAGCCACAGTTCTTGACAGCACCAACAGTATTCCTGTCTTCTGACAGGTGCGTCCAACCTTTTAAAACTGAGACGTGTAATCCACGAACTTCATGCTTGATAACTACACAGTCACTTTGGCAAATGTTCCAAAGAAAGAAGCTTGAGTTTTAAGCAAGTCTACAATTACATGTGTCTGCATCTATAGCTATCCTCATCCACATGAGGCTGGACACGCCTCAGAGCTTGGGTGCCTCTGGATCTTCCTAACCTGACAGTCACATCACAAACTCTCATCCAGCCTATAATTATAGAAGCCACATCTATTTCTAACTCACCTGTTCCACCATCAGAGTAAATTTTGCTCACCTATTCAACAGACATCAAACACTTCATTTCTCCTATTCTGCCTTCATGCTCTAACTTGACCTCAGACAGGATTCACTTTTCTTTATAGCAGCAATCTCATTTATGGAATCACATCTGGAGAATTTTTAGATAAATAAGAAAGCCTAAAACTACTTCATATATTCATTATTTTAAGAAACCTTGGAGTAAATTCCAGAAGTTTCTCTTTTTCTTTTTTGTTCCTTCCTACCACTCTTTCCTGCCCTCCAGCTCCTGCCCTCTATTTAAATATCAGCCTGCTGTGCACTTGCTTCATTCCAAGGCAGAAAATTATTCATTATCACACCGTAACTGGCACTGAATGTCTTTCCTTCAGTTGGGTGTACATGCTGAAGTTGAACGAACAGCTTGTGCACGGCTCCCTTCATTCATTGAGATTCAGTTGCTCAGTATTTTGGAAGCTTCTCAGTCACACCTCCCCCTGGGTGACTACTAGATTTGGGTTGTTATTTTTACAATTACATGCGTAAGAGTGGAGTTATTTTCTAGAGGAAGAGCCTGCAAGCTTCTCCACAGGAGATGCTATGCCATTTTCCTCATTGAGTTTCTTTGTGCAAAGACAGCAACAGGAGAAGCTTTTCCCCCTGTCAGGTGTGGCCAAGCTTTTGAGATGAAAAATGATGTAATCCACAAATCTCAGATCTCACATGGGGTACCTACCTTTAAAGAAAAGCTCAGCTCAGTCATACCCCAATGAACTGAGAGGTCAATGCTGGCTGCAAGTGTTTCTATTCCTGTCCTATTTCTAGAGTCTTGTCAGGACACCCTCCTTGATCCATTAAATTTTATAACATTATAACAGAAATCCAGTGTGCCTCTTCCACATTTTCTTTATTCTATGATGCCTGGCTTGACCAAAATGGTCAAAGAGAAGTGTCCCTAAAGTGAGTTATTTTCATGTGGGCTGTTCACAACCTCGCTTTTAACTATCTCTGCCGCACATCCCCGCAACAATGCACAGGCTGTGACATTTCTGAACCCCACCCTACTGGGACTCGGGCCAGCTCTGCAGTGTCCTTTTCTGCCCACCTTTTATTTGGCCTCATGCTGTTGCACTCAACACACTCTGGCTTTGCATGTTCTGTTACTGGCTCTGAGGAAGCACATCTTGTTTAAACGGAATGCTGCTATGGAGGCTGGACTCCTTGTATTTGATTGATAGTCTCAACCCCAGATGATCTGGATTCGTTTTCCTACAAAATTGAAATCACCTTTCAGGCTAAAAGGGAGCTTGGAAAAACAAGACCTGGGGGAAAGGCATTGAATCGTTTATGAAATGGGATGCTTAAGTGTAGGTTATTAGGTTGTGTGGGATGATGGCGAACTGCTGGTCCAGATTCTATGTCCCTTGTCAGAAATCCATTTGAAAACTTGGGAAGATTTTTATTTAAATGACATCTTGGCTTAACTAGGAGCAAATGTCCTAGAAATGAGTATTAAAGCATGCTGGCCACATTAGTGGATGGGAAAACATACCAAAGATGTTAATGATCACTCTCTCCTATGAAGTTAGAAGTTTTTCATTGGGAGCATTTAAAACAGCAAAGACTAATGAGGAAACAAATACAAACATGGCATACACATGCAGAGAGGAAAAGGAGGAGTATAAAAACTGAGCACTCAGGAAGGCAGAGGCAGGAAAATCTCTGTGAGTTTGAAGCCAGCCTGGTCTACAAAGTGACTCCAAAATAGCCAAGGCTACACAGAGAAAACTTGTCTCAATAAAACAAAAAACAACAACAAGAACCAGAACAAAAAAAGACCCTGAAATTTGCAAAAGCTGCCTAAATATTAACAAGAGGAAAAAATATGAAAAAGTATACAATCTCATTATGTAAATGTGTAAATAAATGTTACACCATCATCCAGGTGGGATGACATGTATTTTTGCACAGACTTTAAAGGGTCATAATCAGTGAGCACAAGAGCTGAAACTGGAAACCTTTAGCTGTGTTTTCTCTAAGCTTCATTTTCATTCATCTTTCAGCTAGAGATAATAATTGCATAATTCTCTTCTCTTTTGACCCACATGTGGTTTGCCTTTCCTAAAAAACTGACATTGGAGAATGATCACTAATCCACCAAAAAAACAACAATTTAAAACAAAGGGCTCAATCTTCATATTTAGAAAAGAAAGCAACCCCAGGGGTGGGGGCAGAAAGTCTAAAATTGATTGCGTTATGACTGGGACCGTGAATTAATACCCTTGAGAAGCAACCTGAGAAGCTGTATCTTTGTCTTTAGATGTCATTACCTTTCCTTGAGGGTTTCCATGGCAAAGGTTTTCATTTGTTTGTTTGGTTGGTTGGTTGGTTGGGTGGGTTTTTTTGTTTGTTGGTTAGGGTTTTTGTTTTTGTGGGTTTTTTTTTTGTGTGTGTGGTGGTTGTTTTTGATTCTTTGTTTTTTTGTTTTGTTTTGTTTTGTTTTTCCAGAATTTACCTATTGGAGGCACATAATCTGCCTTGTTATTTACGGTGACCTGTGCCAGTCACCTAAATCAGTTTTCTTTTTTATACCATGAGCACATCAAAAGAAGCATTCCCTTCAACAAAAAGCCACCCTCTAACAGCCACTGCTCTCCTCAGGCTACGAACCCCCTCTTCTTCTGAGCCCTCAAAACCCTTCTTTGGAGTTAGGATCTAGTGCCTCTCAGTAAATCAATTAAAGACATTAATTGGAAGATGAGTCTCTTTTAGATAAAGTTTTTGAGAACATACATCATCTCTAAGCTATTCTCTGGTACCCTGTATCTCCATAGCTTAATTAAATGTCAAAGGCAATTATGTTCTCTACAGTAATTAAATAATCCTAAGTGAACATGGTAGCTGCAAGCATTTGGTACTTGGAATATACATGACTACATTTTTAGAAAGTAAGACATATTATTTATTTTTGCCACTGTAGGACAAATTCTAGTAACTCAGGCATGATGCTTCATCCCCTTCACCCATCCACCCAACTTAATACTATCATATCATGAAAGCATATTGTTCAATTGCCAGAAAATTACAAATTGCAAATACTATAAGAAGTAAGAAAAACCAAGCTTTTCTTTTCTAGAATCTAAAATTCAATAAATTCATTGCCCTACATACTAAAGTTAAATAAGATTACATTCTGAAACCAAAAGTGTTTCACACATGCAATTTCAGACAAAAATAAATAGCGCTGGTGAACATATACTGACATTTAATTAAAATCATTTCAACATTTAGACCGTTATATTTTTCCCCTTTAAAAATGTATCTAATTTGGGAAGTTTATAAGTGAGACTTCTCTTCTGCGATAGAAAGGTCCCAATTCTAATGCTATCTTAAGTGTGTCATTCAAGACAAAAGGACAAAAAACAATTTTTTCTAAACCTTTGTGTAAATTGCCTTGCAACCTCACTAGTGATAAGTAGCAATATAATATTCATACGATACCTCTCAGCGCTGATGCTGTGAAATCATCAGCCACTTGGGAGAAAGTTAATTTATATTGCTAAGATGCCAAAAACATTTCTCTGACTATCCGACTGTCTAAGAGATTTTTTTTCATATGAAATTCAATTTTTCTTATCTTCCCGTAATTTTATTTCTGACATTTAATTGAGGGACTCTGAATTCTACCAGCCAAATGTTTACCAACAATCCTAGAACAGATCTACAAAGTTTCAAGTTATCTGTATTCACTGTAGTTGTGATAGTTTTTGCTTAGAATGTATTCTACTAGAGCAAAAGCTAAAGTATCCCCAGGTCCCCAGCAAGGAAGTTGAGAAGGGTTGAAGGGCTGTTAGCCTTCTCAGTGTTTTATGAGGGCACTTTATGCTCCTCCACTCTAATGTTATGCTGAGGTTTTTATTTACAATACACTGGTTTTTGTGTCATTTTTTATGCTTACAGAGGATGGCTTTTGAAATATGGATTAAGTTAGCAACAGTAAATTCCCATTGAAGATTTATGAAATTGAGCCATGGGGGTGTCTGCCAGAAAATAGATCTATGGGAAAGCACCCTGTAAAGATATATGCCTCCAGATACTTAATACCTTCTCAGAGATTCTAATTCCGTGTTGTTTCTGTGAAATCATCAGGGGGGAATTTTGACAGCTCTTTTGATGCAGAGAAGGGTGTTGGAACAATTGTCATTGCAAAACCTTTGGATGCAGAGCAAAGGTCTGTCTACAACATGAGCGTGGAAGTCACCGATGGAACAAATGTGGCTGTCACTCAGGTGAGATGTTAAGTTACTGACTAGCAGGAATGTGCAAATATCTGCTAAAGAAAGAAATGGAAGTGATAAAAAAAAAATGGGTCCAGGGAATAATAAATTATGTCCATGGATTTCTTTTGTTCAGAAAATTGTTTTTAGTTAACAATTGAGATAAAGGGTTCAGTGTTCAATGTATTAGTGATGTCAAATTTGGCTGCTTCTTTCAAAACACCTGTGGTTGTCTGTGTTTGAAAGAGTGATTGATGTGTATTTGTTTCCTGGTCATTTGCTGTAGGTTTCTCTCTGACAACAGTCAACTTGCAAAGAGCACATCCATGTTGTTGGTGTTAGCAAAACATGAGATTCTTTTCCTCCTCATTGAAGTCACTGACATTTAAATCTAGAGATACCTAAGAGCCCATGTTCAATACGTACTGAGATGGAAATTACCTAGCCAAGATCAAACAGCCACAGTAAGATTCAGCATGAGGCCTGGGTATCCATTGTAGCCTCTGTATTATGGGTTCTCTCTCCTGGCTGCATATTGTAGCCTCTGACATAGAGCATAGTAAGAGCACCCTACTATCTGGTACCCAGCCCCAGAGGTCTTACTGATGTTACCATGAAACTAGGGTTAAGAAACTTCTGCTCTGCTTCTTGAGTGTATATGAAAGATACTGGGAATTTGAAGAAAACTTCCAGAATTATCTATGACTCAGAACACCTCAGACCTTTCTCCCAAGGATGACTAACACAATGCCAGCTCTTAACACTGTAGATTGAACTTGAATGTAAGTTTTTTTTTTCTTCACCATTGTCTTAGTTTTACTGTAATGAGATACCATAACCAAGTCAACTCTTATAATGTAAAAGATTTCATTGGGGTTGGCTTACAGTTTCAGAGGCCTAGTCCATTGTCATCATATCAGGAAGCATGGCAGCATCCAGGCAGACATGATTCTGAAGAAGGAGCTGAGAAGTCTACATCTTGACCCACAGACAGCAGACGGGGACTCTGTCTTACATTGGGCAGAGCTTGAGTCATGTCTCCACAGTGACACACTTCTTCTAAGAAGGCCACCCCTATTCCAACAAGGCCTCAAATACTCCTAATTGTGGCCTATCAACTTCCCTATCAACCAAGCATGCAAACACATGAGTCTCTGGGGGCCAAAACCTATTCAAACCACCACAGCCATAAAGGCAGCCCCATATGGCATGCACTGCAACTCTGCTCTTCCTCCCCGTTTCTCTCTGTTGTTCTCAGAAGACATGAATGATTGATCTGCGCCCTGTTTTTGGCTGGACCCAGATGGATATTCAGAATTCTTCTCAACACATTTAGGTAGTTAGTGAGAAAGTTTTGCCAAACCAGAAGCAAGCAAGTGATGATTTATTTTAAATATGATTTATACTTCTATACCCATAAAATTTGAAAGCCAGGAGGAGGGGGATTTCATATGTTCATCCAGACAATCGTCTCTTGGTCTGAAGCTGCTGCAAAAAATACGTAATGTGACTGCTTCTTTATAATTAGAAAGTGGTGGAAGTTGAAGGGAAGAGTGGAGTTCATTTTGTGTGACCATTTGCTTTACATATGAATATAACTGTAAATGGAAATGACTCGCAGATCGGCAGGCACTGTGTGATGGTTCCTGATTCGCACTCTGGTCTCTTCCTGCTTATCAGGTGGCCACAGGACCCTGCTTTTCTTAGCAAGTCCTATTTACACCCATTAGCCTATAATAAATATTGACAGCAAATCATACAATCTGATAATGGAGCCAACTGGGACAACAAATTATATATTCTCCCTATCTGAAACCATGTCGCTTCTTGGCATTTTCAAAACTCAGATCTAGACACATAAATGAGACCCTCTGGCTGAAACTCCATGGGAACTACACAGTCAAAAAGGATGCTAGAAGACTGATGCCAAACAATCCATATGCAGTATTGCTATGTTGTCAGTGCTAATTCATTTTAAATGGGAACTTAAATTAGATTTTTTAAATTAGTGGTTTCTTAGCATAGCCAACCGCAGCTTTTCTGTGCTACTTCAAAACCCGAGACATATTTAAGTAAAATACAAATAAGCATGGAATCCTATTTATTTCCAGACTTTCCTCTAGGGTTTTAAACCAGTTGAATTAAGCAGTATCCAGTGTGTCTAAATCTATAACTCATTAAATTAGATAAATAGATTCTACATATCCAGCAGGATCTATCCAGAAGGTAAGCAGATCTCAGAGGTATAAAACATTCACGTTAACAATGGCAATGAAAAAGTTAGCAGGCAGGCATTTAGAATTTCACAAAGTCGAGAGGAGCAACAATTTAGTAGCATTTATTTTGTGGATGGTTTTTTGTTTTTTTTTCAGTCCCTGCCATATGCACTTAGTGCACTTAGTGCTTAAGGTCACAGTAATATAGTTTTGATTGTTTGTTGTTTGAGACAGGGTTTCACTATAGGCTCGATATTGGCCTCGAACTCCTGAGCTAAGCAATCCTCTTGCCTCCGGTGCCTTAGTAGGCAGTACTGAAGCACATGCCACCACACTAAGCTGGCAATGCAGTTTTAAGGCCGTATGTCTAATATGCACTCATGAAAATAATATGAAATTACACATTGCATGTCTTTGAATACACTTGTCTGAGACCATGTTTTCCCAAGCTGATAGAAAGATAAATGAATCCCAAGCATTTATAAGCAGTCTGAGAACTGGGTGAACCTGGAGGTTGCCCTAACGACAGCAAATCAAAGAGGTTAATAATAAGCATCAAGAGACGTTTCTAGTCTAAAGTACCCAAGTCATGTCCTTAAGGAATGAGAATCAGTTTTCAAAGCAAAGCATGTAGTGTGTGTTCTCATCACAACTGTTGCCATCAGGAGACCATTGACCATCTGGACCTACCTGCTCACCAGCCTTGGTCAGCCCAGAATGATTAACCTCTATCTCGGCTTCCCTGGGCATAGCAGCAGAAATAGTTTTCTGCACCAGTGGCAGGTCCATTTGAACAATAGGATGTTTGGGAAATAAACAGTGCACTCTAGACTTCTTTTACAAACTGTTAAAATATGCTCAAATCCATGACCCTAGACAATGTAATGATTCTGCCATCAAACAGATACCTTTCTCCATGTAACTAGATTAATGTCCTGCAGTTTCTAAACCACCTGTTCAAAACTCCTTGGGGACTTTACTCTCTTTTGTTCATGTGAGATCATAAAACATGGGAGGACATAGGCTTCCCATCGGCCATAAACAACATGTTGAATTTTACCTCACAAATATCAGTAAATCAGAGCCTCTGGGATTCAGTGTCAACTTGAAACCCTTCCTTCATCTTCCGTCTTGTACTGTTCTTCTGACTCTCACAGGGTTCTTGTATCTCAGAGCTACAAAGTCTGATGCTACACAAATATCCCTTTCTTTAGGAGGATTGCCTAGGCTGAATATACTTTAAAGGGGGCCTGTGCATTTTACGTTATAAATATTATATATCAAAGAACAAAATGTGCAAACAAATCATCCCCATGTATGCAGAAGTGACCTAGTAAGATGGACAAAGACTTCTGCATGAAATTGTATGGGGTTTGCTGGAAGATATCACTGCACTTCTCCTATTATGACACAGTACTTGAATGAACCCCACGTTATCTTAGAAGTCCATAGACAAGCAAGGAAATCTGGATTAAGAGGGAAGGAGGAAACAGTGACTTTGTCTCTGGACTTTTGCTTCAAAGAAAGATGAAGAATCACAAGGAGCTGTGGATCTTGTAAGCAGCAGGATTGGGAAGTATCCAGAGAATGGGACAAGTCACACATAAAGAACAGGATGAAACTCTAAGGAGGAGTCACCATCTGTGCTAATATAAGTAGTGATACAGGAGTTTAAGTGGAGCCCACCCCCCCCACTCAAACAAGACACCAGCCATTTATATTAGAAAAGAGCCAATTGCCTGCAAAATTCATAATGTCTTTGTTTTTAAGAGCTGAATAGTATTCCATTGTGTAGATGAACCACAGTTTCTTTATCCATTCTTCAACTGAGAGACCTCTGGGTTTTTTTCCAGTCCAGAACTCAGTTTCTAGCTATTATGAATAAAGCCATTATGAACATAGTTGAGCAAATGCTTTTGCTGTATGGTACAGCATCTTTTGGCTATATGCCCAGGAATAGTATAGCTGGGTCTTAAGGTAGAGCTATTCCCAATTTTCTGAGAAAACACCAGATTGATTTCCAAAGTGGTTGTACAAGTTTGCACTCCTGCCAGCAATGGAGGAGGGTTCCCCTTTCTCCACAACCTCACCAGCATGTACTGTCACTTGAGTTTTTGATCTTAGCCATTCTGATGGGTGTAAGATGGAATCTCAGAGTCATTTTCATTTGTATTTCCCTGATGACTAAAGATGTTGAGCATTTCTTTAAATGCTTCTCAGCCATTCAATATTCCTCTGTTAAGAATTCTCTTTTGAGCTCTGTACCCCGTTTTAAAATTGGATGATTTAGTTTGCTGGTGTTTAATTTATATGTATGTATGTGTATGTATGTATTTGGATATTACTTTATGTATTTTTGGATATCAATATAAACATATGGTTATTGGAACTTTGATGGATCATGAAAATTGTAGGCAAATGAATGAATCTGGAAAATATTATCCTGAGTGAGGTAACCCAGACCCAGAAAGAGAAGCATGGTATACACTCACTTATAAGCAGATATTAGCCATGTAATACAGGATAACCATTCTACAATCCACAGACCTAAAGAGGCTAAGTAACAAAGAACACCTTAATTCTCATTCAGAAGGGTAAATAGAATAGACACCAGAAGCAGATGAAGAGAGGCAACAGGACAGGAGCCTAGTATTGGTGTCTTCTGAAAGTCTCCAACCTGCAGGGGATTGAAGCAGATGCTGAGACTCACAGCCAAACTTTGGGCAGAGCACAGAAAGTCTTATGGAAGAGAAGGGGAGATAAAAGGACTCTACTTGTGGACAGGAGCTCCACAAGAAAACTAACAACAAATCTGGGCCCAGGGAAGCCTGTGGAGGCTGATGCACCAACCAAGGACTATGAATAGAGAGGACCTAGACCCCCTTCTCAGATGTAGCCCATAGACAGCTCAGTCTTCATGCGGGCCCACTACTAAGGGAAGTATGGGCTGTCTCTGACATGAACTCTGTAGACTTCTCTTTGATCACTTCCCCCTGGTGGGGCAGCCTTACCAGGCCACAGAGGAAGAGGGTCGAGGCAGTCCCAATGAGACTTGATAGGCTGGAGTCAGTTGGTAGGGGAAGAGGAGTCCTCCTTTTTGAGGACTAGGGTAGGATGGGGGTAAGAAGGAGGGAGGGTAGGACTGCCATGGGATGAGAAAGGGGACTACAACCTGGATGTAAAATGAATAATCTTTTAAAAATATAAATTTAAATAAAAAATAAAAAAGAAAGAAAAGATGCTTTATAGAAATAGCTAGCCCCAAGTTGAGGTCAAGAGTTATCAGTCATTTTATCCTGCTAAGGACTCATGGAGTTATGTTAAAAGGTGATCAGAGGCTACTTAAATTGGCTTTCACTAGAAAACATTGGGTGGCCCCCTCAACTTTCACAATGACTTTAGAGAATTTGGATTCCCTGCCTCCACTCTAAACTTTAGAATTTTGATGTATTACATGGAAGCAAGAACTTAAGAGATATAATTAAGGTCGATGTTCTCCAGGTAAGACCTACCAGAGGCTTAACTGTCAAATTTCTCTAGTTGGAGTGAGAAAGGCAGGAAAGAGAAAGCAGAGAATTGCTGCAAGGAAGAGTTGAGCCAGTCTGAACACGAATGGCCTCAAGATGTTGGGGAGCCAGCAAGGAAAAAGAAATCCCAGTCCTCTAATCAGAAAACACTATATTGAGCATAAATGAGAAAAAAAGAACATTAAAAAGGGAATGTATTTATGCCAATCCCTTGATTTTAGTGTTCATAACTATGAGATAATAATAATATCAGGTGCAATGTCTAACATCTAAGTTGGTAATGACTTTTCATGGCAAAAATAGAAAACTCATTGACTACTGTCATTTCTATTTTACTATTTAAAAAAAGAGACCAAAGTAAGTTAAGTGGCTTGAGGAAAACCTGAACTCATACCCACACAGGCAGATACGAAGGCATATTACACTGTACCAAGTCTCAAAGGCAATGTTAAGTCTTCAGTATCTGTTCTAAGACAGCAGTCATAGGAAGCACACCTTTTAAATTTGTCTCCTGGGAAACATGAAAACACCAGTAACCTTCAGGGAATCTCCTAGCTGTCCATAGGTCCAGCTCCTCTCTCATAGCTTTAACTCCAAGGGCTTATGTTTCCAAGGACGATCCATTATGAGTATTAATTCTCTCCATACATCAGCCAAATCAATCTCAGCTACTGCATCTTCATAGACAATGTAAATAAATGTAGAACTTGTCTTTTCCAAAAGCTCAGTGGATGGAAAGACATACAAATATGTAACACTTGACATTAGCATCATAAGACTCAACAACTCTCATTAGAAAGAGAGGTCCATTTTCCTGTAACCCTGGAAAAGTTAAATCAGGAGTTACTGTCATTCTTTTCCAGGGAGAAATTGAGGCCTGCCTGGGTTCACAGAAAGAGAAGCAAGCTAATTTCTTCCTTTGCAAAGTTACATACTATTTATGAAACATTCCTCTACACATTTATATCTACAAAATACACAACTTCATCCATTAGGGAAAGCATCTTCTACAATGAAAAATATTAACCCAGGATCAGGTGGAAGTACAAGTCCAAGTTGGCACTTGACATGTATGTATTCACATGGAAGGCAGCTTGTTCTTTCTAAGACTCAATCTTCTTCACAGTGAAATGAGCCTACATGCTTCACAGATTGTTGTAGGAATGAAGAAAGATGAGAAGGCTCTTGGAAGTATCACATGCTGAACCCATACAGACTTTATTAATACAATCACTTTATTAATATAATCTGGTACTCAACTTAAAATTGGAATAATATACCTGATAGCTATAAATTACTTGAGTAATCTTTATTGTTATATGAGAAGGAAAAAAGAGATAGTCTTGGCCAAATAATAATCTAAAAGCTATGTTGACTTGCTTCAGGGACTCTGGAGATGTGATTTTTTTTTTATTATCCTTTTCTTATTCAAGGCATGCTTTGGATTTGTAATGCTAGAAAAGTGAGCTTGTATTTGTGGGATCCACAACCAAGCTTGACATTAAACATCTTCTTCCATATCCTCCAAAAATTCTAAATCACTATATAGGCTTGTTCTATGAGCTTGGCTTGAACTGATTGGTATGGGAGTGAGAAGTAGCCATGACCAGATTCCTAAATTTAGCCTAGACCCTCGCCCTCTTAGGTTCTATCACTAAGACTGCTTTGAGTCCCACAGTGTCCTACTTAGAAAATAAATTTTATCTTCTTTCCTGACCCTTTTCTGTGTCCATATATGTTTCAAAAGTTAGGAAAGCAAATTATGCTTCTTCATTAGTTCAGGAAACTCCGCAGATATCTCTCTTCCCATCAAAAGTTCTCTTACATCCACTTAAGTGTCATTTACCTCTAATGTGAAAAGAGCAGTGACCCAAATATCCTTTGGTATTTAGGTTAACAACTACATATGATGAAATACCACATGAGACTTCCTGTTAAAACAAAACAAAGAATGGTAAAATTTCACTATAAGTAATAGATCTATGCCTGACAACTTTTGAGAAAATCAACTTTTGAAAATAGATTCCAATTTTCAAGGTAACAAGAATCCTTCTTTTCAGAACAATTCCTTGATTAATGCTCCTGAGATGAGACTGTCGTGCCAGTTATCGCTTAGTGGCTTTCTGTGACAAAGACTATGACATGTACACGCATTTATTAACATATAAATGATGTAAATTTATTCTAAACTTATATGTAACCTAAATGCATGTAAGGATAATTATGGATGAACTGGCTCTGAAGAAACCAGATTTGAATCCGACCTTGTTCTCATGTCTTTTAGAGCACCCCTTAACATTTTTCTCCATTGAGGAACAAGTTATAATAGAGTCTACAGAGCAATATGATACACATTTCTACACAGAAAGCAACTCTGATATAAGTTTTCTATTCAGACATTCCAAAATAAAACTCATGCATTTGAGAAGAATTCAGGGGACATCTCCTCTGGAAAATATGTTTTAAATATGGCTTAGAAATGCCAACAGAGGCAGAACAGAATTTCAGTAATTTAGGACTTAATTGGTCTTGCCCAACAATTCACCCCCAAGGACTATTCTGCCATAAGCCTTTGTAAAGCAGGGCTTTGGCACCGCCCCAAACTTAGCTTCGAGGAGCCTGTGGAACACAACGAGTTTGTGGGGGGCAGCGTTGAAACCAGCCCTGGAGATACTTCTCATGCCTGGGTTTCCTCCTGCCTTGAGCCCTTTGTGTTTTTGTAAGCTTTCCAATTACCATTTTGAACACAACGTCTTTGAGAGTTACTTTGCTTTGTTAGTTCAGGAGCTCACAAATGGCCCCAACTGTGGGAAATAAAAAGCAAATGAGGAGAAGGAAGTCTTTTACAGAGGAACACTTGTTCTGACTGTAGATTAGGCTCAAGACAAAGCAAGCAGAAAGAGGCAAGCATTTCAAGATCACATCAGCTTTGAAACTTCATGAAGGTCAGGGCAGCATGCTGGCCAGAAAGGCTTTTCCATCTGTTGATGTAACTGCCACTCTGAAAACAAATATTTTCGCATCTTGACTAAGTTATTTAAACTTTTTAAAGAATTGGCACTGAAAGAATACAATATGTTTTGCAAATACGTTGAGGATAAAAACAATACCCAAAACTCTATTGGCACATGTCTTTACCTTTCTTGCAAGTACAGACTAGGGGACAAAGTGTGTGCCTGTTGGCATGTCTCCTAAGTGAAAATTTGCATGCCACAAATGTGATGAAATGGCTATCATCCCACTCAGCAAAGCGTATCTGAACCGGGGTAAGCAACTGTGAAGCTATTGTAAGGGTAGTTTGTGTGGATATATTTATTTAAAAAAAATTCAATGATTTTCTAAAATGCAGTCAAATGCTAAGATATTAAGTAATGGAGATATCATTAGTGATTCTCCTGTTAGTCAGACATAAGATAAGAACAGGAACCACACCCACTGTGATGTTGAACCGTGATGTAAAGGACAGAGCCATCAGGCAAGATAAAGCACTTTGAGTCAAAGCATTATAAAGGAAAAGGTAAGACCACCTCCAGTTTCCCATATACCCTTCAAAATGTAACATAGAAAGAAATGCAGAGCTGCAGAGCCACATAAAGAAAAATTAAACCAGATCTAGCCCTCACATAATATTCCAGGAAAAATTCCAAATGTACTGAAGATGAAAATGAAAGGGAAAAAAACACACAAATGCCATCTATAAAAACTACATTTGTTCATCTCTATCATGAAGATGTGGGAAAGATGCCAAGCTGATTCATCACCCAGAAACAACAGAAAAACAGCTGGATGCATTTTCTTCTGCATTGCACCCACAATAAAGTCCATGGCAGAACTTAGCACAACCTTGTCATTTATATCACCACAATTCCAAAAGTAAAGAAAGAAGAGAAACCTTCCAGCCCACAGAAGAATAAGCTGGCACAAGCAGTGTAGCAGAAAAAGAAGTGCAAACAGTTCTGAAGTACATGAATCAATTCTCCTCCTCACTTATATGAAAACAACACTGAGGTACCACTTGTCATCTAGCAGGCTGGCAAAAGCGCCAAGTCTTCCCACACACTGTGTTGGCAAAGCTGGAGAGACAATCATTTTTACATATTGTTGTGCGAATGCACATTAATGAAGTCTTGGAAGAGTGGAACATAAAATTATTTCACAAAACTGTAGAAACATTTATCCTTCCATCAAAATATCCTAATGCTAGTACACAACTGAATGCCAGAGAAATTATTAAGAGACAAGAGCACATTTATTTTTCATACATGTGCTAATAACAAATAACAAATTTTTTTTCTCTTTTAAAATGTATTTAATTCTTATAATTTATTCACAAGACCCCTCCCTCATCTCTTCCCGGTCCCATCCTCTCTATCCTTCCCTCCTATCCTTCTCCCCTAGACCACAGAAAGGGGGAGACTTCTTCCCCTACCATCTGACCCTAGCCTCTCAAGTCTCATCAGAACTGCCTGGATCCTCTTCTTCTGTGTCCTGGCAAGGCTGCCCCACCATGGGGGAAGTGATCAAAGAGCAGGCAACCGAATTCATGTCAGAGATAACCCCTGCTCTCCTTACTAGGGGACTCACGTGGAGACTGAGCTGCCTAGGGGCTATATCTGAGCAAAGGGTCTAGCTCCTTTCCAGCCATGGTCCTGGGTTGGTGCTTAGACCCTGCAGGGCTCTCTGGACCCATATTTGTTGGCTTTGTTCCTTGTGGAGCTCCTGCCCCCTTAAGGTCCCTGTTCTCTGCCCAAAGTTTGACTGTGAGTCTCAGCATCTGCTTTGATCCCCTGCTGGGTGGAGCCTTTCAGAGAACATATATGGTAGGCTCCCATCCTGTTCCCTGAAATTGTGACCTGAACTGACCATGAAGCTCACTAAAGGAGCCAGTTGAGAACAACATACATTGTATGTCTATTGTAGTTTCTAATGTTAATAGTTAATGAAATCATGTGGTAGGGAAAAATGTATGTGGCATCACTATATTGACAAAAAAGATGAGAAACAACCATATATTTTTAATAAAGGTTATCTACAGAAGAGAAGAAAGCAGGGAAGCCAAACTTCTTTAAATTTGTTAATTTTGTCTTCAACAGTTTAACAAATGTGTAATATGTTTTGATAATGCTCACCCCATCACCCTCCCTTATTCCTCTTTCCCAATAATTCTCCTCTTCCCTTCATGTCCTTTTTCTTATGACCCAATCATTGAGAAGCTAAACCTCCCTAAATAAATGTTTGGTATGATTTTAAAATGACAAAACAAAAATTTAAACATTGAAAAGCAAGTATGTGAGTTAAGCCTGCGCCTAAACATAGCTGACATATTTCCTTCTTTAATTATGACTTTAAACTGAGCAGAGTCAGAGATAAACTCTTTCACTATCCTAGGAAACCTGCCTGCCCTGTCTTCTGTGAGCACGATAGGGTCCATAACAAAGTCCCCACCTAAGCTCCCTTTGTTCAGAAAGGCACTGCTTTAAAGTAAGTCTTGGATTCTCCCTTGGTTCAGATAATAAATCATTCTCTATCCTTTTAAAAAAAAGCTCTAAAATTTGGAAATAAATGCAAGCAAATTGTCTTATATGGGAATTTAATTCTGGAGAAATACGGCAAAGGATGTTAATCATCTAATTCAACTTTGGGTTCCTCCTTAGAGACTCATCTCAGAGACAAGAAAGCATCAATTTGTTTTAGATCTCTATAATATAAATGCAGGCCTTATTATTCTGAGTCCTTTGCATTCATATTTTAAACAAAGCAATGCCTAATTATGATCTTGTTACTGACAATTAAAAATGTCAGAATCAGAGGAAGGAAAAACAAATTCAGAAAAAAAATGAAAGTAAAATCACTAAAATTGAAAATGTATCTGTGAACTCATGAAATTTTTATTATATTTTTAGTTCTCTTCTAATTTTGTAGGGTGAATAAAAACAAAATTTGAGTCAATCTACTAATAAGAATTCCCAGTACTAGACTGAACCTCCAAGTATAATTTCTAACAAAAGAAAGAGAAATACAAAAGATTTTTGGAGCAATAACTCAAGGATAGAATAGAAAAGACAATCCTAAAAAATATTACCAGTCTCAATTATCAGAAAGTAAAGGAGTTGTCTTGGAATGGAGTTCAATGGTAGAATGCTTACCTAGCACTGTACGACACAGTTAGGCCCTAGGTTCAGTCCCTAGCACATTAAAATCAAACAATCAATTAAAGAAGAGATAGAGAGAATAAGAAAAGAAGAAAGGGGAGAAATCGAAGAATACCAGAATTGTGTCAGAAAAAAATATAGCACCAACCTGAAGACAATCCTACTGGCCAAGAAGAGACTGCACAGTGCAGCAAATGTGAATAGGTCCTTGGATAGAAGAGTCAAACTAGTTAGGGCACCCAAGGATGAATTTATTGCTCTCATCTCACTGAAAACCCTACTACTGTCATTATACTAAGTGTCAGTTTAGCACTCAGTCATAAATGGCACCTATGTCACCCTACCCAGAGTGAACATCACAAAAAAGGAGACTGATTAGTGGGAAGAGCCAGAGGTTGGGGAGGACTGGAGTGAAACAGTATCTTCTGGACATGACAGGACAGTTGTACCCAGGAATCCAAAGAAGCTATTGTTGCTCTGCACCAGACCTGGAAAAGATCAAGCCGATTGACATTCCAGCATAGAAAAGAGAGAGGGTAATAAGATCCCTCGCTGGCTGAAAAGCTATTAACAGTTGATGGCTCCTAGGGGAGAGAGAGTCAGTTTATTTAAGGGTGTGGCCACTAGTATTCAACCAAGGTCCAATGCACCAGTGAGGATTTGAAGCACAAATTGAACACAGTGAGTGGTTTTTGTTGTTGTTGTTTTTAAGTGGGAGTGGCAACTATGAAGTTCAGGAGTAAGGAGGTAGGAAATGGATCTAGGAGGTCTCAAGAGAAGGATTGGGAGGTGAATATGATCAAAATATATTAAATGAAATTCTCAAAGAATTAATAAAAATATTATATTACAAACTTCTGGGTATTCTTCTCTCAGATAAAGGACAAACACCCAGTGAAGCTACAGCTGGTAAGAAGCTGTGAGTCCAATCTAACCCACCTCTATCCTGTCTTCCTTCACCCTGCCTCACCTCAGTTTCTTTCTCCACTCTGTATTAATTACCTGACAAAATAACGTAAGGATTTATTTTGCCTTAGAGTTTGAGAGGATACATTCCACCATGACAGGGAAACTTAGCTGCAGGAGGAGGTAACTGGTCAGCTTGCTTCCTTCTTTTTTCCTTTTTACTCAGTCTGTCTGGTACCACACTAAAATTCAAGATTGGTCTTCCAATATCAGCTAAACCCTTCTAGACAACCCTGAGAGCCATATCTAGAAGTGTGTCTTCTAGGAGATTCCTAATCCAGTCAAGTTGCCAAAGAAGATTAATCCCTGCACCATTGCCATATTAGTCCACCATAAGAAATGGCACATAAATAGGATCTTCGGCAATAGAAACCTCCAAATTAAGGTCACCTTGTAATCATTCACATTGTGCCCTAGATAAGTCCATAGAACTATCACCTTTCATGGCCATCTCAGCTGTTCAGTTATTAATGAGATTATACATCAGATCACAATTGATGTTGCTAACGTGAACTGATGGTTTCTGTCAACTGTTTATATAAGAACGTTCCTCTATGCTGAGATTGCTGCTAGAGGCTAGGATCTAAGTATGCAAAGAGGGAGAAAATAAAGAGACCTCTTTCATTAGCAATGAATGAGTTGATGTTCTTTATCACCCTTGTCTTCTTTTAACTACAGGTATTTATCAAAGTGCTAGATAATAATGATAATGGCCCAGAATTCTCCCAGCCACATTACGATGTGACAATTTCTGAGGATGTGCTTCCTGATACAGAGATACTGCAGATTGAGGCCACAGACAGAGATGAGAAGCACAAGCTGAGCTACACTATCCACAGTAGCATCGATGCCATCAGTATGAGGAAATTCCGGATAGACCCCAGTACAGGCGTGCTCTACACTGCTGAAAGGCTGGACCATGAGGCCCAGGACAAGCACATCCTCAACATAATGGTAAGACCAGACTCAATATTTTACTCTCCTGACAGAACCATCAACCAGCCAAGGCATATACCTCAGTCTTCAGGAAGCCAGGGCCCTTAAATTCTCTAAACCTAGCTACTGTCAGGTTGCATTCAATTTTGCCTTTGTATTTCAATGAAGAAGCTATTGTTCTTAGATAGTAACTCCATATTTTTTTGTCAACCTGAAGTATTCGATATATTTTCCAAATGCTGCTGACAGAGGAGTTAGAGAGGAAAGTAACAGTGTTCCTAACTCGGGAGTTATTTGGAGGCAGAAAAGTGGAAAAGTTCAGAAGAATACTCTTGCTTAGTTCTTCATAATTGTTTGCTCAGCCCTCATGAAGCTCAGTTCTTGCAAGTATTCAGACATGCAATTTATGGTGTATTGCACTGATGTTGGACCTACTAGTCATACTGATGACCCGAGAAGAACTAAACATGCATTCAATCATCAGAGACTTTTTGTTCTGAATTCATTTACCTTCCTTCAAATTATGTAGAAGTGGCTTTACATTTAAAGTGAGGTTTTTGGTTAACCCACACAGTGGTTAAGAAAGATAAGTAAGAATTTTCATTGATTCACTTATGGCCTAAAATCTGTCCTTGTAATAAGCCCAAGAATAACACTGGCATGCACAGCCTCTGCCTATCAGGAGCCCCATTAAGCTCCTAAAGAACAGGAAGAGTGACAGTGATTCATTCTTGTATACTTACTGAGTTTGGGATGCCTAAACCTATGAATTCCCAAGTCATTAACAACAGAAACAACTTTTCTTTCACTGGGAATCTTCTTGAACAAGAGGTAGCTTGGGTGTTATGACCTCAGTTACAGTTTCCACTTAAGACCCTAGGAGACAGAAGAGGCAGTTCCCACAGTCTACCTGGAACACCAATATTGCCATTCATTCATTCATTCATTCATTCATTCATTCATTCATTCATTCACAGATACTCTAAAGTATGTATTGTATACCAAGCACTGAGATAGACAAAGTCCTCATACTCTTGGGACTGGTGTTCAGATTATTCAAAAATCTACAAATAGAGTTCAGCTGTATCCTGGGGCATGAACAACTAAGTTCTAGAAATCAAGCATGGCACACTGGCCATAATGATGTCTACATGATGTTTTAGGAATGGAAGCCTGATAGTGGTTACTAATCCCATCCTCATTGTTTTTCAAGTCATTTCTGTTCATTCTTCCCTCAGAAAACTTAAAAATCAGTTTAGTCACCCACAGTCATTCATCATTTATATAGTTAGATGCTTAGAACAAATGACTGCTTTAGGCCACCTTCTTCCAAGCCTTGCTTGCTCATTCCTTCATGAAAATGCTTTCTCCTTGATAGGTCCTCTTGTGTATGTTCTAATGTCTTCACACTTCTCTGGAGTCACATAATCTAAAACTGAACAAGCTCGGGTATTAGTTCAATACATCAAATAATACTAGAGCCACATGGGTAAAGAATCGTTTATTTATAAGCTTCTGCCATGTGAAATTCAGGGGAATCTTAAAGTTATTAAGCAAATTCATTTGGAAAAATCACATTGAGAGTTTCAGTCTTAGAAGTTATGAATGAATGCATCTTTCCAGTGGTCAAGTTTCTCTCATAGCTTGGGGCTCTGCTTGCCTAAAAATATCACCTATCACCATCACCATCATGTTACTCTCTCTACATTTTCCCTGTTATTCCATCGCCACCATGTTATTCCTTCTATGTTTTCCTTGTTATTTCATCCAGGAAGTTGAGTGTTATTAGATTCTTCTTCCCACTCACTATGAGAAACTAATTTTAAAGGCCCACCATGAGGGCCTTTTCATGAATTCTATGATGGCATTTAACTTCTTGGTATTATGTCTTTCTCTTGGCTTGCTTGTATCCCCCAATTGAAAGACTCTGATATTCTTGAAGGTAAATACTGTCTAAGTCATTACTGAGCTGTTCTACTTATGACATAAACCTGACATCATAAATAGCAATAAATGTTAGTTGAATGAATGAATGGGGGTAACAATACTGTATTCATTAATCCCACCCCTTAGAAGAGTCTTCATCTACCATTCTGTGAATGAATGTGAACACAAAGAGGAAGTGGGTGTGGAAAACAAACCATAGAATTGGGCTTGCGGCACCCAGGTATTGCAGGCCAGGCATCCAGTGACACAATAGAGATAATGTTGCCCTGCTCTCAGATAGCTAACAATTTCAATCTCTCTCTCTCCTCTCTCTCTCACTCCCTTCCTCCCACACTCTTTGTTTAGTCTGTTATAGTCGGGCAACACTTTGCATGCATTACTTCATTTTGTTTTCTCAACAAACAGAGTCATGTGAGTTCTCTGTAATTCAAGTTTTCAGTCCTACTGCTTCTCATATTTTGCCTAAAGGTCAGAGATCAGGAATTTCCTTACCGAAGAAACTTGGCCCGGGTCATTGTGAACGTGGAGGATGCGAATGATCACAGCCCTTACTTTACCAACCCACTGTATGAAGCATCAGTGTTCGAATCAGCTGCTCTGGGATCAGTTGTTCTGCAAGTGACAGCTCTGGATAAAGATAAAGGGGAAAACGCAGAACTCATATATTCCATTGAAGCAGGTGAGAGCTGCAGAGACCGCAGCACAAAACTCGATACCCCACCCTATAAACTCACCGACCTATTTGTGCAATGATTTGTATAAAGTTCTTAGCATTGCAATATTGGCAGCAAGGGAAGAGCATCTTTCCTTGTATTCAATCTTGAAGTTTCTGAAATGGAAAAAAAAAAAAAAAGCGTAATAAATTCAGTGGCCCAGACTAAGCAACCAACAAACCATGGGCTCAGATAAACCATGGGCTCAGAGTTGGGTTTCCTTACCAGGGGGTGGGCTGCAGACTTCAGGAATCCCAGCACACCCACCATGAACACAAACAACGTCCCTACATTGGAGGCCATCTGAGTAACAGAGCAGTTGGTAGCTATGGGACCTGAACTGCTTGCTTTATCAGACAGATAAAGAAATAAGAGCACGTGTTAAATTTTAGTGTTTTAAAGGATGCTAACATCTGAAGATCTGAAGAGCAATTTATAAACAGTTTGAAAATGGATAGTTAGAAAGCATTTATGACAGAGATGAATGTCAAAGTAAGAAAAAGGACTATGAACCTAAAGAAAAAAAAAAAAACTGGTCTCCTTTATCCATTCCTTCCTCGGTTTTGTCGTTTTTGAATATTCATGCTGCATATTCCCAAAGTGTTCTGTGGCACGTCTGTGGTGTGCAATGCCAAATGCACACTCTCTCCATGTTAGCAATGGGACAGCTTCCTGCCCTTCTCGTAAATGTAGAGCATTTGAGTGAGCAGCTGAATTAAAATAGGAATGGAAGGAAAATCTAGTTTAGGAATATAAATTTGAGAGAAAACAAAGCCGATAATCTATTTTTAAAAACCCTCTACCAAATGTACGAAAAACTACTTTCTAGATTAGGGCTTATACTTTAAATGGGTCAGTGTTACCATCCACATGGCAAGAAAGTAAAAAGGAAAGATGCTGGTCACTAATGGCCACGTGCCTCGAGAGTTTTCCTATGTATTACCCTTGGGGTTTCCAAAGATCTAAACCTATTTAGAAAGTCTGTTTTATACTTCTTAGCTACCACAGAATATCGTGATTACTGCTTTCAGTCCCCTGTTCCTTTAGTTTACACATAAGGAATCTCAGGAATGAATGTTAAACATCACCGAAGGCATTAACTGGTCTGTCCATGCTCAGCTATTCTTCCGAAGGGTCCAGCTAATCTTATCTTTTCTTTTTCCTGCATGATGTCATCCATATACATTATCTCACGTCACTGTAAACATTTGGGCATGAGGCTTTATTTCCACCATTCTTACCATTTTATGGACATCTGTCTAGGTGTCAAGCAGTTCATTATATTTATAAAATTACTGCTTTTATCAATCATAGACTTCAGCTACTTTTTAAACCAATATTTACATCCTCAAAAACAAATTAGTTAAATCATCAAAAACTGTTTCACTCACATTTTTACCTCCATGACTGGAGCAGGGAGCTCAGTCATTAATTTAACAACTGATTAAAATACAAGGGGGACAAAACAAAATTTCCTTAAAACATTTTTTCTAAAAAAAAAAAAAAAAAAATCTAAATTTCCAGAAAAAATTCCAGGAATAATAAACACATCAAAGAAAATAACCTTTGATCGTATGCATAGGAGTCTCATGAGAATTATACTGTGTATGACAAACCTGTCACAGTCAGTCAGCCCCTTCTGAACACACAGCCCAATCCCTGGCCTGCCGAACCCTCACACTCACGTCCGACCCTGGGTCTGCCTGTCTTTTACACACACATAACCGAACCCCAGGCCTGCTGAGCCCTCACAGAGCAGCCAAGAAAGCTTCTTTCCGGATGATGAGAACAAAAGCAAGTGATGGGGGGGGGGTTGTAAAACGCTGGGCTTTGTTGAACTTGTCTCACAGACCTCAGGTAAGCCGAATTTTATCCTGTTTACTGATGAGTTATAAAAGCCTGGCCTCTAACATCACAACTGAAGCTCTCTCTTACTTTTGAGTGGAACACTAAACCAAAATGGGCAGAAAGAGCTTTGAGTCTTGGTTAATTCAAGCTTGGCGTTTGGTGCTAGTGTTGTTTCTGAAGCAGGAAAATAGAAGAAAGGCTAGGAGAGAGTATAAACAGTTTCTTACTGCTAGCCACAATGTAGAGGAACACCTTAAGAGGAAGGTTTAACCTCCATGGGAAGACTTTAATAACTTTCTTGTAACTTATTTCCTCATTGATCTCTATGTTTTAGGGAACACGGGGAACACATTTAAGATTGAACCAGTCCTGGGCATCATCACCATTTCCAAAGAGCCAGACATGACAGCCATGGGTCAGTTTGTCCTCTCAGTTAAAGTCACAGATCAAGGCTCCCCACCAATGTCTGCCACTGCAATTGTACGCATCTCCATCAGCATGTCTGATAACTCCCACCCCAAGTTCACTCACAAAGACTACCAAGCTGAAGTAAACGAAAATGTTGATATTGGAACGTCTGTCATCCTCATCTCTGCCATCAGCCAGTCAACCCTCATTTATGAAGTCAAAGATGGAAACATCAATGGAGTCTTTACCATAAATCCATACTCTGGAGTCATCACCACTAGGAGAGCTCTGGATTACGAGCGTACTTCTTCCTATCAACTAATCATTCAGGCCACTAACATGGCAGGCATGGCCTCTAACGCCACCGTCAGTGTTCAGATTGTGGATGAAAATGATAACCCCCCAGTGTTTCTCTTTTCTCAATACTCAGGCAGCCTGAGTGAGGCTGCACCCATCAACAGCATCGTCAGGAGCCTAGACAACAGCCCATTGGTAATTCGAGCCACAGATGCAGACAGCAACCAAAATGCATTACTGGTGTATCAGATTGTAGAGTCCACAGCCAAGAAGTTCTTCACAGTGGATTCCAGCACAGGGGCCATCAGAACAATCGCCAACCTGGACCATGAAGTCATTGCACATTTCCACTTCCATGTGCACGTGAGAGACAGTGGGAGTCCCCAGCTAACCGCAGAGAGTCCTGTTGAAGTCAACATTGAGGTGACAGATGTGAATGATAATCCACCTGTGTTCACTCAGGCTGTGTTTGAATCTGTCTTACTTCTCCCCACCTATGTTGGTGTGGAGGTTCTGAAGGTGAGTGCTACAGACCCTGACTCTGAGGTACCCCCTGAACTGACATATAGCCTCATGGAAGGGAGTGTGGATCATTTTCTAATGGACCCAAATACTGGAGTGCTCACCATAAAAAATAATAATCTCTCCAAAGATCACTACATGCTGATAGTCAAAGTATCTGATGGGAAGTTCTACAGTACTGCCATGGTCACCATCATGGTTAAAGAAGCCATGGACAGTGGTCTCCACTTCACACAAACCTTTTACTCCACCTCCATCTCAGAGAACAGCACAAACATAACCAAAGTTGCTATTGTCAATGCAGTTGGAAACCGCCTTAATGAGCCCTTAAAATACAGCATCTTAAACCCAGGAAATAAATTCAAGATAAAATCTACCTCAGGAGTCATTCAGACCACAGGAGTGCCCTTTGATCGTGAAGAACAGGAGTTGTATGAGTTGGTGGTGGAAGCCAGTCGTGAACTAGACCATTTGCGGGTGGCAAGGGTGGTAGTCAGGGTTAACATTGAAGATGTAAATGACAATTCTCCTGTCTTTGTGGGCCTCCCTTACTATGCTGCTGTGCAAGTTGATGCTGAGCCAGGGACTCTGATATACCGGGTGACAGCCATTGACAAAGATAAAGGTGCCAATGGAGAAGTGACCTATGTCTTGCAGGATGACTATGGTCACTTTGAAATTAACCCTAATTCAGGGAATGTAATTTTAAAAGAAGCATTTAACTCAGACCTCTCCAACATTGACTATGGAGTCACCATCCTCGCCAAGGATGGTGGCAATCCACCCCTTTCCAAATCTGTGGAACTTCCCATCACCATTGTTAACAAAGCAATGCCTGTGTTTGATAAACCCTTTTATACAGCATCAGTCAATGAAGACATCACAATAGGCACTCCCATTCTCAGCATCAATGCCACCAGCCCAGAAGGCCAGGGCATCATATATCTCATCATTGATGGAGATCCCTTCCAACAGTTTAACATTGACTTTGACACCGGGGTCCTAAAAGTCATTAGCCCTTTGGATTATGAAGTTACATCTGTTTACAAGTTGACTGTGAGAGCTAGTGATGCTCTTACAGGTGCTAGGGCCGAAGTCACTGTGGACCTGCTAGTGGATGATGTCAATGATAACCCTCCTGTTTTTGATCAGCCCACTTATAACACAACACTATCTGAAGCATCTCTCATTGGAACACCTGTTCTACAGCTTGTCTCAACTGATGCAGACTCAGGGAACAACAAGCTGGTGCACTATCAGATTGTCCAGGATACCTACAACAGCACAGATTACTTTCACATAGACAGCTCAAGCGGCTTAATCCTGACAGCGAGGATGCTCGACCACGAGGTGGCACAACACTGCACCTTGAAAGTCACAGCAACTGATAATGGTTTTCCATCCCTGAGCAGTGAAGTTCTGGTTCAGATTTCTATCTCTGATGTCAATGACAACCCCCCAGTTTTTAATCAGCTCATTTATGAATCGTATGTGAGTGAATTAGCCCCCCGCGGTCACTTTGTAACCTGTGTGCAAGCCTCGGATGCAGACAGCTCCGACTTTGACCGGTTGGAGTACAGTATTTTATCTGGAAATGATCGGACCAGCTTTCTGATGGACAGCAAGAGTGGAGTCCTCACACTGTCTAGCCACCGAAAGCAGCGCATGGAGCCTCTGTATAGCCTCAATGTATCTGTGTCTGATGGGTTGTTTACCAGCACTGCCCAGGTGCACATCAGGATCCTTGGGGCTAACTTGTATAGCCCTGCCTTTTCACAAAGCACATATGTGGCTGAGGTAAGAGAGAATGCCGCTTCTGGAACAAAAGTCATTCATGTCCGAGCCACAGATGGGGATCCAGGAACATATGGACAGATCAGCTATTCCATCATCAATGACTTTGCCAAGGATCGGTTCCTCATAGACAGCAATGGGCAGATCATCACAACAGAAAGACTTGACCGTGAAAACCCTCTGGAAGGAGATATTAGTATTTATCTGAGGGCGCTAGATGGTGGTGGGAGAACTACATTCTGCACTGTGCGGGTGATTGTGGTGGATGAGAATGACAATGCCCCCCAGTTCATGACGGTGGAATACAGAGCCAGCGTCAGGGCTGATGTAGGAAGGGGCCACTTGGTTACTCAGGTTCAAGCACTGGATCCAGATGATGGAACAAATTCTAGGATTACATATTCCCTCTATAGCGAGGCCTCAGTCTCAGTGGCTGACCTCTTGGAAATCGATCCTGATAACGGCTGGATGGTGACCAAAGGCAATTTTAACCAACTAAAAAATACGGTGCTGTCCTTCTTCGTCAAGGCAGTGGATGGCGGTGTCCCAGTCAGGCACTCCCTCATTCCCGTCTATATCCACGTCCTGCCCCCTGAAACATTCCTGCCTTCATTCACCCAGTCACAGTACTCCTTTACCATTGCAGAAGATACAGCCATTGGAAGCACAGTAGACACCCTGAGGATTCTGCCCAATCAGAGTGTCCGGTTCAGCACGGTTAATGGGGAACGACCAGAAAATAACAGAGAGGGTGTCTTCATCATCGAACAAGAGACAGGTGCTATCAAGCTCGACAAACGCCTTGACCATGAAGTCAGCCCAGCTTTTCACTTTAAAGTAGCAGCTACTATACCCCTGGACAAGGTGGACATTGTATTCACTGTGGATGTTGATGTCAAGGTATTAGATCTTAATGACAACAAGCCAGTCTTTGAAACATCAAGCTACGAGACAATCATAATGGAAGGAATGCCTGTTGGCACCAAGCTTGCCCAGGTGAGAGCCACAGACATGGACTGGGGAGCCAATGGGCAGGTCACTTACTCCCTACACTCAGATTCCCATCTTGAAAAGGTAATGGAAGCATTCAGTATCGACAGCAACACCGGATGGATCAGTACACTGAAGGACCTGGACCATGAGACAGACCCTACTTTCTCTTTCTCTGTGGTGGCATCTGACCTTGGGGAGGCTTTCTCTCTTTCTTCCATGGCTCTGGTTTCAGTCAAGGTGACAGATATAAATGACAACGCACCAGTCTTTGCTCAGGAGGTGTACAGAGGGAATGTGAAGGAGAGTGACCCACCAGGGGAGGTGGTGGCCGTTCTCAGCACCTTGGACAAGGACACCTCCACCATAAATCGCCAAGTGAGCTACCACATTACAGGTAAGTCCCTTCACCCCGTTCTACCACGTGCTCTGCTTCCTGAAGAAAGGTGGCGATGACGAGTGACAGGAGGGTGGCAGCTTTAGCACTCCCTGGTTCTGGGTGTGAAGTCTGATGACATGGGGGTCCTCGGTTGTTGGTTCTTCACTCAGCAGTAGTATACAGTGTTCATACACAAGCTGTTACCACGCCCTGCTGGTTTAAGAACCAAAACTGAGCAATGTATTTTAACTGAAGAAATTAAAATAACAGCTCTCTTTAGTGGGAAGAGATTTTGCTAAGCCATAATCTCCTTCTGAGCTTTTTAATAATGCTGGAAAACAATAGTATGTCCCGATTAAGCTCTCTGTGCAGCTTTCTTCTGATCATCAGAATGTGTTGTCACACATACATGCAAATTAGAAGACTCAGTTTGACCTTTCTGCTGAGAAATTCTAAATTTATAGCTGAGGATCAAAGGATATTTCTTCTGACCACCCTGTTCCCGTGGAACCTCTGTCTGACTTCCCCAACAGTCAGTAGCTATTCACCAGAAAAACCGAGATAGACAAATAAGGTCACTAAGAGTGCACAAAAATATCACCATCGCTCTGTGAGACTGCGGGATTCACATCAGGGTGAAAAGTCTGTCGCTGCCCAGGGACAGATTTCTGGGATGACCCACTTTCAGTGATAAAGAAGGAAGGGTTGGCAGGGCTAGGAAAGCCCTTCCTGAAATCTATTCGGGGTGTTGGAGCTAGCACCTTGATGCTGAGACCGTCAGAGCCAGAACATCAGCCACGTGCCAAAAGGTCTTAAATAATCCACCGATACTTGTAGTCAGGTGGCTTTCCCCTTAGAAAAACCACATTATTCAGAGGGAAAAATGAATTAATTAAGATGCCCTTAGGACACAGGTTCTGCTTAAGTGTGTTAGTGGAACGTTAATTAATCACTGCAGAATAAGATCTGTACTGGAGCAAACACCGAAAGCTTGATATTGCCACACTTCCCCAAGGTCCTTTGTGTCTTTCTACAAGCCATCCCCTTGATGGCATTTCCCACTTAAGAGTACTTTGTGTACCTTGTGCTTTCTCTGAAACCTATCGTCTTATTACATAAAGATGTGCATTTCTGCAGTTAAAATATAGAACATCTTGGTAAGAAGAGGCAAGACAGAATGAAGTAAGGATTTGACTTATTTGTATTTAGCATTTTGAGGGAAGACACTCTGAGGGACCCTTTCGTACTTGGAAGAATTGTAAAGTACTCAGCCTTCATTATCTTTACGCAGTCTCTGAACTATCAGCGGATGATATAAAGGCCCACCATCAGCTTCACTAACGTAATGAGTGCAGTGTAGCTTAAACTCCTCTCACTATTAGCAGAGCCAACCACCAACTGATTTTAATTAGATTTAAGCTTTGCTCTTGATGTAGCACAAGTTGGCTGTGCCACCTCAGACTAACAAAGGAACATTAATCATTTTATGTAACAAAGGAACGGTGTGGGCTTGCCTGCACTGAAGGAGTTTAATAGAGAGGTTACATTTGTGTGTGCTGAAATAATATTCAACTAAAGCACAATTGAATTCTAGCCAGTGGTAGCAGAAAGTGATATTACAGGGAGGACTGTAGCCTCCTAAGGCAAGCTTTCTCAGTCACCACCACCACCACCACCACCACCACCACTCCTGGGGATGGGCAAGTCTCTTGTGGTAGGTAGGCCTACTCTTTATATACTGTAGGTTATTTCACAGCCATGCCTGGCTCCTCCACCCACTGGATTTCAATAGCATAGACACTCACTCACTGCCATCCTCTGACAACCAAAAATGTCTACACATGCTAGAAAAATTCTTTGACAAGGGAAGAACCATTGCCCTAGAAGAGCAATGTGTCATCTAGACAGGACTTGGGTCCTTTTATCCCAAGGTTTCTTCATGGTCATGAGGCCCTAGAACCAATTAATACTCAGAGTTCTAAAAAGAAAAAAAAAGATTGGTTATGAAGTGATCTAGCTGCATTCTTATAGTGAAATAACACTTTTTAATATGTTTTCCTTATGTTTTTGTTTATTGTGTTCAAAGATAAATTTGAGTATATTCATTTGTTTGTTTTTTTTTCTTTACCACTTTGTGGCTCAATCTGGCTTTGAACTCATGACCTTTTCATCTCAGCCTCACAATGTTGGCATTACAGGTGTGCACCACCATACCAAGCATCACATTAAAATAGTAAACAATTTATTTGAGGAGAGGGAAATCCATGACTTGAGCAGCTACAGACTTTTCAGAGCCCCACTGAAGGGGAAGGAGGGACAGATGCCTCCAGGATGCTCATACAATCAAAACCAAAAGTGTATTTTGTTGGTTAATGTGGAACAATATGCCTCAGGTCCCCCCATTAGAGGTTAGTTGATGTATTCTTTTGGTAGTTTGTCTTTTAGCATTTACATAAAGTGAAATTTGGGCTACAACTAGAGAAACCCAAGACAATAGGGCTGCCCTGCCTTCATGGCCTCTTAACTTAGTTGTGTCATCTATTGTCAATCTTTCCGTTTATACCTTGAGTTTTAGTGGTGAAGCAGGGAGTTTTGGTGGTCCTGTCTGCTGCTAATGCCCTGCTGTCTAGAATAGTTGTCTAGAGCAGAGGATAAGTACTTACTGAATGCCAAATAAAGGGCCACATCCCTCTTGAGTCAGACTACGTCCTATTGTCTTTGACCAACCCTTTCTGGGTGTCAGAACTGACTTGATTTCCCTCTTAGGGATTAAATGCCATTTTCTTCCCTCTTCCTACCTGTGTCAAGCTGCTGTAGTATCCACGCAAGTTCACGAAATGGAAAGAAAATCTCTTTAGGCCACTCTGGTCCATCTCTTCTACTTTCTTTCCACTTTCACCAACCACTTTCTTAGACTTGATTTAATTACAATGCTTATCTTTGAGCTGCTTCTTAAAAGACCCCTTGTTAGGACTATTTAATACTAATGGTTTGTCCTCTGTGGAGCAAACTTTTCTCCCCAAATTCGAATCCTCATGAGAAAACCCAAGCTGTATGATAAAGCATTCATTAAAAGATTCCTTAACAGAACTAGCTGCCTTTTCTTGATTGTATAATCAGCTCAGCAGCTAATGAAATTGTCTTCGAGATAAGAACTACAGTGTATTACAGCCTCTCTTGAGACTGAGTGGAAAGACAATTGCATCATCCTGAGGAACCAATTGATGGTTCACAGTTTGAATCTGATTATCTTTAAGGGAAACTAAACCAAAGATTGTCCCCAGCTTCTCTTAGTGGATTTTATTCTCTTTGAAAGTTACTGTTTCACTTTCCACGCAGACGAGATATAAATTCGATTAGTTTCTACTGGAGAAAATAAGGGGTTTGCCACTCTTTTCAGTATCATAAGGATACAGTGTGAGAGGCACCTGAATGTCCCCATCAGGACTCTCATGTGGGTACCCCACTGTGAGTCCTCAGAAGCTCTGTTTCCACCACAGGAGGGAACCCCCGAGGACGGTTTGCTCTGGGCATGGTGCAGAGTGAGTGGAAGGTCTATGTGAAGAGACCTCTGGATCGAGAGGAACAAGACATTTACTTCCTCAATATCACTGCCTCTGATGGACTCTTTGTCACACAGGCCATGGTGGAGGTGACGGTCAGTGATGTCAATGACAACAGCCCAGTATGTGATCAGGTGAGCTGCAGGGATGAAAACTGCTTCTTAAAACCCTGGTTCGCGCCTCTAAAATTAGATTCAAACCCATTACATATTTCCCTTTAAATCCAGAATAACACCTGTTCTTATCGCCAATTGAACATTTGATGGCAGGAAGTAGAGTCTGGGGTAAAATGTCCTAAATGTGAAAGGATTCTGGATAGTCAGCAAGATCATGCACCCAACCCCTATGCTACTCCCCCAATTAAATAGAACTGATGAGCCATAAAGTTAACTTTAAGTAATTTCTGAAGGATCCCATAGCATTTTCTAAATCACTGGATGAGAGAAATGAACCCTTTGTGATGAGCTGCCTGTTTGCAGATTACATGACTGTCAGTAGTGGCACCATTGCTGAGTGAGGGCTCCAGATCCCCCAGTCAAGAAGCCTTTCCATTGCTGTAGAAACACACATCACTGGCACGGAAATTAGAATCCATTTTTTTCTTGCCAAAATTAAATAATTGTTAGTCTATATTTTCTAACCTGTGGACCAAGAGACAATATTTGTGTTCTGTAGTTTAGAAAAGTGATTTGTATAGACTTAGTCTCATATGATACTAATGTTGTATACCAGATACCAGATGTTACGCATGACTCCATAAAGAGGTGAAAACACCCCTAGGAGCCTAGTTAGTCTCAACAGAAAAATGGACAGTCAGTGTGGAATGAGCATTGTCCCTCACAATGCATTGATGCTATCTGCGTTCTTCACCACTGTATTCTTACCAGCCATACAGTCTTGTGCACTTTATATACAGTAAGTGCTCAGTAAATAGTTTTGAGTGAATGTGCACAGAAAAGATAAAGAAATAAATATACTAAGTTTTATTTCACACTGCAATATGGTCTGAAGCCACAAAAGCTAAACCATATGGATGAATTTTAAAGAAATCTGCTGTAATAGTAGCTATAAAAAATTGTGCTGCGGGCAGTAATGACTGACTCATTCTTGCTGACCTTTGCCCAGGTTGCATATTCAGCATCACTTCCTGAAGACATCCCATCAAATAAAATCATCCTGAAGGTCAGTGCCCAGGATGCGGATATTGGATCCAATGGAGCTATACGATACTCACTCTATGGATCTGGAAACAATGAATTTTTTCTAGATCCAGAAAGTGGTAAGGTGAAATTTATTCTTTACAGAAATGCATTATTTATCCATGTAAGAGTTTATCCTCTCGTGTGGTCTCATCAAGAGTAGACAGTTACTCAGCTAGAGCCTTGATATGAGGCTCTGATATACTAGATGCTAAGAAATAAGCAGCTCATAGTATACAGTTGTGGGGGAGGGGGCCTCTAAGCCACAGAAACTTGAGTTGGGTTAGGGTTGGGACTTTTTTTCACCCTCTTTTTCCTTCCTTCCATCTAGTTCCCCACATTTACTAGTCTTAAATAAGTACATGTCTCTGTGAGTTAAGGCCAGGCTCACAAAGTATGGAAGAGGACTTGCATCACAAATGCTAGTTACGATGCAAACTGAAACATGCTGTTTAGCAAGAAGCAGTCCTTCATGGTGAAATCCATTTGGTTCACTTCTGGCTCTTACAGCGCTGTTGTCTTGTTTTTATTAAGCAGGTCTGCTTAGTTTCTCCAAGCTGTGAGTCTCCAAATTTCCTTGTGTATTCAGACAAAAATTATAAGGTGAAAGGTTACGTAAACTAAAGTCAGATGCCTGAATTGAGAAAAGTCATTTTCTATTGTAGCAAATCATTTCTGTGTTGTGGATTAGGTGGTTCATCTGGTGGCACTTTCTGGATGAAGTGTAAAGAGTGAATAGCTTGCACATGTCCTGTGCTGTCTTCATCCCAGTGAATTGAGTCTTCAGAAAACAGTGGCCTTCTCATGGCTCACTACCAGGGATCGTACCAGGAAGCATGGATATAATTACATGGGAACATGCTCCTTTACTCTCTACTGGAAGATAGGTGATCTGTGACCATAATAAAGATAGGAAGAGTGAAATGACTGAAAGACGAAATGCACAAGAAGCCATATGGGAATATTACAGAAGCAGCTGATATTCTGAGGAAAGGAGATGGGAAACTGAGGCAAGGTTCTAAGAGTTGAAGCAGAACACTGAAGATCACGGTGAGCGCAGCATCAAGCAGAATGTGAAAGGAGAAAGCATCTCTGAACACACAATGGAGGGCCTTGAATGTCCTCCTGAAAAGGCTCTGGGGATTTTTTTAAATAAGAGAGGCAAAAGACTCAGTGTGGCCTGTGTTGGAGAACTGGCTATATCCAGCAAGGAGGAGCTGAAGGATAACCCATGTGGCTTATTCCAGATGGCACCAATGAGCAGCAATGATCCACAAGTCAGACTTTTCCCCAAATAGCAATTCTCAAGCTTCTCACTGTGCTTGTCGGCTTCTGTTGACACTTAAGCAATAACAAAAAGTTTCCACAAATTATGAATATACATATATATTCATGTATACTTAACATGAAAGTAAAAGGGAGACTATTAAAAGGGAGGAGGAAGGAGACAAGAATGCAGGGAGGTGGACAAGAGCGGGTAATATAGAGGAAAACACAAAGACAAATAATGTACATTTTCTCTCACATGCAAAATCAGATCCAGCTATCTATATATCTGTCTATATGAAGTAACAGCAGACGGGGAAACTGAAGAGAGAAAGAAAGAAGGAGGGAAGGAGAGGTGATAATGTGGCGAAGTAATCAACCCACTGTTTTGTGTGCTAAGGTTGATCCTTGTGGTGCTAGAATTTGCAGTAGTTACTTTTATAAGTGCTACGAAAAAAAAAATATCCTGACAAAAGCAATATAAGAAAGATAGGAGTCATCTTGGCTCCTAGCCCTAGGGCACAGTCCATCATGATGGGAGAGTTCCTAGGGCAAGAGCTTGAGGTCGCTAGCTGGTCACATTGCTTCACAGTCACACAACAGAGAAATGAACGCAAGCACTCAGCGCACTCTCTCTGTTTACACAGTCCAAGATTCCAGCTCAGGGATTGGGCTTCCCAACCAGCCTGTTCAAGAAAGTCTCTCACAGGAATCTCTAACTTAGATACTCCCTCTTTAATGCTCCAGAAGCCTTGACTCCTAGGTGATGAGGTAGGACCTGTCAAATTGACAACCAATGTTAATCATCACAGGGCCTCTCAAGACTTTTCTGTTAAAGCCAGGCAGTTTTAATGGTTTTATTTTCCTCTAAAAGACAGAATTAAAACAAAACAAAACAAAACCAGCATGTTTAGAAACAGGATATTGTGCTCCTGGCCTATGGGACAGTTACATACCTAGAGCCATCCATCTGCAAGAGTTCCCTGTATTTGGCAAAGGAAAGAACCTCTGGAATGTTTGCAAAGGGATTAATTATTTTGAAGGTCAAGTGATTGGTTTGCATCTCAAATTCTGGGATTTTTTTTTCTGATGTCTAAAAAATTGAATTTGCTGTATTTCTTCAATTTATAGGGCACTTAAGCTTCATGTCCTTGGTATTTCTTGTATTTAGAATTTTTCATACAATTGATTTTCTGCTTTTCCATGAAGAGACCACTTTTGAAAAGCCAGACCAAACATGCTGCCATTTTGTTTCACAGGTGAGTTAAAAACCTTGGCCTTGTTGGACCGGGAGAGGGTCCCAGTATACAACCTTATTGCCAGAGCCACTGATGGGGGTGGCCGCTTCTGCCATGCCAATGTCCTGCTGCTCTTGGAAGATGTGAATGATAACGCCCCAGTGTTTTCTTCCAATCACTACACTGCATGTGTCTATGAGAACACAGCCACGAAGGCCCTGCTAACCCGAGTGCAAGCCGTGGACCCTGATGTTGGTGAGTCAATTCACCGTGCAGCATGATCCCACATCGGGACGGCACATCTAGTAGGTTGTAGAGGCTTCTCCTGTTAGACTATGTGCTTTAAGCCAGGTTTATAATCCTGAGATGCTGCTCTTTTTATGCAGATTTGACTCCACATGGTCTCTTCCCCTTCTCATCCTCTTCATCCTCCTCGCTTCTTCCTTCTCCTCTTCTATAGACCTATAAGGAGAACTGGGAGTCCGTGAACCTTGTAACTAAAGATGTGGGGATAGTCTGTAGGCTTTGATCTTTTGCTCTTGTGGCTTTCATCTTTTTAAAATACAAACAATAGCATTCCTACTAGCCTATTCCTCCTGCACACACTTAAAATGCCATGTTGTGCAGCAGGGAGGCTTCATTTCCATTTCTATGAAGATTCATATCACAGCCTCAGCTGAAATACAAAAAAAAAAAAAAAAAAAAACAAAAAACAAAACAAAAAAAAAAAACACCTCTATTTATTGTACTTCTTCATAGTGCAAGAACCAATTCCTAAATGTGCTACCAGTCCAATGTGGATATTTTTAAACTAGAATTTTCAAAGTCTATTACAAACAGACATCACTAGGTAGAGTGAGAGTGGAGAGCTAAGAAAGAAATAGAACTGAAGTTGCTAATAAAGTTTATGTTCAAATCCTTTTCACATAATGAGATGATGAGTTGGAAGACAGTGGAGTTAATTCCTAGATCTCCTAAGAATGCATAAGTTATTGAGGTGACTATATGATGGAATATAAATACAGAAGGGCATACAGAGCCTTTTGGTTGTTCATTTTAAGAGCTGTAAATCAGAGGACTAGGAAATGATGGGGCGTGTCTGTTATGCTAAGTGGGCCTTTATATAATTCCATGTCTTAATGCTTAATTCTGAGTTGATAGAAAAATTATTGAACTAATGGAAAAGCAAATACATGGTAATTAGCTGAAAACAAATGCAGCACCCAGGGTCTCTTTAAATATTTCCCCTTACAGAAATTAGAGGCTATACTTGAGTTATTGCTCTTAACACATTATCATAATTTTAAGGCCAAGAACCACCACTTTAAAAGCATGTATATTATTGTGGGAAAACAGCAAACAAAAAGACTGCTTATTAGTACATAATTATGTAATAACTGCAAATGATCATTTTAAATGAAGATTATAAAACATCCTCTGGACTCTTATTTGAAGACATTTGGGGGGAAAAAAGAAGACAGAATTAGTGCTAATGAGTGTTTTAATAATTTAAAATTTGACTTGAGGATGCATAAATAGCCCATAGATAAAATTTCAAAAGCTGGAAGCCTTAAATTCTGCCACTCACTTCCTTCACAAAGTGACCAGATGGGTTCAAGCTGCTAGAGAGTAGACATACAAGTGTGGTCACTGACATGATGTTGTAGACGGTGTAAGGGTAGGATGGGATTGAAAGACATGGCCCCCAGAGCTGACATAGATGCTGTGATGACGAATACAGGTAGCTATGGGTCCTCCTTTCACTTCTGAAGTGAAACCGGGTTGACAGGTGGAGTAGGAGGAATGTCTAAGTTCCGGTCATTTATCAAGACAGAGATGGAAAGATCTGAGAGAAGAAAAATTAATGGACATATTGTTGTAACTTCATCTGCCCATTTCCATGATAACTATAAGGCTTCTGTGCATAGCCTTACATTGAAACCAAGGACCTGGGTACCACAGACACCAGTGTAGGAAATATACATGCCTGGTCATCATATCAACCTTAGAAAATCTCAGGGAAGGTACCAGAATCTTGTTCATTTTCTCAGGGTTTTTTTTTTGTTTTGTTTTGTTTTGTTTTGTTTTGTTTTTGTCAAAATTTTTTAGCTTCAGAAATAAAAAATAAAATAAATAAGGTAAAAAAACATGATAGGGCTGGCCAATGTCTCAGCAATTAAAGACGCAGTTCACTAGCCAGAGTTCAACTTGTAGAATATATACGAAATTGGAAGGAGAGAACCTATAAACCTGTGATAGATGGGGCAGAACAAATGAGTCCCTTAAGAAATATAGACCAGATATCCACCATTCCCCACAAACCACTCTGAGGAAGCATGAGTGAGGGATTTGATCAGCGCTCACAGTAGTGTCCGTGAATGAATGAGCTGCCATCAGAAGATCACTAAGTGTCATGACTGGAAGCTTAAGATATGGTCTTTACGGGCCCCATTAGGACACTGCTCTCCACAGCAACCGTTTCTCTGTGACTAGAGGAAGCAGTCTGTGCTTACCACATGACTGAGCTGGGAACCCATTATGGGGCCAAATTAAATGTCTCTGTGGAAGCTGACTTCACATGTAAGTCTGTGAGGCGGAATCCAGCCCTCTCATGTGTTTTGTTTTCTTTATACAGTGTCATACAGAGCTTACTTTAGTCATCATTACATCACAGTGAGATTGTTGTTGGAAGTTTATATCTCTAGCCTTTATAAATAAAACCCCTTATCACGCATAAGATTCGCATGCCATGCAAGTCCTACCCTGTGCTACAGAGCAGCTTCTACTTGATGGATAGCACAGCCTACCCTGTACAGACCAGGCTCTCACTAACTGATGCACCATCTGTGTACAATTGCAGCCCATTCTCTGGAAGAGTAAAGACATTTCAACCTTTATTTTAAAAGGTCATTTTGAAATCATTCCAGATTCACAGGAATGTTTAACTCTCACATGGGCTAGTCCCCTATGGAGACACCCTGCCTAACTACAGAATTGTTATTAAAATCGCAAAGAAGACATCGGTGCAACCCGCCAGGCATATTTGCCTTTCCTGGAAGTGAGCACAGCTCCACATGTAGTAGCGTCACTGTGTGTACCTTCACAAAGCCTCTGCCATCTTTGCCCGGCGCAAGGCTCTCACACACACTGTCATGACCGCACCCTCCTCCTTTCCAAAGTCTATGCACTGCCAAAATTTAACTTAAATTTTATTATTTAAAAACATTATTTAACCACAATATCATATCATATCATACCCATTTGAGGTTGGTATGTTTTCTCTTAGCATAAGACATTGCTCCAGGTTCATCCAAGTTATTAGGTGACTTCAAATGACTAGTTATGAATCCATTTTGCTCATGAGAATTCTGTTAAGAATATTCCTTTACATGCAGTAGTAAACCAATTTGTGTGTGTGTGTGTGTGTGTGTGTGTGTTAGCTCAGAAATTTTTGTGTCCTTCTCAAATGCTTCTGTTGAAATCACACCTTTAATTATTTGTATTGAGATACAGCCTTTGGAGGGAAGGGGGCATATGTAACAAAGGCATGGACCCATAAGAAGTCTAATGCCTTTGTCAAGGAAGTCCGAGGGAGCCTGTTGCCCCTTCTGGCTGTGAGAGACACAGAGGCAGCATCTGTGAGGGCTCAGGTCCTTGGACAACAGAACTGCTGGAGCCTTGGCTTTAGACTTTCCAGCTCCCAAAACTGTAACAAAATTTTAGTACCTCTAAATTACTCATGTAAAATATGTGTCATAACAGTTCAAATGGACTCTAACAACCATAATTTGGCTGCATTATATACTTGGTCACTCTACTTTGTAGTGACAGGGCAAGATACTAACCTAAATTCTAATTCCATGAATTCTGGAGTCCAAAGGCATTGCTATGAATCCCTAAGCCTCCATTCTTTCGGTTTATCAATTTTAAACATATTATCTCTTTTAATCACGCAGATCCTTCCTGTGAATCATTCATAATGCACCAAAAATAGTATTATAAGAATTTCTTATGTCAGAAATAGAATAAAACAGAGGAAGACGGGATAATTTTACACCCATTTTATGAGTTCTGAGAAACAGCATGGTAACTGGATTTTAGCATTAAGTTCTACATTTTTCTGTAAATGGAAAATATCTTCAGCTTCATAAAGTAGTGACATGACTTCATGACCCCAAATTTGTGGAAGGTTAATAATCTTTTCAGTAAAGACAAGGAGGTCTTGGTCTTTTAATGCATTACTTCTTTGGGGTTAATAAGTTAGATTTTGTATATCTTTTGAACATTAAGAATTCTTAGAATCTCAGGGTTCTGTTTCATTGTTGTTTGTTTTGTTTTGTTTTTCCAAAAGTCAAGCAAAGCCAAAGTTTATTCAAAGAGGATAATTTTATTAGAGTTAAAACAAACAACAACAAAAACACAGAGCAAGTATGTGATATATCTCAGCAGTTTCCTGGAGGAAAATGGAAAAAAAAAAAAAGGGAGAGACACACTATGCTGTTTAAGTTAAGTCATGATGGAAGCCAGCTGCCACAGTTTGGCAGGCAGCCTCATGGTGAGAAAGGGGTCTTTAGAAGAAGAGTGAAGCCCAAAGTGGAAGGGAAGCATGTTTCTAAGATGTGAAAAAAGGAAAAGTTACACTTTCCTGAATAATTCAGAAAAGTAAGCTAAGTTAAGAAGTATGGTGCTTGCATGCCTTAAAATAAAGAGACTATACTGCGGGAAGTAATTCTGGAAGGGAAGAATATAGCAGCTCATTTAATAGATAATTATCTTGCCTGTTAGAATCTCATTTTGAGAGGTGTTTTGTTTATTTATTTGTTTTTCTATCAAAAGAAATGTGCAGTGTGAAGGATCAGAACAAAAAGCCTGTGACCATCCTAGGAACTATGACATGAAAATGAAGTTGTACTGGGAAAATATGCTGCAGCCCATTGTTTATGAAAATGTCAGTTTCTGGATACTGGGGATGTGGAGAAGAATGTTTTTCTTTATATGAATAAGGGGCATAAAGATAGGAGTGTGCTCTAATGAGCCAGTTGTTCATTCCTTATTACACAATTCCCTTAAGATTTGGAATTTGAGGGATCTCAGGGAATCATGCAGGCTTAGAACACACATCAGGTAGTTTCCACTTAAGTTAGCCAATGAGTACCTAATTAACTTACCTAATGAGTAGCAGGGTAACAAGCACTGTAGAAGGGACAGCAAGTCTTCCTAGGATGAGTTATGTAGAAAGACAGTCCTCAAGCTATTTGAAGGCCAAGAGGCAAGACATATAGAGCCCCAGAATGGGTAGGATTTGGGGATAGTCTTCAGGAAGAACAGTCTTAGGAAGAGGTATGGACCATAAAGATAAAGACATAAAGATGGGATTCTATGTGCCCAACTAAAGAGCTGGGAGAATAGCACATAGCTCAGGACAGAGAAAAGAAGATGGAACAGGGTATGTCTATGATCATAGAGGAGCCTAGGGACCACATACTGAATCAGAGAAAGAAAATGAATGGGCTTGTTTAAGGAAATGGATAATCAGATCTGGGCTTGGGGAAGGATAACAAAATAGGAACATCTTAAATGGATTAGAACTAGACAATCCAGGATATGGCAAAAATATCCTAAGAAGATATTGTGAAAGACCATAAGGTCCAAAATGAGAAAGATCAGAGGAGGCCCAGAATGAGATTTTTAACAGTGAAATCTGAAAATTTTAGCAAGGGCCTGGGTCAATGGTAAACCAGGCTTATCAAGATCTCAACCTTAGTCAAGAGAAGAACACGAGCAAAAGACTGTAGGTGTTCCAAACTAAGATGTGGTGTGGACAGATAATTGCATTAAGAGAAAGGGTAAAAAGCTCCAAGTCTGCCAGAAATGATCTTTTCCTCTAATATTAGGAGTTATAATCCTCAGTTAACAGAAAGCAGGAAGTCCGAGGAACCTGATAACTCTTGAAGAACACTTCTATTCTGACCTGAGTGTGTGATTCTGCTGTCCCTATGTCCTCCTTCATGAGGGACACTTAATTCTGCACACTGTGTGAAGCTCATTTGTGTAGCAAATCCCTCCTGAGGACCATGCCATAATGGGTTATGCTCTATTCATGGAACAGAAACTGGAGTGAATCAGTCTTTTGTACATAGAAGGACATACAGATCTTTCCCAACAGCTCGGTTAACTATCCTCAGAGAGGATAGGTTTTGATTAAAAAGAAAAGAGCTAGGTGAGGGGTGTACTCTAAAGAAGTACACCCAGATTTACTCAACCAAAGTATTTCAGATGAACCTGTTCAGTGTTCCTCCTGACTCTTCCAACTTACCATAGCCTTTCTAGTCTGCCACTTCTATAAAAAGTATAACAAAGTATGTAGGTAAGATGCATGACCCAACAGAACCATCCATCAAGTGCCCTGGCCTCTTCCTTGGATGGAGTATGAGGAAATACTGCTTGTAGCATTCTGTGAGACTCAGAGATCTCTCTGTGTTGTACTTGGGTTTCTCAAATCTGATGGACAAAGTCGCCTTCCATGATCACCCTTCTGATCTCAACATTTACTCTGTGAAACCAATCTGGGAGAACTTGGTTAAATGTGGATTCTTTGCACTGGATCTCAAAGGCAAACACACAAAAGCACATGGAGAGAAATAGGAAATCTGAAGTCTGAAGCATTGGGGAAGAGATGCTTGGATGCTTAGCAGCCAATGGCCTTGGGGAAGTCTTTGGCCTCCCTCCATATCAGTTTCTTCCTGCATAATATTAGAGTGACAGTAGCTTGCTTTGCCAGCCTCAAAGTGTCGGTATAGGATTTGTTCAGGGTGAATAGGGATGTCTCTCAGAACTTGTAAGGCCACATTTTTCCCACTGTCACTCTATTTCCTCTTTTGGATTCCCTCAGCACATCATGTCATTTTGGTGTGATACACATTGCATGACTCTTCTCTACCAACCCCACACCTTCTCAAGCAAGAACAGAACTCCTCAAGGACTTTGAATGACAACAATGGTAATGTTGCTGCTAACATCCATATTTGCAGCTACGGCTCCCAGGCAGGCGCTGCGCCAAGGGCTTTAGATACATTATTCCCACTTCTCGTAACAACCCTACAGTTGGCAAGGTGTTGTTCAGTTTACTATATGAGTAATTTGTAGGCTTAAGTAACTTGTCCGGAGCCATAAGCTAGTGACAGGACAGCAGACATTATAAAAAGGGGAGCTTGGTAGAGCTGGGGAACAGAGATGCAGCTAAGTAATGCTCAAGTACAGGGCATTAGTTCCAGTGTCAGTGTTACCTAAGGGTGGTCTAGAAGTGAGACTCCAGGCAAGTCAATAGCCCTCAGAAGTCATGGAGCACAAATCCACCAGGATGACTATGCAAAAGAGCCAAAAGTACCCTTGCCAGAGCATCCCTGATTTTGGTCCTTTTCCAGAGTTTAAGACTCAGTGGTCTGGGAGGCTAAGCAAGGTGCTAATTTGCATTTCAGATAGTTCCCAGGTGAACATGGCCTGCTGCTCCTGCAAGACATTGCGAACTACTCAAGAACTCTATTTTTGTGCCTCAAATACCTTAGCAGTTTGGTGACAACTATAGATCATCTCTCAGAAAAACATTTTGTACTTCATAAAAATAGAAACATAATTAAATGTACCAGTCCAAGTATTTTCTAAAGCTGCTAATGCACGTTCTTCCTGAATAACGGTAAATACTAAGATCCAGCACAGACTGGCTACAAAATCCCAGTCACTGCACATGCCACTGTCTTTGTTGCCTAGATCAGTCATTAAATGTGCTTTCAAATCCATTTAGAGATTAATGAACATGAAGGCGTCAGCTACCGTCTTAGTCACTGTTCTATTGCTGTGAAGAGACACCATGATCTCAGGGCAGCTCTCATAAGAGAAAACATTTAATTGGGGACTTGCTTACAGTTTGAGAGGTTTAGCCCATTATCGTCATGGCTGGGAGTATGGTTGCATTCAACATTCAAACAAGCATGGTGTTGGGGAAGTTTGAGAGTTGCATCCTGATCCACAGGTGGGGGAAGGGGAGTGACTGGATCAGACATGAGCCTTTGAAACTTCAAAGCCCAACCCCAGTGACAAGCTTCCTCTAACAAGGCCACACCTCCTAATTCTTCTCAAGTAGTGCCACTCCCTGGTGACTAAGCATTCAAAAATACGGGCTAACGGGGGCCATTCTTATTCAAACCACCAGGGCTATTCTCGCTCTAGTAGGTACCTCTAACATTGACCCCCAGTGACCCTTGCTTCCTGCATGTGCCCTTTCCTTGATACCACTCTGGCTATTGGGTTTAAAAGATCATGGCATTCTGTGCTTTCTGTTGAGTCACCTCAGGTTGCTGTAATGATGCACTAGGTAGTTTAAACCAAAGAAAATTATTTCTCACAGTCCTGGAATTTCATGGTCTAGATTCAGGGACTGTTTCTGTTAGGATTGAGTGATGCACTCCTCCTGGTTTTCAGATCCTTGTCTTCTTACTCTGGACTAACATGGCCTTTCAAGTATATACTAAGTAGGAAAGAAATGTATCTTTTTCTTTTTCTCTTTTTTTATTCATTTTTTGAAGAGTTCTCGTTCTTTCACATTAAGCTCTCCCAATGACCTCATTTAACATTAATTACCTCCTAAGTCTTCTCTCCCCTCTCCTAAAGACTAGAACCTTGATACATGAATTTGGGGAGGCCAAAATTCAATCTCTCATTCTCTGTTGGATGACTCACATTAGAGACAACCACTGCAGAGCTGTGAGAGGCCCCACACAACAGTGGATCGTGCTTCACCTAAAACTACATAATTTAGATTGAAAGTCAAACCCTCTTCCCTTCACAGATGAACTCACATCCCTACCTGACACTGTACTAGCAACTTCATGGGAAACCATAATAGAGAAACATCCAGCAAAGCCACACCTTGGCTTCTGATGCATAATATATATTCATTATACTGTGCTATCTGAGTCTTAAGCAATCTGCTATGTAGCAATAGAGAAATAACACATAAAGGCAAGTTCATAAGCATCTTAAATTCTATTTCTCCATGCATCACTAGGAATCCCCGCCAGAGTGGTTATCACTCTGAGGAACATGAGGCCTTATGCAGATCCATGGCAAGCACACCATGGCTTAGTCTCATGATGTCCAACCAGTTCAGCCACCTAGGGACCACAGCTACTTTGAGGTGGTGGGAGATTGGAGGGTGTGAGAGCTAGTGCCTCTGCTCTCAGAAGGCCCCTCACTTGTTTCCTGTGGAAACCATGTTCCTAGTAGATGTTTACAACATCACTACTAAAATCCAGCCCAAACTCTGGTTTTGGAGGAGTTTAAAGACAAAGAGATTGACCACAGATGACTTTAAAGAAGACCTCAACACCTCCACCCAATATTTTATGTCACAGGGATTTCCCCTAAAAAACATTCTGACAGGGATTCGACCCTGATTCCCACCTAGCGCCTTTAAACATCATATAATCAATGTTTTGTTGTTTTTTTTTTCTGATGCTTTAGAAATCATTACCACTGAGCAGCACATGTTAAGACTTAATGTAGGGTTTGTGTGTTTCTTCCTTGCCAAACTTCAATATTGTCTGAAGTATCAAATCTTTGAAGGTGGCTGAGAGATTATTAATATATATCACTAAAAATTAAATAAACCTGTCTGTGAAGTCTGGGAGATTTGAACCATTTTCTGGAGGAAAATGTTCCAAGCCCTTTGTCTATTGTAGATTAAAAAGCTAGGCAGGGTGGCACACGCTTGTAATCTCAACATAAAGACCTAAGGAGAGATATCTAGGGCTTGCTTACCAGTCGGCCTCATCCACCCAGTGATTTCTAGACCAGTGAGAGACCCTGCCTCAAAATTAACTAAGAAGCACTTGAACAACACCTGAGGTTGACTCCTACCCCACTGATATACATGCAAGTACCGACACCCATGCAAATATGTACATGTATACAAAAGCAGTGTTTTTCTGTATACACGTGTATACATACAGTTGTGTGTGTACATGCATGTGTGTGTTTATAATATTATGTTTAAAGCTTTTCTTCAGGGACCTCAAAGAACTGTCACATGTACGCCATTATTACTGAAGGAAAGGATCTTAGTACTCCCTCCTACAGAGGAAGAAACTGTTCAAAGTGAAGTGCCTCACAGTTAGGTGTCTTCAGTGGATAGTGGCTTGGATGCAGGGAAGGAAGGGTCTGAGGCCCCCTTAAAATCCGTGCAATTTTTCCTTCTCCCAACACCTGGCTCCTTTCAGTAGTGTGTGTGATTCAACACAAGCTTGAGACAGCCACCTTTGCTTTTTTCACACTCTGGGAATGAACCCAGAGTGACATTAGGATGAGACTGGATTAAATATAGCAGTTCTATCCTTTTCTAGCCACCTGAATAAGTTCCCTCAACTCTCTGGACCTCCACATCCTCTTCAAACTCTGGCTATAATCCTAGGCAGTGTTGGAATTCCCTAGCAAGCTCTGCAAAACAAATGATTAAATAAACAAACAGCCTAAAAAAGCAACAGAACACACTCCATCTCCATGGTCTGACCAGGAAGACTGAAGTAAGGTAGGTAGGGCTGGGCTATTCTTTTCTCTAGTGAACTTTAATGCCTAGTTTAGGAGCCTTTGCGTTTGACACACGCGCCATTCCTACTATTGCCCTTTATAAAATCCAGTTTCTCTCAAGCGTGGATCAAAACGTTAGTTGTCAAATGAAATAGTCACTGCTTCAGAAGAAGCATGAGTGGAGAATTCTGATTTCCACCAAATGACTGCAGCAGCTTCTTTCACTCCTCACCCACATGAACACACTGGCAGGCACTTTCTGAGCTATACAGGATCAGGCTTTATTTACAGAACAGCAATGCAGGAATGGCCTAAAGAAAGGCTAACAGCTAGCACAGCAGAGAATTTTTCCCTACTCTTGACATTTTGTACAGAAATGCCAAGGACTCCCTTTTGCTATGGCTTCCTGCCTTTTAGGGGACATTGAGGCTCTTACTTGTAGTCACTTTTCACCAGGAGACCTCCCTGGCAGGCATTATGCTGTACGTCCTCGGCTGGCAGGTCCCTTGAGCTTCAGTCTCACAGCACTTCCCAACCCACCCCTTCCCAAACCACCCCTTGCAAGCATCTCTCTCTCCTTGCTGATTTACCTGATCATTTACTTAGGCCCAGTGTCTAGTTTACTCTAGAAATGATGTTGTAATGATCTGATAGCTCTCAGTGGGCTCTGAGAAAAGGCAGTCTCACCCTAACATTATAACTTTATCAGCACGAGCTTGCTCTCTTGTGAGTAAATGGCAGTTTCAGCTTCCATACCTTCCATTGTTTTTGCATCTCCCAAAATGCTCTCTTTATCTTTATGCTTCCATCTCATCATTTCTGGCAATATTTACTCTTCCTTCATGACTCAATTTAGCAGTTTTAGTCTCAGAGAAACTTCTGTCCTATCCTTCCCGGTAATCAATTCTGCACATATTTGTCTCCTGAGAAACTGGGAACATTTGAAGTGACATAGACATGCTAAGAGACAATGTGTACTGTACAACAGTATTTATTGGGTAAATACATGAGTGAGTGAATGACTAAGTGAAAACTGAATAAATCAGTTTGGTGCTCATCCTCAGGGGTACACATATGAAATTTTTGGAGTACCGTCACGGGGTCACAGCTTGGCACAGAAGTCCAGTGTCCTGGTAAAGATGGAGTTTTATAGCTCTTTGTGGATGGATTAATTTACCCACAGTTAACTACCAAGCCAAGCAATGGGAACTTTAGCTTTCTCCATGTCACAGGGAATCTCACTGCACAGAAGCTAGCTTCCTGAGTGTGTAGTCTATGCTGTCTGAGCAGAACAATGGCCTTTGCTTAGAGCGGCCCTTGCCTGATTTAACTCTCTGATGTGGCAGTGTTGGTTGTCTTCATGTTTCTAAACAAAGGGTCTGGGGTTTTGTTTTGGGTTGGGGTCAGAATCTTGTCATTACACACGGTGAAACAGCTGCTGCCAACTCACTTGGCACACACCCAGAAAATTTTGGCTGCAGCCTGCGGGATCTCCCTGACCTACAGGGCAGCCTTCAGTCTTTTTTGAACCTTTCAAAGGGAGCTTCAGACCCTGGGAGTTGATGTTCTGCCCAGGAGAATGTGGAAGCTTTAGTCATCACCCAATGAAAAGCTTTTAAATGGCACTTAAAACAGAAGTCATTAGAAAGCCTATTATAAGAACAGTAATCACTAAGTTAAAAGTATTGCTAATTCCTGGACTTCGTCATAGGAACTTCCTGTCTAATTTTAAATTATCCCAGCATATATTTCAAAGATAAAAACAAGAATACTCAGTCTAAGCTGTTTGCCTCCCTGGGATTGTATTTGCCTTATACTGAAGATGAGAGAAAAAAATTTTAGGTCAGCCATTTCCTTTAATTGCCTTAATTAAAGTGTAAAATTTAGTTTAAAAATACTCTTTGTAGTAACTTTATAATGGGGGCTTTGACAAAAGCAATTCACTAAGTAGCATTAGTATCTTTCTAAGCAAAGATGAACTAAAATGAACAATGGAAACACCCGGCAGAAAGCCTATATAATATGTAGGTCTAATTTTCTACAATTATTTCAAATGGTATGTACATTAAGAATTAAAACCAGGCTGGAAAAATCACTTGAAAACTTGGATGCTTCCCAAAATTGGCATTAAAGAATTGTTTTCTGGGTGCATGTTTTTTAATAGTTCATTTATATATTACAAAGTGTCATGTGCCTACTCTATAAGATCTAGAAAGTTGAGCAAATATGAAAAACAGCTTTAAAACAGTTAGCATTTTGACTGGATCCATTCTGTTCTTTTTCTTCATAAAAATAAACTTTTCAACTTGATATTATTTTATAATCTGCACTTTTTATGCTGATTCACAAAGCATATTTCTATGCCATCTATCCATTTACATTAAATGACATTGTACAATGCACTCTAGCTGCATATTGATGTGCCATAATTTATTCAGTTGGTCTCCGTTGTAGAAAATTGAGTAGTTATCAGGTTTTCTTTTCCATAGAATTAACATCTACTCAAAAACATTTTATCTATACAGGCTTTATCTGCATTGCACTTATTTTTAAGATTTATTCTTATCTTTAAATTATGTATAGGGGTATATGCACATGGGTTTAGTGCCCACAGAGGCCAGAAGAGGGCATCAGATCACCTAGAGCTGGAGTTACAGGTGGCTTTGAGCTGACAGACATGGTTGCTGATAGCCAAGCTTGGCTTCTCTGGAAGAACAGCATGCACTCTTAGCCGCTGAACTCTCTCTCCAACCTCCAAAATGTATTCTTAACCACTGAGCCAATTCTCTATTCTCTCACCTGCATTTTAATAACTCTTATTCCAGGTCTTTCCATGATATGTCCTTTTGAGCTTATTTAATTCTTTCTACATGTATGTTTTCAGAGGACATGCATAAAGTGCACACATCATGTGCACTCAGATGTGATAGAATCACTATGCTTCTCCTTTATTGCACATGGCTCTTTGTGTGTCAGGATCTTTCTCAGTGTTGGAAAATAAAACAAACAAGACATAGTCCCTCTGCCTGCAAGTACTTTAATCTAGTGTGAGAAGGTGACACATATAATTCAATGTACAACAGAAGCAAAGATGAAATAAAGGAAGTACAGAGAAAAGAATGATGGAAGAGTTGAGGAAGCTATTCCAGGAACACCCTGCAGAAAAGTATGAAGGGTTTTGAAAGATAAACAGAAGAACACTCGGAGCAGAAGACACACTGAGCACAGGCCAGAAAAGTAAATGTGTCTAGTGTCTAGACAGAGATGGAGCAACAGACATGATGTTTATGGATCAGGAGAAGGCACAGTGGGACTAAACTGTAGAGTTACATCACCATCTGCCACAACTATGGCTACAGCAAGTGGGAAGTCAGCAACTGCACTAGTCCATTTCTTTTGCTATAAATGAATACCACAGACTGGTTAATTTACAAAAAAAGAAAGGCTTATTTTTACGAGTGGTTCTTGAGGTTAGAAGGTTAAAGGACTACATTTGGTGAAGGGCTTCTTGTTTCTGGAGACTCTACAAGAGTGGTTCTCAAACCATGGTTCATGATCCCTTTGGGGGTTGAATGACTCTTTCACAGGGGTCACCTAAGGTCATTGGAAAACACAGATACTTATATTACAATTCATAACAGTAGCAAAAATACAATTATGGAGTAGTAACAAAAATAATTTTTTGGTTGGGGATCACCACAACATAAGGAACTGGGTTAAAGGGTCACAGCACTAGGAAGGCTGAGAACCACTGCTCTCAGGAATCTCAAATCAGGGCAGGCCATTACAGTGCAAAAGGAGCACATGAAAGTGTGTCCAAATGTCTTGAAGCCAAGGTCAAAATAATATCACTATATTCGAGGTGTTGAAGAATCTTGTCACTCGTTTTTTGTACTGGTGTGTGTGTGTGTGTGTGTGTGTGTGTGTGTGTGTGTGTGTGTGTGTTCACACGCACGAATTTAGAAGTCAGAGAACAACCTGAAGTATCATTCCTTGGGTAACATTCAGCTTTTGGTTTTTGAGGCAGGGCCTCTCACTGGCCTGAAGTGCATCAAGTGACCTAGGCTAGCTGGGCAGAAAACTCAAGGGTTCTTATCTGCTACCGCTCTAGCTCTGGGATTTTGCTACATGCCTCACTATCTATCTATCTTTCATTCTTTTTTCTTTCTTTGTTTCTTTCTTCCCTTCTTTCTGTCTATCTACGTATTTATCTATCTATTTTCACATGTGTTCTAGGAATTGAACTCAGGTCCCCAGTCCCCACCAGTGGATTGCTTAGAAGGCAATCGCCCTACCAGTTGACCCATCTCTTCAAACCTGGTGCTGGTGTTAATGCCTCTGACAACCTCAGATATAAAGCTGAGTCGTTTGACACTGAGCTGGCTCTTCAGGGATGATCCAGAACACTATAAATTGTTTCTCACAGAAGCAATAAAACTCTGTGCAAGCTTTATGACTGAATTTCAACAGTCACTAAATAGTGTCTGTCTTCTGTTTTTTTTCCATCCATAAGATTCCAACAGCATTTCGTGGCCAAGCTTACAGGGAATGGATTTCTGTTTCATTTGGGCAATAGGTCCAGGCAGCAACCTCATGAGAGGGGCTGGAAGTCCACTGGAAACAAAAGTAAAACTAACTATATTGGCTGAATTTGGAAATGTTTAAGGAGGTGGGATTGGGAGGAGTATAGGTCAGCAACTGTGAGGAAGCAGAGGCATGGCATTTTGCTATTCCGCTAAAGCAAAGCAGAAAAACCTTGGCACTAACTCACCAAGTCTAAATGAACAGAAGCAGCCTGGAGCTGATCTCTGGTCTTACTGTGGCTGACTCATATGAGCCTTGTAAAAGCAGCCCTCTTGCATCAGGGCCAGCATGGACTTAGGAGAACAGCATCTCCCCCTGAGAGAGGTGGCATCTAGCCAGAAGGCTGGAGGAGAAAGCTATGGATCTGGACCATGCTGTTTCTAATGATACTTCAACTACCTGTCTGGATAAAGGAAATCCAGGCCCCATTAAAGTCACATTCCAGTTGGCCTTACTGGGAGTCACCCCTTCTTGTCTTTCTTAATTCAACTTGTTTCTGAACAGTGAATCAGAAGTTGCCTTCCTCCCTAACTGACCTTTGGGTCTGAGGAGATAAAATACCAATGAACAGATCTCCTACAACACTTCCAGGAAGCTGAGCCAGGAATCCAGGGAAAACAGGCCTTACTTGCTGCCCCTCAGGTCTAAAGATGCTGACAGGGCCGGGCCAGTCCACCAGCCCTGGGTTCCCGCACCAGTAGAATTAATTCAGTAGCTTCCAGCACATAACTCACATGAAAGACTCCGTGTCTTCTGTTTTCTTCTCTTGTTGGCAAGAGTTGTATGCCATATGCTGAGGGTGGAATTCAATCCTGTAGGGAATGTGTGTGATTTGAAAACCTGTGTGGTGTGTTCATGTCAATCACTGCTGTATTTCTGTAAACATACCTCTGTGACTTTGAACAGTGTCCTGAGAACATGGAATCAGCTTAGGCGACACCCAGGACACCTGCTACAACACCAGCAAGGCAACTTTTTTCAAGGCAAAAACTCTATCCCTTCCGCATGTTTACCTGTTCACATCAGAAATGGATATGGAAGAATTCATTCTTCCAGTCCTTCCAGCTCAGAAAGCGTCCATCTCTGAAGCCACAGTTCCCAAAAAGGGAAGGAGAAAGCCTGTTTCTAGTCTGAGTATAAATATTGGAAATTTACGTTTATAACAGGATATTTGCTTTGCAACAGAAATAAAAGTAGATGATGAAACTTATGGTGAAAAAAAATGGACTCTTGGGAATGGGACCAAGAACAAGCTCTCTACACAGGCCTTTTAGTCAAAGCCACACAATACAATTTACAGCATCCCTTCCAGATACTTGATTTTATTGGTTTGCTGGAAATTATTCTTCAAGGAAACTGTACATGGGGAAGTGAAATGTTCTGCTCTTATCTGCCAAATGCCTGCCCCCTTGGCAAGGTGTCCTGATAGCAAATATACAATGAAGCCTTCCCTTAGAAAAGCTTACAATCCAGGTTTCATGATTCACAAATGTCATTGCAGATGGTCATCATAGCCAAAGGCCTCTGGCAGATGACTCTCTTCATTGAGAGGATTTATGAGGACTGAGAGAGATGGCTCAGCAGTTAAGAGTGCCTGATCTTCTTGCTCATGCCAAGGACCAGAGTTAGATTCCCAGAACCCACACTGGACAGCTCACTGTAACTCTAGCTCCTGGAAATCTGATACCCATTTCTGGCCTCCACAGATACCCACAGAGGCTTGTACATACTCACAAAAAGACACACATGCATACATAACTAAAATTTTAAATCAAAGTCTGTTTTTTTAATTTTTTATTTAACTTTTATTAATTACACTTTATTCATTTTGTATTCCCCCATAAATCCCTTCCTCCTCCCCTCCCGATCCCACCCTCCCTCCCCTTTCTGCATGCATGCCCCTCCCCAAGTCCACTGATAGGGGAGGTCCTCCTCTTCTTCTTTCTGATCTTAGTCTATCAGTTCTCATCAGAAGTGGCTGCATTGTCATCTTCTGTGGCCTGGTAAGGCTGCTCCCCCCTCAGGGGGAGGTGATCAAAGAGCAAGCCAATCAGATTATGTCAGAGGCAGTCCCTCTTCCCATTATTTACAATCAAAATTGGAACTGTTTCAACCAATAAATTCATTCTATTTTTTCTTTTTTATGAATTTTAAAGACTGAAGCAAATCTTAGGTTCTTAACCCATTTGGAAGATCTAGAATCCTCTAATGAAGATAACCTCAGACAGATGTTATTTAGAAATCTGTTGGTGGACATTTCTTGATTGATATGTTTTTGTTTGAGTCCATGACAAGATGACATTTTGAGAGGTAACCACATTTCTTAAGATCACTGAGTCAAATCTCCTTGAGTTGGAGACTCCCAGGCTTGCTGACCCTCAGATTTCACTTTTCCTTCTGTGATCCCTATGGCTCCAAACATTCTCATCACTTTGTGTGTTAAACATAACCGATGGTGCTCAAAAGTACAACTCCAATTTAAGCTTCTTTTCTAAACTCCAGCCTCTTCTACCTAACAATTTTTTATTAAATATCAAGTGCCCACATTCATTTTAACATGAAAATCCTATTCTTTCACCTCAAACCTAATTCTCCCACATCTGTCTCCTTCTCAACAACTGAGAAGTCCTCTTTTCGTTTGCATGGAAGAGTATGTTTACAGCCACACTTCTGTGGCATTCCGCATGCTTCCAGCCCCACCATCAGAAAGCATTCCTTCCCTACCACCTCCAAGTTCAACGGATATCTCATATTCTTCTCCTGCTGCTCAGAAGAGATGGAATCTAGTGCTTTCTACTCTCCGCCAACACCGGGCCCTTGCTCAAGCTGCCTTTATGCTACGCCTACATTTCTGTGGGAAACCCTGAATGGTACCTGTCTTCTACTGTTGGCCTTCAAGCATTCACAGGCAGTCTCTGGAGGAATCCTGTTCATGTCTAAGGCATGACCCATGATTCCCCATGAAATCAAGCTGTCACATGGTTTCAGATTCTCATCTGTGGCTAGAACCCCTGTCACCTCCTATAGTACCTGGTAGATTATCAATGAATATGTGCTGAAGTGATCGGTTAATTAGTTTCTTTTTTTTTTTACGTTTGAGCTATATTGTTATCCGCACATCTATTTGGCACCTGAATTTTCCTCAGGGAAAATTAACATGAACGAGGTTATATATTAATACTAACCAAAGAATTATGGTATTTATTGTCAATTTTCCAGTTTTAATTTTGTTATATACCTTGTAAACTGAAGACTGAATTTCTGTAAGGCCAGAGCTGTTTCTACAATGACATTTTTTTTTTCTGGGGAGCGGGCCTTTCATAAGTCAGGAAAGTACAATGTCTTGGTTCTGTGTCTTTGTCCCCTCATTCTTATGTCACATCTCACAGGTGTCAACAGGAAGGTTGTGTACTCCCTGGAGGACACGGCCAGTGGAGTCTTCTCCATCGACAGCTCTTCCGGTGTCATCATCCTGGAACAGCCTCTAGACCGAGAGCAGCAGTCATCATATAACATCAGCGTGAGGGCCTCAGACCAGAGCCCCCAACAGTCCCTCTCCTCTCTTGCCTCTGTCACCATCACTGTCCTGGATATTAATGACAACCCCCCTGTGTTTGAGAGAAGGGACTACCTGGTAACAGTGCCTGAGAACACCTCCCTTGGTACCCAAGTCCTCTCAGTTTTTGCCACCAGCAAAGATATTGGCACAAATGCCGAAATAACTTATCTCATCCGGTCTGGGAACGAGCAAGGGAAATTTAGGATCAACCCAAAGACAGGTGCGTAAATGACAGTGCCAATAATACCTCCTGTTTCTTCTCCCCACCCCCCGTTACTCTTCTTGGTGGGATCTATGTGCCCTCCCTGCCTCCCTTGCAGGGCCTGCATGCAGACCTCCGTACCCTGTTACTAAGAACAGGCCCTTCTAAATTCCAAGCTCCAAACTGTGGGCTTATTTGGCAAATTCTTGACCCCCAAGTTGGCTACAGAACATCTAGCTAAAAGGCTTGGGCCAGCAATATGTCTCCTAAGTAGCAGCTATGGAGTTTACATTTAAGTGCAAGGGTGTATTTGTCTCCTTTCTGTCGGTTTTTTCTTCTTGGATGCTATGTGCCTATGGTAGGAAGCCTACCAGGAAATTAGCCACCTCTGTCCGCCATCCACAAATAGATGGTCACTTTCTGGTCAGCAGCCAGGACTGATGGTGGCCATGATCTGCACATCAAGTAGGTTCTTTGTTGTTGCTGTTAATCCAGAATGTGTTTCTCTGGGTGGTTTCCTAAGTATCGTGATTCAGGCTACCTTTGGTATGCTTCCTTTGGAAGGAACTATATTCCACGAGTAGCCAAGACTGTTCTGGTTTTCCGGGCAGGAGGTGAGTTTCTCACACCTCTGACCTTTGCTCATTTCCAGAATTGCTCAAGGAGTATGGATCTGTTATATTAGAGGAGACCTGTTTCTTCCTTAGACCATATGTAGAAAAGGGATAGAACCGTGATCACCAACATTATTTAACACTGCCACTTTTCTACATGCCTACTAAATCTGTGGATATAACTCATGTCTTCCAAAAGAGAAAAACAGAACTTTTGAGCAGTTCAGTAATTTCCTCAGTATTCATCATCCACAGGTGGATCATGTAGTATTTGATCTTTGGTCTTTCTGACTCAGGAATGCACACTCTAATCCTGTCACAACGTACCTATTGCATACAAACATGAAAGTCGAGGAGGTATATGTGCCCTGGAGTAAAAGAAGGCGGGAGTATTGATTGAGGGGCTGCATCAACAGGTCCTCCCAGCAGGTGTCTATATAGTGAGGCCATTACGTCAAATTAAACTGTGTGAGATTCCATCCATGAAGATATGAATCAGCTTTGCCCTGTCCGGCTGCACCCATTGTATATGAACACCATGCGAGTTGGCTAAGCATAGTTTAAATTTGACACTGTGAAACACAATTTGACACTGTGGATACAACTTCTGCTCCACCATAATTTGAAGGAGCCTATGGCAGTCGTAGCCAGAGAGATGTCCTCTGACTGGATATGCCCCCAAAATGACCCTCTTATTTATCCTAATAATCGTCTTCCAGGTGAGAAAAAGACAAGACCTAGAAACCATTCTGTGGCACAATGACTAGCTACCAACTTGAAAACACTGCACAGGGTTATTAGCAGGCGGGGATGGGACAGGAGGGGTGACCCATTCTCAGTGCCCATCTTAGGGGTTGCCCTCAACTAGCAGCCATCTTTTGTTCTGCTTGCTTGATTTAAACAACATGGTGGTGGGATCACTGAGGCTATGTGGGTGTGGACCACCATGGGGCTGTTTGATTTCCAGGCAGCTCCTTTTACCTCATGACATCCTGGCTTGAGATTTCCCATGTCTTTGGCCTCTGTGCATAATAGTTTTAGATGGGTGCATTAGAAGCTGGCAAAGCAGCTGTGAGGTTAATTCAATCATGTGTTGGCTGTGAGTGATTACTTGATGACAGGGGCAGTGCCCTCCAGTCATGTCCACACATTCCTTGTTTTTCTTCCCCCCGGGTCCACTTGAGGACTCCAGAGATACTCCTCAGCTCTCTAGCTTGACAAGTAGAGACTTCCATGATGCCTGAACAATGTTCTGGAATCACCACAGAAACCTGCAAACACTGTTCACCTCTTCAAAAGCATTTCTGATAGATAGTTCTGCTTTAACAGTGTTCATCAGACTGCTAGGATGCTTTCAGGGATCAATAAACAAATTCCCAAACATGTAAACCTCGCTACAGATGATGTAAATAGCACTGTGCCTATTGAAAAACTGACCCATGTTTTCCCCTAACCAAACATAAAATTAGCTATCTTTCTTCAAAGGGGGTATTTCTGTCTTGGATGCTCTGGACTATGAAACATGCAAAAGATTTTACCTGGTAGTGGAAGCTAAAGATGGGGGCACCCCAGCCCTCAGCGCTGCAGCCACCGTCAGCATTGACCTCACAGATGTGAATGATAACCCTCCTCAGTTCAGCCAAGATGTCTACAGTGCTGTCATCAGTGAGGATGCCTTGGAGGGAGACTCTGTCATTCTGGTAGGTACCAGCAGCATCAGAATCCTGGGACAAAGCATCCTCATGGTAAAGAAATGAGCAAGGTCTGTCTTGGATTTTGTTCACACTCCCCACTCCAGTGTTTTTGTGTACCATCCCTCAAAGGATGTATGTGACACCTTGGCTTTCAATAGCTCCTTCTCTCATTTGTGTATTAGAAATGGTCTTACAGATTAATTTATATCAAGGTATGAATTACTAGCAATTGCTTTCTTTGAAGAAATGTATACTTTGAAAGAAAACACAGTATGAAAATTTTAAAGATCACTCCTGCAGGTCTGAGGTAGCCAGTCCATGACTACAGAACAACTGACCCATGACTAAAGAGGAAATACATGGATGTAGTTCCACTGAGGAACAGGGGACTACAATGTTTTGCACAAAAACATTGAAAGAGTGAGTGTGAGCAAAGCCCATGATTAAAGAGGGAATACAGTCCATTGTGATGGAAAGGCATAGTGACGGGAGTGCGAGCTTGGTCACATGGTATTTATAACCAGGAAACAGAGAAGATGCTCCATTAGATTTCTGTAATCTCTTTTTCCATTCAGCCTAGGGCCCTGACTCATAGGAATGATGTCATCCATATTCATTGTGTGTCTTCCCACATCTAAACCTCTCTAGAAACATTCACATAGCCCTCAGAGCTGTGACTCCAGGTGATTCCCAACCCAGTCACACTGACAATGAATTAGAACAATCACAGATAGCTCAGTCATTATTTTCAGAATTATGAAGAGGTCATGAAATGAACTCCGCCAGTTAGCCCTTATCTCAAACCCTAATAAAAGTCAGTCCAAATAGATATCAGGGGCTCTGAGGAAGTGCAAACTAACAAGAAAATTTAAGTACCCGGCTAGTGTTGCCCTCATTGTGCCCACCAATGATCTTGTCTACCAGGGAGTTGTCATGAGCAAGGGTTTGCCACAGAGCCAAAGCATCACCCTTTTGTCTTTCTCTTGTGTTATACCTCGTCTTTGCTTTGTTTCTTTTCTATGAAGCTGATAGCAGAAGATGTGGATAGCAAGCCAAATGGACAGATTCGTTTTTCCATTGTGGGCGGAGATAGGGACAATGAATTTGCTGTGGATCCAATCTTGGGACTTGTGAAGGTTAAGAAGAAACTGGACCGGGAACGGGTGAGTGAGTTTAGGTCACGCTTCACCGTCCACACCTACACCATAGCTGGACTCTTGGGCACATGTGAATAACAATGTAAAAATTCAGGTATATTGGGTTGGACCTTTGAAAGAATCTTCTACTGATAATAGCTTTTGGCAGATGTTAGAGATCTTAATGAAAAAGACAAATGTGTACCTTTATGCATAGTTTGAACTTCACTGTTTCATGAGTCAGAGAAAGAAAAACACCTTCAGCCAGGATGATGTGCCCTGGTGTCATTAGAAACTTCAGGAAAGATTTCGTGAAGACACCCAAGAAAAAAGACACCCAAAAATCCCCTTTTCCAAGCTTGAGCTGATTTCTAAATACTGATATTCTTGACCAAAATGTGTTCTCAAAGATAAATTAAATATAAAAATGAATTTCATAGCAAAAATACTAAAAAACAGATTGAATCTTCTAGTTGATTCAGCCCTCTAACCCAGGAATGTCAACATCAGCAGCATGTGTCGATGGTGGCAACTGTATTGAACGAAGGCTCAGTTAGAGCCTCAAATGCAATGGCTCCTCTCCTCAAGAAAGAACTGGAAATACCAGGCTGCATTTTTGACACAACTCGATGGAGTGTGATATTGTGTCTTAGTAGGCAGAGGCTGGAACAATTCTAAACACCCTGAAATATATAGGCCAACCCCACCAGAGAATGCTCCAACCCCAAATGTTGATGGCACAGAGGTCTACAGAATATGAGTGAAGGTGGCACAGCCAGACACTGAGCATGCGCAGAAGGGAGGGGCGCTGCAGTTCCTCATTGCCACTTCTATGCCTTGGCAGGTGTCAGGATACTCCCTGCTCATCCAGGCAGTAGACAGCGGCATTCCTGCCATGTCCTCAACTACGACTGTCAACATTGATATCTCTGATGTGAATGATAACAGCCCAGTGTTTACGCCTGCCAACTATACTGCGGTGATCCAGGTAAGCAAACTTTGCCTGCCAGGTAGGACCTGTGTGGCTCAGCCTCCTCCCTCTGCTCTGGCTTTTCACGTTGGGGCTTCTTTACAAACTGACATAGAGTAGGAGCCTCTCAAAAGCTGGAGTTTACTGCTAACAGTTGCAGAGGCTGAGAAGGTCGAAATCAAGGCTTTCACAGGTCTTATATCCAGCAGGAGCCCCCTTTCTGTCCAAAATGGTGACTGCCAGCTATGTCCTCACTTAGCAGAAAAGACAACTGTATTCCTTCAGGCTTTTCTAGGAGGACACTGGTGCCTCAAAAGGCTGCTTCTCATTCCTACTGCACTGGGACCTAGTTATAAACGTGTGGGTAATTAGTATTTAGTATCAACTTGTCTCTTCCTCGGGACAGTATGAAAACAACCTGTCTTTTCACCACAATTGCTGAAAAGAGTTACTGAGTACTGTTTCTTCTAAGAGTTAGATGTTCCATGTACACCAGCTGTCCCCACCACTACGTGTCGTGGAGAATGGTAGACAGACCCTTCTATACCCATGCACACCCATACCTTACAGTTGAAAGAGCCATGGATCTGCGAGCTTAACTGGTTCTCTCGAGATCACGGAGCTGGCAAGTGGTCAGGATTTGAACTTGAATCTATCATGCAAACACATAATACGAATAATCTTTCTACAGTGACAGGGTACCTCTAAGAAATCTTGTATTCTTCTGACGGAAGAGAGAGGTCAATACGTACCATCCTATAGACTTCAAGATAGAGCAGCTGCTCCTTAAAATTCACCTTTCATAGGCAATTTGTTTAGAACTTGAAAGCCACCTGCCCTTAAAGTTAAGCTGCAAGATAGAGTAACTTTCAGCTGGCATTCTTTTGAGGGAAAATGACAGAGTTCTCCATTCGCTTATTATTCAGAAGTCAGCTTGTGGGCAGGGTAGCTGAGTTTCCTCCTCTGGAGGTTGGAAGGCTAGCTTAGGAAGATGGGGAGACCCCGACTGAGTGTGGAAGACATGGAGACTCAGCGAGCGACGTTCATGCCTTATGGGTACGCAGGAACGCTGGAGAAGCAGCTCATACCTTACTGCCTTCGGTGTCACAGTGACTCTCAGGTACTCCAGAGGGGCTGTGAAGAGGCAGAATGAGAGTGGTTACTTCTCCAGAGAGCCCTTTGGGATAAGATGGAAGACCTTGAGTGTGGCTGTCTCTAAGTAGCCTCCTTCACCCAGTGACACTGAACCGCCTGGGATTCGGGCAGGGATGTTCATGAAGCAAGCACTCCACTGTCTGCTCATCCCTTGTCAGTGCAATCCTACTCCCTCCTGGAGAGGATTTGGTTTTCATTGAAGGTGCTGCAGCCAGCAGCCACAGGTGTGGTTGCCCTCCCTCCTCCATCCCCTACACCCCCTCCCCTCTTTCTCTTAGCTCTCTGTAGTTGTGGCCTAACAGGGCACTCTCTGCCTCGCTCCTCAAACGAGATACACTTCGCCTTCTCAACATTCGGTTTTATGGCATGCATCCATCAGCCAGACAGACCGATGCGGAAGTTAGCAAGGAGAGCGCAGGGCTGGGAACCCCCCTCCCTCTGCAGCCTGGGTTTGTCTGTAATTTCACACCCTTCCTTCTTAGACAGTGACCCCAAGGACACACATTCTCTCATTCCTTCAGTTTCTTCTGTGGAGGAAACGGCCCTCAGAGAATGAGCAAACAAATCAATAAATCTTCTGTTTTGTGTGGTGCTGAGTATGTCATCTGTGTAAAGTAGTAAATCTTCACTGAGATGACATGGTCCCACGATGGGCTCCAAAAAGAGCCGGTCCCTGAAGCCTGATAATCAAGAGGCAGGGATCTGGCAGAATAGAAACCTCCAAGGTTCTCTTCTGTCCTCTTTTGAGACTGACTCTTCTTTTACACCCAGAATAGTGGGATGGTTTCAACAGGTTTTTCTGTTTCTCTTTTCATTTCTCTTTTGTATTTTTATTTTTTTTTCTTATTTAATTTTTGAGGCACGGTCTCACTATGTAGTCCTGGCTTGCCTAGAACTCATTCTGTATTCTAGGCTGGACTCAAACTCATGACACTCCTTCGCCTCCACATCCCAAGTATCAGAATTACAGTGTGAACCACCAAGCTCAGCAACACATAGTTATCATAATCTAATTCAGCATAGGAGCCTTTCTGCTCACCCAGCACCACGTAACATGGGCCTCCTCTCTGGAACCCAAATACTCCTAATCCTTAAGCTGATGTCATCAGTAGGCCAACTAAGAGAGCTACCATCAGCCCAGGCTGTATTAAGGCTAAAGCCTAAATGCAGTAGGTCAAGAAAACCAATATTGGCCCTAGCTACAAAGAACTTCATCTGGTGCTTTCAAAATAAAAAAGATAAACTTTGACCCAAAAAGAAGGTATAACCCATCTTCATGTTCTTAGTTAGAGGGCATGTTTCCAAATGGCTGTTGAAGTTGAAGACTCTGTCCCACCCTGTCCTGATAAGTGTCCTGCCTGCTTTCTTTCCCCTAGAGAAACTTGGAAAAACTATTTGTGAGGAGGGCTGTAAAAGGCAATTTGGTTTTATAAATTGAGTGGAAAGTTGTTACATGCCCCCCACAAATGTCTAATGTGACATTATGTTACAGTGTTGGGTTTCCACATAATCACATTGTAGCTAGTATGAAGACCCACTTTCCCATCCCAGCAGGTGATGTTTTCTTGCCCTTGATGGATTTCTATGGTCATCATAAAGGCTGGAAATAATTACTCAGAGAGCCCTGTAGGTCAGTCAGTTCTGAAAGTGGTGGACAGGTGAGACCTGGCTGCATCTTTGGAACCTAGGAACCTGTTCAGACAAAGGCCGTGTTGTCATCTGCAGAGAATACAGTCTCCTGGCACAGTTGTGAGGAAGCTGCTATAGAGTTGAAAGAGGATGCTTGCAACCCTAGCCTGTTCTCAATAGACATAAGTACCATAGGGGATTCTTTCTGCCAAACACCTGGTGTTCTATCTTGGCACTTCCAACCAATAACAATTTTTTTAATGTGATGAGAGGTGTAATTTTAACTTCCTTTTTGCAACACTCTTCTACACAGGAAAATAAGCCAGTGGGCACCAGCATCTTACAGCTTGTGGTGACAGACAGGGACTCCTTTCATAATGGGCCTCCCTTTTCCTTCTCCATTTTGTCGGGCAATGAAGACGAGGAGTTTGTGCTGGACTCCCATGGGGTCCTGCGGTCAGCAGTGGTCTTCCAGCACATGGAATCCCCAGAATACCTCCTGTGCATCCAGGTACGGCCTTGCTGTCTGTCCACACTGAGTGGTGCTTTCTCCCATGTCCGTCCTTCCACCTACTGGTTGCTTTTTCTTTGTTCGCTAAGTCAACATAGCTCATGATAGTGAAGGAATGCTCCTCTTCTAATCCCAAATTCAATTTGTTACCAACAAAGACAGCTTCTGCATGTAAAATGTGTGTGAAATTGAACAGAGAGCATCACATCTCAGCACGGATGTTTCTGGAGATTGTTCCTGGCATGCAGAAGGTCAGGATATCTCAATCAGCACTGTAAAAAGTCCTGGGGTTCTGAGTGATTTCTGCCCAAGCTTCTAGTGCCTGCCTCTCCTTGCTGAGGGAAGATGTTGATCACTGTCATAGAAGACTTGGTCTGCTGATTATGCCTTCCCCAGCAAGGCAGGAGGGAACCAGAGACTCAGAAGACACTGTCTCTCCAGTATCCCAATCCCTCAAGTTCAATCTTCAATGGCCTATGGGACAAAAACAGCACAAAGAGGCAAAAATGAAGGTGTGCAAGCGTCATAAAAAGAAGCTGTCAAAGATCAAGCACATGGAATGTCTGTGACTTTGCCTATTCCAAGATTTGGATTTCAGCCATAAAGTTGAATGGCATTTCAACCCACTGTTGCCCCCTGAAAGCTGCCTGACCATTTTGAACAGTGGCCGATGGTGGCAGACTGACTCTGGGTACTCATACAGTGTTGAATATATTGTTATCTTGTTAGATAAACAACAGCTTAATCTCTTCCGTTCCCAGACAAATTAGTAACTGTTGGCTCTGATCACATCTGTGACCTCCCCAGTTGAGACCCTTTGTACAACTATTAAATAAGGCCAGGTCAGAGGACATACACTCCAAGGACAAGGGGAATTTTCAGTGTCGTCTCACAGCCCTAGTGCAGTTCTCTGTCAGTGTCTAGAGAGCAGGAATCACACTGCACAGTAATCCCTCTACTTTCCTCACAGAAAACATCCTTCCTTTCTTCTGTTATCCTACCTCCTCACCCCATAGTCAAACTGTCTCTGTACAAGCCTGCTGGCTCCATCCTCTGGCTTCATTTTCTTTCGAACCATCTCTGCACCCATCCCAAGTAAATCCTTTCACTTTATGTCATTCCTTTCCATAAGAGACAAGCAAATGAAAATGCTTTGTCTACTTCCTCCCATTGGCATGTTTTATAAATAAAGCTTTATCAGGACACAGCTTTACCTATTCGTTTCTGCTTTATGGCTGCCCCTGGGCTATAAGGACAGAACAGGGTGTTTGTGATACAGATCCCATCACTCACAAATCCTACAGTGTTAATCATCTAGTCTACGGCTAGCCATGGCTTGCAATCTTGGGCCCTCTGCCTCAGATCCTTAGATTTTGACTGCCAAGGTCCTTAGGTATACATCATTTCCCCATCCATCTCTGGCACAGACTCATTGTCCTGGCACCTTCTTTCCAGTGACTTCATGTCTTTCTGATACTTTTCTGGCCTCTGGCATTGGGGTGGGCAACCTCTGGCTGACCCATGGAATCCAAACTCATCAGTGACCTTTGAAATATCCACAGTTTGACTTCAAGGTCAGCTTAATTTTCCAAACTCCCTTCTACTTTCAGGAAGTCTCCATTTCAGTATCTCTTGAGTCACATAGCCAGACAAAGGAGATAATGACACTAATGCCGCAAATAGCAACAATCACGTATACAAATACGTGCTAAGTATTTCTATGGGTGATGCCACTCTCTTTTTAATCCCTACAAGAACCCCAGAAGCTGATGTTATTGTTACACTCGTGTTAAAGATGCAAAGCTCAGAGGAGTCAAGTAACTTACTCAAAGCCACAAATGGGTTATGTACAAAGCTAAAATTCAAAGTCAGGCCTGCGTGGTGCCCAGGGCTTGATTTTCCATCACCATCTCCATTTGCGGACACATGACCTCTGCTCTAGCTCTGTCTGCAGAGTCACTGGATCCCTGGGGATCTGGCCCACAAGGACCTGACTTCATTCTGAAGCATGACACCACTGTCCCCTCGAGCACGCATGGCAGGTGCTCATTAGAGATCTGTTCTCATGGTGGCTATTTCATCCGTTCCTCTATGAAGAAAGAAAGGGGACTTTTCAAGCTGCCCATTTCCCCTCTGATGTGTCATCTTTTGTGTTCGAAGACTTACTATGATGTAATTCTCATTTAACTAATGGCATTTCTTCAGTGTGCCAAAAGGTGCCACCGGGTCCATTTATAAGGGAAGAAACCAACTGAAAACAAAGTTTCCTTCTCCAAATTGGGAGCATCATTTATGAGATCTTCCTCCGCTTTCTGTTCAGATGAAAGTAAGGCAAACCTGATGTGGGCATGCTGGGTCCTGCCACACTCCTGACCATCATCCCTAATTCACCCCCAACTCGCTCCCACTGGCTTTATTGTTTTGACACATTTTATTGCCCATAATACAGTACTCAGAGAATGACTACTACAAACCACTATTGTGCTTAACTGCCCACCCTCAGCACTTTTCAGAATAATGACAAGGGATGGAGGAAGAAGTGAACCTGGCAGGCAGTACAAACACTCTCTGTCACATAAATAATTTTAATTATTATTCTTAACTCCTTGTTTGTCCTCTTCTTGGTGTCCCCAGGCAAAAGACTCAGGAAAACCACAGCAAGTTTCTCATACCTACATCCGTGTGCGGGTCATTGAGGAAAGCACCCACAAGCCCACAGCCATCCCTCTGGAAATCTTCATTGTCACCATGGAGGATGATTTTCCCGGCGGGGTCATTGGAAAGATCCATGCCACGGATCAGGACATGTATGACGTCCTCACATTCGCCCTGAAATCAGAGCAGAAGAGCTTGTTCAAAGTGAACAGCCATGATGGGAAAATCATTGCCCTGGGAGGGCTGGACAGCGGGAAGTATGTCCTGAATGTGTCTGTGAGTGATGGCCGCTTCCAGGTGCCCATCGATGTGGTTGTGCACGTGGAGCAACTGGTGCACGAGATGCTGCAAAACACTGTCACCATCCGCTTTGAGAACGTGTCCCCCGAGGACTTCGTGGGGCTGCACATGCACGGGTTCCGGCGCGTCCTGCGGAACGCGGTCCTCACCCAGAAGCAGGACAGCCTGCACATCATCAGCATCCAGCCCGTGGTGGGCACCAACCAGCTGGACATGCTGTTTGCCGTGGAGATGCACAGCAGCGAATTCTACAAGCCAGCCTACCTGATCCAGAAGCTGTCCAGTGCCAGGCGACACCTGGAGAACGCCATGCATATCGCTGCCATCCTGGAGAAAAACTGCTCGGGACTGGACTGCCAGGAACAGCACTGTGAGCAAGGCTTGTCGCTGGACTCCCACGCACTCATGACCTACAGCACGGCCCGCATCAGCTTCGTGTGTCCACGCTTCTATAGGAACGTGCGCTGCACCTGTAACGGTGGGTTCAGCTAAGTGGAGCTTTTCCTATACTGGTTGTTTTTCTTGTCGCTGTGACAGGGTACCTGACAGAAGCACTAAGAGAGGAGCCACAGTTTGAGGGTACGGTCACAGCAACAGGAGGGTGATGGCGCTGGCTTCGCATGTATCTGGAGTCCTGAAGCAGAGAGGGAGGAATATGGGTGCTCCACTTGTGCTCCCTCTTTTTTTTTTTTTTTTTTTTTTTAATTTCAGCCCAAGGCCCCAGCCCTGAATGTGGGATACTGCCCACATTCACAGCGGGTTTTCACTGATCAATCAAACCCTTCTGGAGACCCCATTTGTAGATACACCCACAGGTATTTCCATAATGAGTCTAAATCTAATCAAGCTGACAGTAAAGATGTATCATCACACCTCCCAATTCTGAGAAGGCAGAGGTAGACGGAAATGCCACTCTTGCATTCAGTCATCCATTCAACTAAACAGTAATTCCTACACGCCTAGCATAGATCCTAGGATAGATGCCGCAGATGTAGAAGAAACAAGAAATGTGGCAAGTTGGTCCCCACTGTCATGGTGCTTTAGTTCAGTCTGTGAGTGATGGCCAGGTCCAAACGCCCCTCCATGTTGCTGTGCGCATGGAGCAGCTGGTATGTGAAATGCAGCAAACCACTGTTGCCATCGTACGGTTGCAGTATAAACCCCTGCAGCAGGCTCAGTGAGAGGCAGCATCCTGTAGGCTGAGATAAAACCAGGTAGAGATCAGAGGAGGACTTGCCTGGGGAAAGCTTAAAGGATGAGAGAGGAGCCCACTCTAGGGAGAATGAAAGCTTTGCCTTCTCTGGACGGAAGTGGCAGCTGTGACAAATGAGATCAGAGAGGGCCTTGTACACCCTCAGCCATCAGCTAGGATGAAGAATTAGAAATGACCCTGAAGTAGAATGATTGGAAGGGGAAAAGTCACAGGGTAGGGTATGTCCCTTACAGAGGGTGCAGAGTGGGTAGGCTAGAGTGTGCTGATGGGAAATGAGTTAGGAAGCTGTAGAAAAGGGTAACAGCAACACCATTTTCCTCTGTGAAAAACAGGCCAGATGTCTGAGGGCACAGTCAAGGGGCAGGCTGACCTCAGATCTGCAGAGAATAAGCTTCCTGCTTGTCATTGACTCTGGACCTTGGCTGGTCAAAGGTCATAGCTATACAGTCACAGGCCCTCAGTAATCAGTGAGAATTGTTCTCTCTGTCCCCCCTTTCCCTTTCTGACTTGAGAGCCATAAATTCACAGCCCTCTCTAAGAAAATCGTACTGGAGTTTCCCTATCCAACGTGAACTTGGTCCACAGGGACTTTGGCCCAAAGGGAAGCCATTTATAAAACATCCCTGTGGGTAGCTGGGAACAGCAGCAACTCTGGCCTGTTCTCCTGAAGCATGATTTTGGTCGCAATTTGGAAACTGAGCTCATCAAAGGGAGGGCCTAGATACCTCAAGTCCCTATAGGAGATATCTTGGCCACATCAGAGTTCCTAGAAGAGTGGACATTCACCCTTTGGTACCAGGGACTTTAGTTTGCATTTTTAACAGGTGGATGCAGTGGGGGCCAGTCTTGTAACATATGTACTTTAGCGGCAAAGTAATTCGCCACAAGCATGCTAGGTGAAATGCATTTCTGGCAGATACCACCATGAACAATTTATGAATGCCAGCTGTCCAGGCCTTGTCTAGATGTCCTTGACAGACAAACTGATTTATGCACCAAAGCTGTGCTAAAGAATCCATGTAGCGATTCACAGCAGGGTTCAGGGGGAGTTCAGGATAGGACAGGGCAAACTCTGCAGGGGAAACTCTAGCAGTGCATCAATCCTTGTACTCTGAGAACTCAGAGAAAATAAAAATATTTTGAGGCAGCAATGTTCTAGACGGTGACAATTCCAAATGCAAAGCACATGGTCTCTTTAAGAGCCAAAGATGCTGTGGCTGGCCTGCAAGCACCTGCCTACTGTAAAGAAGATCAAGAACAGAAAACAAGCATCCCTCCTGTAGCCGAGGGAAGTATTCTGTGATGTGTGTACATAGAGACCAACTATCTGGGAGCTTTTCAGATACGAACATGAATTCAAGAGATAGGGGTGAGCCAATTCAGCAAAAGTGTCTTTACAGGAAAGGCAATGTGGATTATTTATTTACATGTTTGTTTATTATTTTAATGCAAAGACTTGCTCTGTGTTTTGTATGCTAGTCTGGTATTCTAAATGTAATGTTTCAAGGTGGTGTCTCCACCTAGGGCTTTTATATTCCCCTTAAACCCGTCTACTCTCAGTAACCCTAGCGTGCTATTGATTTTTGTGACTCAGCCCCTTGGGTAGACAAGAGGAGGCCTTCCGGGTACGCACGAAGCCTTTCTTTAGTGAAACTAGGCATGGTGAGGAGAGTCTTCAATTTTAAGTCAGTCTCAAAATTAAGCTGAAAAGTAAACTTCTAAAACGTAGTAGTGAGTAGAACTGAAAAGGCTATCTGGCCCAGCCTCATCTTCAGCAGAGAATGCAAAGATAACTCTAGCAAGAGACCCATGTGTCCTGACCAAGACCACAGCGTGATTACACACTGCTTCCCCACAGAGACCACAAATTGTATCCTCAAGGCCTGTGTGTCAGAGGCTTCGTTTTCAGCTTATAGAATGTTTTAAAAATGTGTGTGATGTGTGTATGTTCTGTACATGTTTTCACACACATGTGTGTGCACGCACATATGTGTGCATATGGAGAACAGGTGCCAAGTATCTTTCTCAGTCTTTCTGCACTTTATATATTGAGCCAGGGGCTCAAAACACACACACACATACTATATGTATATATGTAGATAGATAGATAGGTAGATAGATAGATAGATAGATAGATAGATAGATAGATAGATAGATAGATAGA
>NW_026592732.1:12120223-12130130 GCF_907164565.1 Psammomys obesus | reverse complement strand
AGATAGATAGATAGATAGATAGATAGATAGATAGATAGATAGATAGAGATGTATTTATGTAGCTTGCCGTTCTGACTAATCTACCTACCAAACTAGTTCCTGGCATTCTCTGCCAGTGTGTGTCATGCTCTGGGGTTCTATGTGCGTTTGGGGGATTTGAGTCCAGGCCCTCATGTTCACATGGAAAGGGCTTTACCCTTACCTTTCAGCTCAGCCCCATCAGTGTGATTTGGGGAGGTGAATGGACACATGGGCTCTCGAACCATCTGGGGATTAGTCCGTTTATGAAGTCATAGCTGAATAGTCTGTTGGAAGGTGGCTCTGATGGATGAGAAGGTCACTGTGGCATGCCTTTGAAGAGAGCACCTTGTTCTTTGAGTCTTTTCTGTGTCTTTCTGCTATGAAGTGAGCAACCCTGCTCCATTACTCTCTTTCACCATGAAGTTCTGCTTTATTTACCTCAGGCAGTGGAGGCAACTGAAAATGGATCAAAGCCTTTTAAACCATGAGTCAAAACCAGACATTTCAATTAGAGCATGATTTACTCAGGTACTTTGTCACATTGAGAAAAAAATTAAAAAGTAACACATCCTCATCATAATAGCAAGGACCCTCCTTTTCATGTAAATCATAAGCTCAGTGATATGTACTCCATAAGAATTTTCAATTAACCCCATTTCCTAGCAGAATGGTCAGTGTGATCCCAGGAAGACAGAAGATCTCTCAGACACAGTTTGTAACTGGCTTGCTGCAGATGCCAAGCCTCATATTCAGGCACAGATAATATGCTGTGTTGTGTGAGCTTATCAGTATTTGTGCCTCGGCTGCTGATGAACAGGAAACCAAACACGGGAGAATGTCACAAGTTAAAGAATAAATTCTACTTCAGGCTCAAGGGCCAAGGTATTGTTGCTCTCACTTCCCCCAAAGTTTCTTTTTCAGTAAGAATAGAATAAAAGAATGTAAGAAGTAGCAGGTGCTAACTTTTAAGGCATCTTTTCATTTATTAGAAATCAAGGATACGTAATTTGACATTCTTCTCCTCAACACACGCACACACGCACACACATAAACTCACACCCTAGTTAGTGTGGCTCTTCTGTTTATCCTGGGAGGCTGACAGATTCATTAAATGGTCTTTCCCACCACTTGGTGGAATGATTTGCATGATAAATGGATGTAGTGATCATTTGGGTCTATATAGTGATGTTTATACAGAGTTGGCCTCAGTACTCCAGCCCCCTCCCAACTTCCAGCTCATCTTTTTCTCATGCAGATTTTTGGGTCCAATTATCATCATTAGCATCTTGAACCAAAATGCTGAGTTGTGCTAACAAGTGAAATCCAATGTGAATTTTACTGCCAAATAAGCTCATTAAATCCCAGCCACCGTGAAACAGCTCCTTTTAATAGAATTAGAAAGATACAGAGTCCTGATGTCCTGAGATGACTCCACATGAACTTTGGGTAGTCAATGAACATTGTCATGTCAGTCAGGAAGTCTGGCATCAAGTTAAATGACAAGTGATAGATGTCATGGACTTCCCAAGGGCAAGCAAAGGGATAGGATGTCATAACAACTTGTGAGACTATACTGATTATCCACATTTTAAATTTTCCATTAGCTGCTCAAAAAATATGAAATAGAAATATGTCAAAGAGGACACACTTGTCCAGAAGAGGCTCCCAAGGTGACCACGAGCACTTAAACCCAGTGTGTCTACAGAAGCCATGGCAGCAGTGGCTGCCTGGTTTGTCATAGCTATTCAAATAAGACACAGAGGATGGAGCCTAGAGGGGCTAAATGAGAAGAATGGGACATTTTCATGAGTGATGTTCCTGCAAGACCGAGATGAGTGAGACAGCAGCCAGGGAGGGCACTATCAGCCCTGTTGAGCAGCGCTGAGGCACTGGAGGTGGCAGTGTCAGCTGTGATGGGGGTGGGAGACTGAGGAGTTCCCTTCTCTCCATTCAGATAATACCTGAAAGGGTCGCTAACCAGAGAAATGAATTCAGGAAGAGCAACTGTAAACGTAGAGATGGAATTCATGAGGAAGGGTTCTCAAAGGACAGCCACGGTTGTCTGTTTGACGGTCATAAACAGAATTTGAATGGGTGTGAAGTTGGTAAGGTTGAACAATTGCTTAAGGAATTTAAAAAGATCGCAGGGTGGTTCTTGAGAGTTAGCTCACAGGGTTACAGCTGATTAGAGAAAATTCTGGATTCCCAAAGATGCAGGAAGTTGGGGTATTGTCACCCACCATAAACAAAGTCACCCTGCTTGTTTATGAGATTCTCGGTAAATATTCAGAAGGGGGGGAGGCCCTCTAGAGGTCATAGACACGCAGGCCTTAAGCTGAGTTTTTTATTTTAATATTCTTAAAAGAAATGTTACCTCTATACCACAGTCTTTACAGTAAATATTACTTGTGCCAGAATTCTTGAGTTTTTAACCTGGCAAGAAGCTTTATCCAGACTCTGGGTTGAGGGGCTCCTTTTTCTTCCAAGATCCTTTTAATTCTCCTGACTTTCTATCCTGCCTCACTAGGAACTGAGTGGGTCTGGCAGGATGCCTGGAATTAGGCAGGTGGCCACAGGAGAAGGTTCCAAATGAGGACTGAGAACCAAGGCATGGAAATAAAGAAGTGTACAGTTCACCCACAGATCGAAGCAGGGATAGACAAAGCATTAATATTTGTTGGTCCATGACCAGTTTCCAATTCTATTTCACACTATTTGAATTGTGTTGACCGCTCTCTGTGACCCATAAAGGAGTTATCATCAACTTTCTCCAAAACTTGAAGAAACTAAAACTTGGAAACATCGGTTAATAGGTTCACAGCTGCAGAGCTCATAAATGGCTGAACCAAGATTCCTATCTGATCCTCTTACTGGGAGTATTTGTTAGGTACACTACCTTACTACCTCTGTGTAACTGGAGAAGGAACTTGGAGGCCACCCAGCCCAGGTTCCCACCCACTGCAGACATCCTGTCTGCTTTTTCCATGTGTAGAGATTCAGCTAAGGTTTAAGCACTGGCCCAGGCTCTCTCCAGACGATTATACACATCAGCAAAATCCATCTCCTTACATCACACGGCTTCAGCCTTTGCAGACACAGAGAACCTGGCCTGCTTATTCCTGCTCTACAACCTACCTCAGGTAGCCAAGGAGAACAGTTATGATTCCTTGGGTCCTCTTTTCTCAGCCAAACACCAGTGTTCTTTACTCCTTGATATAAACAATTACATGCTACCAAGCAGAAGAAGGGGCATAATTGGGCACAGAGGAGATTTAAAGAAGGGAAGTATCAGTTTTAGTTGGAGGAGTTCAAGAAAGACATTGAAAGTAGTGAAGTTTGTAATGACGGGCTTTTGCCAATCAAGAATGCATGTTAAGCAAAGAAAGCAGTGTAAAGGAAAAAACCAAGCTTTGGGCAGGGTATGAAGATGCATGGTGAAACAAATTGGCACAGTCTTTATCCCCATGAAGCCTACAACATCAGGATGTCGTGGCGGGCAGAGCTCGCTGGGCTAGACAGAAGGAATAAGAACATTCTTAGGATGCACACTGTAGGAAAGAGAACGAGAGTGTTGGTAGATAGCCATGGTGATGCCATCTAATAGTACAATAAAATTAAATGAGGGATTCTAAGACAGTATAACACATGCAACTTGGCTTTGAGATTTTTTTTAAAGGAGACAAAAATCTGAATCAGGTTTGTTCTCAGGCTAGAGTTTGTTAGTGCTAATTGTCTGAGGACATTCCATCCACACAAGATGCTCCAGGGAAGATATCTTGATTAGAACCAAGCTTGGCCATTAGTGAAAAAAAAGAAAGAAAAAAACAAAAACAAAAACAAAAAACCTTGCCGAGCCAAGCATTCTAGAGCCTAGTGCCTAGACACATCACTGCTTCTGGGAGAGCCAAATAGACTGCTTCAAATCTGGATTCTCAGGAGACTATTCCCCATATCTGTTTGCAGGCCATGAATCAAGAAGTCATCTCACTGACTTACACAGCATTTACCCAGATACAGCACCTCAGCAAAGTATGTGGTTTCGGAGGACTTAACATTAGTTATTGGATTTTTCAGCATAATGAGGCAGTGACATAAATCAAGAAGTGGACTCAGCTCAAAGTGGCAGCTTAATAATCACAGCTAGATGCTGATGTATTAGCCATTGGTGCAGACATAATCCCAAGGGATGCGGGAATACTGCGGCAGTGAGGAGAGTCATGAATATGGAAGCTAGGCCTTCCAAAAGTCTCCAGGGAACCACCCTTTGCCCTGCACAAAAGCACAGAAGCTCCAGCTCAGGTGGCTTTTCTGTTGTCAGTGCTGTTTAAAATGACCAGAGATTTCCACCTGGAGAACTGCAGGAAGGGGAAACGTTGCAGAGAACAGGCACATCCTGTGTGAATGTCCCCAGTATATGAAGACAAGTTACAACTGAGGTAGAGAAAATACGGCTGCACCTAAGAAAGGGGGAGGGAGGAGAGGAAGGAGAAGGCATTGTACACAGGATGAAGAAGACAGGAGTGCTACCTGCAGTAGAGAAGGCAGGAGGTTCTACCTGGAGTGGGGTTGAAAGGACACAAGTGGGTCTGAAGGATAAAAGGAGCCAGGCCTTATGTTTTGCCTCCAAATACACATGGTATTTCATATCATTGCTCAGCTTACAAATCTGACCCAAATCAGGTAGCCGATAGAAAGATCTGGCCTCTACCATCTTGACAGGTCGTGTTAGCATCACCAGTTTTACAGCCTCGTTCAAAGTTTTCCTCGAGCACCGGCCCATTCACTTTTCACAACACCATGAAGAATCTCTGTCCTGACTTTCTGAAAGGCAGTCATGATCCAGAAAAGCTAAGCAACATGTTCAAGGCCACAGAATAAATGAATTAGATAACTAGCCAGGTCTGCAGCTTGTCGATAGGATCAGGACCCTTTCCTGTCACACTTCCATCCTTTCCTACGGGGACCTGGAAATACGGAATGGAGCTCATTCTTCTGCTTCGTGTTGTGACAGAGGCTACCACCACCTGGTCCTGTGCTGGCATACGACAAATGGACTTATTTGGCTTGATAGAGTGGGAGCCTTCTCCCTTCATGCTCGCTTCACAGTGATGGATGCCTGGAGACGCAGAGCCCGCAGATCTACGGGCCCCCACTCTCTGAGCTGTCGCAGAGCACAGCACAAGTTCATTAAACTTGGATTATTTAATGATAGTTAATAAGATAAACCTCCTCCCAGAAGCCAACAAGAATTGACACTGTCATCTCTTAACTGGTACTCAGGCGCTGATGAGACGCTTTCTGCCACCAGAGAGAGGGTCTTTAAGGCTCTTAACAATAATAGGTGTGTGCAGTTGCCTGAGAAGGAGTGACATAAACATGAGATTTCTAAAATCAGGTTAACTCCTCAGTGCCCACACGAAGCAGGATAGATTCTATATACCTAGAAAACTTTAGCCCTAAACCTGGGTCCTTCAGAGTCCCAGAAACACATGACTCATTTCAGGATCAATATCTGAAGCCATGTCTCCAGACAATATATGCTTCAGAAAGGACCCAATTTCTATGACACTTTACAGAGAGCAGAGAATTACTAGGTTAGATGTGGAGCATCTCCTGATTAAACAAAACTGGTTTTCAATGATTTTATGCATTTACTTGGGATAAACTTGTTGACCTAACCACATCCGCCCAAAGGTGCATGTGAAATATAGACTGTCCTGCAGGCTAGTGTTTGCTGTCAGAACTCCTTAAGCTGCAGGAGAATGAGTTTGTGAGCTGAGCTCCCTGACAGGCAGCTGGACTGTCATTTATGACAGTTTATTTATGCTGACTATTTATTTATGGCTAAGCAGATCCCAGGATGGATAGAAGGCAAGGAACCTCTGCAGGTATTTAAAGCAGCCAGAGTCACATTCCTTACCCAAAATTGTCCCCTCACAATAGAGAGCTTATTAAAAACAAAAAGAAGGAAGAACTGATTGCAGATAGAATGGAAACATGTGTGCAGTATTATATATTGACTATTATTATTCACTATTTATTCATTTGTGATATGCATATTACTGGTTTTCATGCATACTCAATGCTACATTTTTCCTAGTGGGGATTGGATCTAAAACATTCATTAATTGGTGGCTGTGGTTTAATTATATGCATTTCTGTGTATTGTGACACAAAGCCACAAGAAGAAAAAGAGCTGTGAGCTTGAGATCCAACTGCTAGTAAGTGAATTTGTGCTTTAACTCGAAGTCAGAGACTTGACAGATCAAGTGACAAGCCCTTCGCTAATTATCGTGATGAGAGTGGTGGGGAAAGGCCAATCACGAATAAAATGCAGAAATACCTCAGCGCTGAGTTGTCTCTGAAATATAGTTATTATCTTTCATTAGACACACTCATAAGTGCTTAGTTTTATTTTTCAAATACTATCACGATTTCTATGGGAATAAATACCATTACCATCACACATCCAAACTTACCTAGCCATCCTTTCTTCTCTGAAATGTTTAAAAATTAAGGTTTTTAAAATGTAAGATTTCTTATCAGTGTAGCAGTCACATAAAAGCAGAACAGACAAATGAATAACATCTATAGGGGTGTGTTAAAAATGCAGTGACGTATGGAGAAAGTTATACTGAACAGGTACACTGAAACAGAAAAGTATCCCAAGTATACTGAAACAAAAAAATAAAAGGAATGATCCTCAAGGGCAACAGATTTCCATACACAAGCTCTCTCTTGGAAGTTACTGCTACCACATAATCCAGAAACTATGTCTAGTGATAAAAATCTTTGTGATATGTGCCCATTGCTACCCGCATGGTTGTGGTTAGGTAGCTTCAGGATCTTGTACTTGTCAGTGTAACCTAACTACTGTTTAACATTAAGAAGTACCCTAGAAGTCATCCCAGCACTCAGAGAGGCGGAGGCAGGTGAATCTCTGTGAGTTCAAGGCCAGCCTAGTCTACAAAGTGAGTTCAGGACAGACAAGGCTCCACAGAGAAACCCTATTTCAGAAAAAAAAAAAAGTACCCTAGAAGACCATCATCACCTGAGACAGAGGTGCTCACAATATGGCAGAGTCAGCTGGTGAAAGCAAGTTGGCTGTGAACAAAAGTTTAGTCTGGCGCAAAGCTGCACAGTCACCATGGTTGGCTCGTTCCTGTTACTCAGAGGACATCACCCTTTCAATCTGGAGTTAGAACATTATCTTCCTAATGAAGAGGCCTGATGCTTTCCCAGGAGACAGAGTATCCCTTTTCTGGGACATCCCTTGCTTTCACATACCTGTCAAAACAGTAACCTGATATGTACTGTGTATGTGTTTGTGTGTGTGTGCCTGTGTGTGTTTCATATCTGTGGATATAGTTTTCTGTCGTTTCTAGAGACCCTTGATTATTAGCTCATTGGCCTCAGTTACTTTATTAAATTAATATTTTTAATTCAACAAGTTATTATTTGTTGAATGAATATGCCTAAAGTTATTTTAAAACTGGTCATCAGAGATGGTCAAATATCAGTTAATATTTCACCAATACTGATGAATATATGAAAAACATAAATATTTAGGGAGCAATGGACCTCAAGATGTGTTTTGAGGTGTTGGATCTTGTAAAATCACTGGTAGAACTCATTCTAAATACTAAGCTTAAAATTCCTTTGTCTTCTAAGACTGAGAGCTGGATCAGTGTCAAAAGTGATTTTTCCAACTCGGCTATAGCTAACGGCAAATGGGAGTTTGGAGTTTGCTAGTACTGACAAGATGGCTCCTCTTGGGGGCTTCAATTCCAGAACTGTTTGTAGGTAGTTAGCACCACATCCCTGCTTTCTCCAGGACAAAAAGAAGACTATTGTGGGACAGTCCTTAATGACCAGAAAAGGCATCATGGAAAGGGATGTGCTCAAGGACCAGTCCTGCCACTGAAAGGAGAAGCTGAAGTCCTCTGTGTCTCTCCAGCAGGAACACTAACACACTGAGGAAATTGCCAGTTCACTGGAGGCTTAATTTTAGTTGATCCACTTTTTCAAGAGTCCTTTGCCACTTAAACTATTGCCAGGGCAAAATGTTCTAAATACATTTGAAATGCCCTAGGGGCCTTAAAAGCATGCTACTCTCAATGAGGCCATACCTGCCTTCACCCTAGTTCTGACCTAATTCACCTGGCTCTTCATCTGCTTTAATCTTCTTCCAGAGATTTTCCGTCTAGGGATTAAACTTTCATCTGGCTAAGCTAGAATCAAGCAAGAAAAATGGAATCCTGGAATCCTGACTTCATATATATATATATGTACCTACATATATATATATATATGTATATATATATATACATATACATATATATACATATGTATATATACATACATGTATATGTATATATACATACATATATATGTATATGTATACATATGTATATATATGTATGTATGTATATATATACATATATATAGCTGGCAGGGACTTCTTATAGTTAATCAATAAAATATCATGTGGAAAAAAGGATTAGGAAACAAAATGAGTTGTGCTTTCACAATTTAGAATTAGACTTTTATTTAGGAATAGGTACTCACCACCCGTCCTTCTTCCCTTCCACAACCCTTCCTCCTTCCCTCTCCCTCTCCCTGAAATCAATAGCTAACATCTCTTACAATGTGCACTCAAGCTTTTCAGAGTGGTAATGGTCTGCAGAATATAGATAAACCTATGGAGCTCACAAATGGCCAATAGGATGCTGGGAACTTTTTTTTAGTTCTTCCTGATGGAGTCTTGATGTGATGATCTTTCTTCAGCTGAAACTGGCCCAATACAGCTTTGGTATATTTTGGCCTAATAGGGTGAGCTCTGAATTTTTCTTTGCTCTTATCCTGCTTCAGCCTGGCATTGAAGTGTTGACAGATTTAGAGATCTGTGATGAGCACCAATTCCCAGTGATGATCATCCCAATGCCTATGCTTCTGTGTGACCTCTTTGGGTGAGATCACAAATAACCCATAAGCCTTGAAAATTTCTTATGATCCATAAAATTGCTGGTTAATCTTTTTGTGTCCTGATCATGTTTCTTCTGCTTTTGCTACAGGAGGAGTGTGCCCTGGGTCCAATGATCCTTGTGTGGAGAAACCATGTCCAGAGGACATGCAATGTGTGGGTTATGAGGCCAGCAGGAGACCATTCCTCTGCCAGTGTCCACCAGGGAAGCTCGGAGAGTGCTCAGGTACAGAGTGACATGGACAGGTCAGGGTTGGAGCTCCTACTCCTAAAACACTTCCCTTGAGTGAGTGATGCTAACCAAGCCTTTCCAGAAAACACATTTATGTCAATATAACACTCACCTTCAGAAAGGAGCATGACCAGTGTTTACTCTCATGTTTAGTTGGGATGTGTCAAAGCCAGAACATGCAAAGAAGACATGAAGACGCTCCTCACGTAAAGCAGTCACCATACCACAGTCATGTTCCATGGCTGAGGACAATGTGAAGTTATGGAAGACTGAGTGCTGCTATATGGACAGAGGACACAGACCCTCTGGTCTTCAGAAGGCTGCTTGAATCTGTAGGGGTTAAAAAAACCAAGCCAGCAGAAGGTAGATCTGAGCCAGTCTCATCAACTTTCCATAGAATAAGACTAGCTTTGAATACCGAGTAAGCCAGCTAGCAGCTCACTCTTCTTCCCTGGGAAGCTCTGGATAATACCATGTTGCAGAAAACTGAGATGCTCACCTCTGCATCTTAAAGAAGAAAAATCAATACTCACATCATTTTAATCCAAATAATCTTCTACTTCTGATCTTCACCCAATTTTAGCATTTTTACACTTTTTGTTTTACTTCTTTCCTCTAAAATTGTCTTCTTCTTCTTCTTCTTCTTCTTCTTCTTCTTCTTCTTCTTCTTC
>NW_026592732.1:12111900-12120213 GCF_907164565.1 Psammomys obesus | reverse complement strand
CTTCTTCTTCTTCTTCTTCTTCTTCTTCTTCTTCTTCTTCTTCTTCTATACCAGTAGGATCATCTTTTGTTATAAGGTGTATTTAGCATCCAGGCACACTGATACCAATGTTGGAATCCAAGAGATAATTACTATCTCTTGTAAGGCAAACCCAACAGCATGGCTGTGGGTGATGACAAGTGAAGTAAGTGATGATGGTCGTAGTTGTGATAGCAGGAGCAGGAGCTATCACGCCTAATGTATAAAGCACTTTTCTGAATGTAGGGTTTGGCTATTATAAGAAGTCCTATTTTAAAAATGGGAACCAAACTCCATCATGGTTGATGTCCAACATAGAGCTGCACTTGAAAGAAAGGAAAAACCAGGAAGCTTGAGCAAGTCACTAAGCTGTCCCTACCCCAGCACACATGCCATGCACACATCATCCCTCCCTGCTAATTTCTAAGCAAGGAACTTTTTCATTGCTGCTAACCTTCAAGCTTAAGTCTATACTTTTTGAGAGAGAGAGTCAGTGTAAGAAGGAAAGTCTTGTAGGTAATGATTGGCTAATAGGATTGTGACAGCACAGGACTTCCTTTATTGAACACCTGACACCAGCTGAATGTTTGGTATTAGGATACCTGGTATTCCATGAAAATGGCTTGACTGACTTTTCCTTGTTTCATAGAACTGAAAAATTATTTTTAATTTTTATTTATTAATAGTTTTATTACTATGAGGGATTGACCTGGAACCTCATGCAAGGCAAACACTCCACCATCTAGTTATAACTTCCCTTTGCTTTTTCATTTTGAGAATAAGCCATCCCAGCTGACAATGAACTCACTCTATTATCTAGAGAGGTCTTGACTTGAGAGCCTTTGCTGCCACTGGGATTATTGCCATGCACCACCTGACTCAGCTAAGCTCTTTCATGTCTAAGGGATGGCAGTGGTGGGGAGGGAATCAAGTGATACCTTTTAATCATACTAGGCTTAGAAAGAGGGAGTTAAGAATCTAATGATACTAAGAAAATCCACATCATAGAATTTACCAAGTTGCTCTGTACATGAGACAAGTGGGACATTTTTGGTAGCTGACTGGTTAATAATTTAATGATGTGAAACTGAACTGCCAGGATTGCAGGGTTTCATCCTTAACTGCTATGGTCTGTGATCAGCTTTCCTGGTGTGTGGGTGGCTTTGTGGGTCCCCAATCATTTCTGGATTTTAAAAGAACACCTGTGCTGTTGGAATGGTCTTTTCAGGGCACACTTCCCTCAGCTTTGCTGGGAACAGTTACATCAAGTACCGGCTTTCTGAAAACAGCAAAGAAGAGAACTTCAAGCTAGCCCTGCGCCTGAGAACCCTGCAAAGCAATGGGATCATAATGTACACCCGGGCCAACCCCTGCATGATTCTGAAGGTCTGTAAAATGGACTGCATGCTCCCGAAGCTCAGCTTTTGTCCTCATTTGTCATTGTTGTGGAGAGGACAGTCTTACATTGATGCCCAGGGCAACTTTACACTCAAAACAATCCTCCTGCCTCTTGGTGCTGTGATTATGGGCATGAGCCACCTCAGCCCACCCACAATCATTTCTTATATGATTTCTTTGACAATTAAATCAGAAGAACCTGAAATTATTGTCTTGGGAGTGTAGAAGACCAGAACAGACTTCTGGATAAAAGAGAGAGTGATAGGGTTGAAAAGTGTGCCAGCATTGTAGTTCTCCATTCAACTGGGCCTGGATCCCAGCGAGGGTCCTGAAACTTGGTTTCTGGATGGAGAATGGGGGTTCCATTTCTCTCAGGGGCAGCTAGAGCACTTTAGGGTGAGGGTGGGCCAAGTGCTTTAAGCCAGGGTGTGGAAAAGGTTTTCCACAGAGTGTTAGAGTCTGGCTCTTTTAGCACGAAGTCACTGGTGGCAATGGAAGCTTCAGTGTTCCAAAGCCTATCTATCACATTACCAAAGTGTTACAGCTCTTGGTCAAGCTGCTGTGTTGAGCACAACAAAGCTACAGGCCAAGGCCCATGCCTGGTAGGCTTGCAGCCAAGACACAGGCCTGGAGAGGCCCAGGCCCAGGGGACCAGAGGGCAGGCCTGTGAACTGGGACCCAGCAGAGGATAAATCTCAGACAGTCTTGAAGTAAGAAAGCGCAAACCTTTATTCATGTGAAATTAAGGACAATATAAACGGTTTACAAAGGGAGGGATTTTGAGGCTGGTGTTTGATTCGCTGCTGTCAGAGGGTCAGGTAGTCAGGTATACTTAGATGGTCCTCTCACAAGAAGGAAAATACAGTACCCAATTATCCTATGGGGAAGAGGGAGAGGGTTCTCCAAGTAAAATTGAAGGTCACTGCTGGATAAAGATCCTTAGCAGAGTGGGGCGTTTCTAGGAATTGCTAGATGCTTGCTAGAGCAGTTTCCTTTTCAGGAAAGAGTCTGGCCTGTAATCTGCCCTGAGGGCTATGTGACCTCCTTACAAGATCTGGAATCATCCAGATCAGGGAAGACTTTTAGAGCCCTCGCTGAGAATAGGGAGTCTATCATCATAGGCCGAGCGCAAATAATTGGCTATCCAGAGATAACTATCCAGAGATGACCTTAATAAGAAACATCCCACACAGCATCTTGCTTCTTTTTAGTAGTTGTATTTCAAAACTGGCTGGTAAAGATTAGATGTCTCCCTATAGAAAGAGCTTGAATGCTTACCTCCTTTACATTCCAGTCACTCCACAGCTCATTAGGACAGATGTCTCTGTTAATCCCACAACAAAGTTAATTCTCTAACGGGTTAGCTGTGTCCATTTTTTTACCACATTTTCCTTCCACACTCTCTGCCTAGCTACACTGTTGCTCAGGGAGGAAGTAGGAGATCTTAGGCATATATATTCAACATGTCCTTTCATGACTCAAGTCACCCAATTTTCTTAAAATCATTTTCTCACTTCAGAAGTCCTCTTAAAGCACCCAGATTTCCTTCAAAATAAATCTGGCATTTGTATATAGCCTGAGGCTTCCAATGTCTTCGTGATTCTAGTTTTAAATTTAATATAAATTTTCTAAGGACATATTATTCTCACTTGCTTGGTCAAGAAGAATATTCCAGAGAGATTTTTTATATTCACACAAGGTTGCTTAGGTACTGAGTGGTAAGACCTGACCACACTCTGGAGTATACCCTACTTCATGCTCTTCACCTCCAAGCTCCACCCAGCTTGACATTCCAGCTCATTTTATCACAAATCACATCTTGTATTTGTATAGACTAGATCTACCTTTTGGGTCTGGGAGATGAAGAATACCAGATCCTGCTTCCAGGTATGAAAGCATGGGAGAAATATGCTTTCCCTGATCTGTTCTTAAGAATTTTTATTTCAGTATTCCTCATGCTCTTTAGAAGTCTTCAGAGCCTTCCCTGTGAAAACTGAGCACCCAACAGAAATAGCTAGATATCTAATGGAAAGGTATGCCTTGCTGCCAGGGCCCTATGTCTCTGGCCTTTCCTTTCCTCTCAAGCTCTGACCGATTACTCTAATGTCAGTACCTTCTGTTAGATCATCTCTGCTCTGTACTAAACCTGAGAGGGAGTAGAATTTTGGATGAGGATGGATTGATCCTAAAAAATGAAGATTGCCATTGGCCCATCCCTGGCAAGCATGTTACCAGTACACCTCTCTGGAGACCAAAAAAAAAAAAAAAAAAAAAAAAAAAAAAAAAAAAAAAAGTCTGAGGTAGCTAGCAGTCATTATGAAGGTGTATGATACTTCATGAAACAAATGTGTTTTTTACTTTGGACAACTGGATACCTAAAAATGAATTCCAATAAACTAAGGCCGGTTGCTATTTTTAGGGCCCCTCAGTGAAGGCCCTGGGTTGTGGACCATCACGGACCCCTCTCTGTTATTTCTCACTTGTTGGGTCTGCCCACAGCAGGAGGCAGCTGTGCTGAACCGTGGCAGATATTCGCCCATGTTGCCAGCAGTATCCTCATTAGGGGATTTGCTGAACACTGAACCTTGTACAAGATTTGATCTCAGTGGTGTTAGGTACAGTGAGCTCCCTGTGCTTTGCTTTAAACACTAAACTGAAATGCTTAGCTTAAATGGCACCTCCTGGCAGAGCGCATTCTGTAAACACATATTTAAGATAATCAGGGGCAAAGGGTATCCCCTGGCATCTGTAAAAGAGTTACTTGGTGGCCGGGAAACACAGAAGCTTTCATGGTGTCACTGTATCCTGGCTGTACTAAAAAGTGCTTGCCTTTCTATCTCCTATTTACTACCCTGGCTTCTAAAAGAGATTTGAGACTGACCATAAACACAATAAATTCAATAAAAATTAAAGCACCATTAACACAAAAATAAAAGGTTAAGATGTAATTAATGAAGTTTAGAAAAAGGAAAATAGCATGATTTTTAAAAATTAAAGAAAATACATTAGCTGAGCACAAGCCACCCTGAGTTTCTTTGCAGCAAAGCAATAATATAAAAAGGGTTGTGCCTCCACTTTATGCCTATTAAAAACGAAGTATCCGATTTCCACGACAGACATGAGGAGAAGTCACAGCAACTCAGAGTTCTGGTGTCAGACTTTTCAGCACCAACCGGAAAGCAGACAGAAACTTTGGTTGCTAATCTAAAAATATTCCTATGTATACAAAATATTTAGGAATGTGACATGCCAGTGAGTCCTTTATTCAGGTGATTCTCAGACACGGCTTGATATCCCAGATCTGAGAGAAAGATGTGTGAGCAGGCCGTACAAATCATGGAAGCTTTTGGAATGCCTCCATAGACCATCTATTTCTGATTCTCAACCTCCTCCCTCAAGGCAGAAGTGTCCATGTCTGCCTGTAAGGAGGCTGAGGCATTTGTCAACGTGTTTAGCAAGTGCTAACTTCGTGTCTGTGAGTACTGGTGTGTGACAGGTGAGCAAGTTAGAAGCTCTTCACAAGAAGGGGTCCAAGGGTAATTAGAACATCTGCCCGTTTCTTTATATCTTCATACAATTATTTTTTTTCTTGAAGGTACCCCCTCCCAATGTCTGACAACCATTAAGTGGCTTTGAAAATACAATATTGAAAAATACAATTTCCAAAGACTATTTAATGGCCCTTGTGGTGATTGGTCTTAACTGAGAACTTGATTAGATTTAGAAGACCTTAGGAGATGAGTGAGGTGCACATCTAGATATGGATGTGAGAAGGTTCCAGAGATAATTAAAGTGTGGGTGACTCCACTCCAACTCCACATTTCTGATTCCTGGACAACAAGATGGGGGCTCCCCATACCCTCCTAGATAGGGTGGACAGTGCCCTCAGAAACTGTGGGCTGAAGACTAACCCCTCCCTTACACTGTTTCTGTAATTAAAAAAAAAAAAATGGTCACAGAAAGGATAAAGCTAATTGCTCTCCAGTATGGCTATTCTATACCAAACCTTACAGAACCATACTCTAAGGGTCCAAAGCAATGAGACCCATAACTTAACAATTTCTCCTCAAAATCCTACTGTCTTAATGAAAATTAGTTTTATAGATCTAATTTCTTGTCTCTTAATTCCCTAGTCATTGAAAATAGGACAAAGTACATCATTGATTTCACACAACTCTGAAGATGTGGATATTTTATGACAAAAGAGTATTTATCTTTCTCTGAGTTATGCATATCATTGAAAAGAATTACCCACTGCCTAACCAATAAGCCATTTCAGTATCACGGCTACAGTCTTGTAGCTCAGACACACCTCAGTCTCCACTGCAGTGTCTCAATGGTGCTCTAATTTAAGGAAGTGTTGTCTTATGCAAAGAAAAATACTTTAAAGCTTGGTAGACAGAGAAAAATTAACTACAATCAGACTATGGTTTTCCAGTGTGAAAAATGACTCAGATGCTTCAAAGGGAAGGAAGTGTTCTTTTTATCTTCTTGCATAACATACCTACGATTATTAACTTTTTACAGGGTACCTTTGGGCACCAATATTCTAGAATGTCAAAGCAGCAAGCCTGATGGTTCAGAATGCCTAGAATTGTGAAGATGTGGGTAATGTTTCTTTGGGAAAAGGTGAACACTCTGTGCACCAGGCTTCTTTCACTTAGCAGTTCTGCTTCTGTTACTTTATTAAAAGGAGAGAGAATGGGGGGAAGAAGAAGAAAAAACTTAATTGTGTTCAGTATTCACAAGGAGAATTTTAGTTCTTTAGCTTCAGAATTTTGTGTGCAGGTGTATCAGACTCATGTCAGTTTTTCTGGGTAATGCCCAGAGGCAATTGGTAATGATGGGGGAGGGGAATCAACCAAATAATAGGTTAATTAAACACCTTTTTCTAGAAACTTAGATGAACTGCACCTTCACCACCAGATTTTTCCATGACAGACTGGGGACAGTGTTCTGCCACAATGGGGCAAAACGGCAGATGGGCTGCAGCAGAAGACGGTGTCCCCGAAGCTGTATTCCATCACTTTATTACTTACACTCACATACAGATGTGGGCATTATCTATGCATTGCCACTGAGCAAGTTGGCAGTAATTTACGATGGCCATTCAATCTATTTTGCTAAAGTACAACAAAAGCCAGCAATTGCATATGATTATAAGTGAAAGCTCTCTGAAAACAAATGCTTGTTTCCAGTCCTTTCACATCCAAGCATGTATATTACAGAGCAGTGTGTGTGTGTGTGTGTGTGTGTGTGTGTGTGTGTGTGTGTACATGCTCTGTGTGTGATGTAACCAGCCATTCTGCAACAGAAGCCAGGCACATTCCACTGCTCTCCAAACCCAAACCCACTGAAATAGAGCTGTGCCTTCCAGAGAGCAGGGTGGTACAGGTGGACCTGGAGTTAAGCTCCTCTTTCCCTGACTCCCTGGCTCTGTCCTGCTCTCACAGTGCCAGTGTTTATGGGGCATGAATCTCTGAGCATGACTTGTAGGTGAGAAAATCCATGGAATCACAGAGCAGACCTGAGGGTCAGTGGGTTGTTTGATTTGGGAACATTCTGAAACAGGGTCTTTGCATGGATGAGTTCTCTAGAAGCCACTACTTCTTTACAAGTAAAGCATACCAAGCAAAGACCAGTGTGGCTCATTTTTATAAATTCATTTAATGTTTTACCTCTTTAACTGCTGGGGACATGGAAACAGTGTCCATGTTGGCCTCTTTCCATCCTTTCCATATTGATCATTTCCAGCCTATCTTTCTACTTTTCTTCTCTTGACAAGTGCCTGTGTGTGCTGTGCAGGTGTCAGCATATCTCAGGACAGACCAACCCCGCCCCCACCTCATAACTGGGACACTGGGCTCCACAAAATCATTTTCTAGATCTAGAGGTTTTTGTCTTACAGTACCCAGTTGTGATTCCCAAAGATAAGCTTAGTTACATGGAGACTTAACCCTCAATCCCTCAATCCCTCAATCCCTCAAGCCCTCAAGCCCTCAATCCTAATGCCCATATGCATTTCAAAGTAGAGCACCACAGGTCAAAGGCCATCTCCTCAACAACAGCAAAGCCAGGGTCTACATGGACGTGGAAGGCTGCCCATGCTCTCTGTCACCCAGGCTCTCTGCCAGCTTCACCTTTAGTGGTGCGGCTTTCTCACCCATGGGCAGTGCCTCCTGGTGGTAGCCTCCAGAGGATGTGGTAGACGCCCTTTCTAAAGCCGGGGGGGTCTCCCCTATAGCATACCCTGACCAGGAATTTGAAACAGCCTCAAAGTACTAACAGCTTACCAGAAGGGCCTGTTGTTCAGCACCCATAAACTCTAAGCCAGGGCTGCCCAACTCCCAGCCAATGCGCCCTAATATGGTTATGAATGCAAGTCCATAAAATTGTGAGCTTATTTAAATGGTTGCTGGATTTTCTGTAAATTTTACTTTGTAACTCAATTGAACAGTATGAAGTATGAACTTCATACTTCCATAGACAACAAAATCATGTTCCAATGCCACTCAGAAGAAAAAAAAAAGTTTGTATTCTTTTACAAACCATGTGGTAAGCTATGAGTTGGACACCCGTGAATTTAATACATGGCCCAAGAAAACTGTTCTTCGCACGGTGTGGCACAAGGAAGACAGAAGGCTGGACACTCCTGCTATATGCAGTAGCCAAGTCTAGACACTCTGGGAGTAAGTACCTCCTGTCTATAAGGCGAACTGTGGAGGAAAAGGCAAGCTTAAGGATGACACCAGTGGGAGTTTAACATCCAAAATACACACAAAGCTGGGTACCAAGAAGCCTGGCTTCTATCTCGCCTCTTCTCTCCCCTCCATCACACTCCGGGAGTAGAGTGTGTGTGTGTGTGTGTGTGTGTGTGTGTGTGTGTGTGTGTGTGTG
>NW_026592732.1:12040274-12111890 GCF_907164565.1 Psammomys obesus | reverse complement strand
GTGTGTGTGTGTGTGTGTGTGTGTGTGTGTGTGTGTGTGTGTGTGTGTGTTTGTAGAGTTAACCTGTGACTGCCACCCTCACACACTCACACACACTGGACTAGGGAGCCTCAGAAGGGTAGAACACATTAGCATAGCATATTGCCTACCACGTGATGGATGTCCAGTGAATATTGGTGATTACGTGTGACTCAGTCCTGTGACAGAGAGGGATGCACACCCAAACAAGATACTAAAGTGAGTCTTAAAGCAGGGTGGAAAAAGGAGGGTGGGGGATCGGCAGAGAGAAACTTTCTTGTTTGAGATTCCTGGCCCCTGACTGTTTCTATGGCTGGCCCCAGGAAGATCTGAGAAGAGTCAGGCTGTTTTCCTGGCAGACAGTGGGAGGCCTGAGTTCGCACAGGTGTAGCCACAGGCTGAATGGAACACCTGCCCTGTTGGGATCACACCGTTTCGGATCTAGACTCACGAGGGCTCTGAATTTCTTCTTGCACAGATTGTGGAAGGCAAGCTGTGGTTCCAGCTGGACTGTGGCAGCGGCCCTGGGATCCTGGGCATCTCCAGCCGCGCTGTCAACGATGGGAGCTGGCACTCAGTCTTCCTGGAACTCAATCGCAATTTCACCAGCCTGGCCCTGGATGACAGCTATGTGGAGCGACGCAGGGCACCCCTGTACTTCCAGACCCTCAGCACTGACAGTGCCATCTTCTTTGGTGCTCTGGTGCAGGCGGATAACATCCGCAGCCTGACGGACACGCGAGTCACGCAGGTCCTCGGTGGCTTCCAGGGCTGTCTGGACTCCGTGGTGCTCAATCACAACGAGTTGCCCCTCCAAAACAAGCGCAGCAGCTTCGCTGAGGTCGTGGGTCTGACGGAGCTGAAGCTGGGCTGTGTGCTCTACCCAGACGCATGCCAACGCAGCCCCTGTCTGCATGGGGGCAGCTGCAGCGGCCTGCCCTCTGGTGGTGAGTGCACGTTTGTTCAGGCCCCTGGAGGAGGGGGGGGAGGGAAGGGGAATGAAGGGATGCATACACATGAGGTAGGCCCACCCTTACAGCTAACCCCTTCCACCTTCTTCAGGCCCCTCCTGGATAGGATACCCAACACAACCCCATCCCCGCATGCGCATGCTCAGACCTTCTGAATCCTCTTCTGCAGAAGCTTGATACTTGCAGGGTACCCAGGCTAGCCAGTAACTGAATGCCAGACTGTAGATGCGGGCGCCTCTTCTCCGCCCACCCCATACTTTTCCAGACTTCAGATGCCTATAAGGTGTGACGTGAGGAGCCACCTGTTGTCACAGCAGAAGGCTGCCTGATATCACTGACTGGAGCTCCTAACCAGGCTTGAGTATAACTTTACCAGTAATGAAAGGTGATGGGGAGTGAACCTGCTCCCTGGGAAGAGAGTTCCAAGGAGGGTCTTTGGAGAGGGAGCTGGGGATACCTCAGCCCGCTGGTACTTACCTAGCAGGTCTGAAAATCTGAATTTATCTCTAGGAGTACACAGCCATGCATGTGCACACTCACGTCTGTACACACACACACACACACACACACACACACTACAAAGACATGAAATAAACATACTGAGAATGTCAGGAAGGAGCCCAGTCAAGGGTGCCATAGTGCTCCTCTCTAGTCATTTCTTCCCCAGGCATCCTCAAGGGGAGGAGAGAAAAGCAGGAAAGACATGGGAGGGGAAGGAAGGAGATGAAGGGGAAAGGGGGAGGAACAGAACCACAGCATATTTCTATAGTTGTTTAAGGCCCAGGAATCTGAGCTCTAATACTCTGCTGACCCACCCAGGGGCAGGGTCTACCTGGAGGTCCGCTAGACAGGTTTCCTTCTGGCTGGGCCTTTCCACCTCTCGGCAGCACTGGCCTGCATCCCCAGCTCCTTTGCAAAGCTACTCAGCAGCCATCTGATTAGTGGATTTAAAACTTCGCGATCACTTGAGATTCTGCTCAGCATTAGCACTTCCTGCAGGCCGGCTCTGAATTTAGAGTCCATTTTAAGATGAGGACGTTAGAAACTGTCCGTGGAATGATGTGGTGCAGGAACACAGGCACCAAAGTTGTTCAGACTCACATATGTCACTGTCACAGTGAGGGCCCAGGGCCCTGGGGGGAAGTTTCCACTGTCTCAATTTAAGGAATCTATTTGCTGTTTTTACTGTCTCAGCAGTATATGTAAATAAGGGGTGGTTATGGCTCCATAATTCCCGAATGATGGGCAGACTCTCGGCTAGCTGTTATGTAAACCAGCCCCTCATGACGAATCAGGACCAGTTTTTCTGGTCCTGGCAAAAATGCTCTACCAGTGTGAACCACTGACAGTATATGAAAGAGCATATAATTAAATTGGGTTGAAATTGAACACCATGCCATGTCAAATGCTGGGTATACAGCCACAAATTGTAATATACTTTAACCATGCCAGGACATTGTTTTTCCTGGCAAAGCTATGTTGTTCCAGAGAGGGTTATCTTTAAAATAATAATAGTCACTGAACAAAGGGGAAAGGCTGTGGAGTCTGGCTCAGCTGTGAAATGTGTTAGCTAAGTACCCAGAGTAGGTATGTTATATAAGTAAATGACTCTAGGGCTCCTCTGAGAAATGCTAGTTTTTTTTCTGGTGTTTGTTTCTTTTTTTCTTGTTTTGTTTCTGTTTTTTGGTTTTTTGTTGTTGTTTTGTCTTGTTTTGTTGAGGCAGAGTCTCAAATACCATAAGATAGCCTCAAACATAATGTGTAAGGATGGTCTTAGGATATCCTTAGGAATGTCTGAGGATAGTCTTAGATTTCTGATCTCCCTGCCCTGCCTTCTGAGCAATAGGATTCCAGACACACATCACCAGGCTCAGTGTATGTGCACGGGGAATCAAAACCAGGGCCCCCTGCACGCTATCAGCTGAACTCCAAAGCCACTTATGTTTTTTCCTATACCCTATGCTCACTAATGATCAGAGTTGCCTGTACACAGTGCACTCCATCTCTCTTTGTACCCCTATGCTCTACTTTCTCCTACGATATACTTTCTTCTTAATTCTGGGCTCCTCAGCAGGTTCTCTTCTCTCCAAAGTAATGTGGTCTCTTTTAGCCTAGCCTCTTCTTTGCACCTAAGAGTGTATAATTTCCTGAAGTGATCAGTGCACCCTTTCTCACCTCTGTCTATGTCATTCCCTTGCCTTAAGCCCACTTCTCTGCCAATGTGAGGAGGCCCCACCCGAGCAGCCATCTTCCCAAGCCACCCAAACCTGGTCTAGAGACTATGGTCCTGGAAGCATGGTGCCAGGTGCAGCAAGCCCATCCTAAAAGAAATGTCAGAGGTCTCCTGTGGCATACCGTGGAGCCAGAGACACTGGATTCCTTCTCTGGTGTGTGAGGGGGCACCTAGAGGCTTCCTTGCTGTAAACATAAGGCCTTGACCTCAAAGAACAGACTATTTTCTAATCTCCATTTTCTATTAATATCATGGGCATTTTAAAAAATACTTTACTTGTGCTTTGATTTTTGTGTATGGATGTTTTGGCTACATGTATGTCTGTGCATCAACTGCATGTCTGGTAGCCAAAGAGGTCAGAAAAGGGGATTAGATCCCCTGGAACTAGAGTTACAGGCAACTGTTAGCTGCCATGTGGATGGTGGGAACAGAACTTGGGTTCTCTGGGAGAGCAGCCAGTGCTCTTAAACACTGGGCCATCTCTCCAACACCTGTCATGGGCATTTTTTTTTGTCATATCCTTGTTTTTTTTTCCTGCCTGGAAAATCCCTTTTACCAAATTAGGAGGGTGAGGTACAAGAAAGGAATGAGCCAAAAGTCAGGCCTCTACTTCCTACTTATGGAACCATTAAATTAATCATAAAGTTACAAGAAACACCTTCTTTTAAAAGAACAGTGAAATTAAGTATAGTCATGCCCTCATGCATTCTTTCTGGTTGCCAGAGAGATCAAATCACAGGGACACAGTCTTTACACTCCCAGATCAAAAGGCAAGATGCATGCAGTATTCCAAGAGGACATTTGAGTTAAGGAAGCAGGCTGAGGTCCTTAAAGGTAAGCCCGTGCACAGGACAATCTTTGAACATGGGAGAGTTTCTTTGAACATCAGCCTGTTCTCTCTCTCTGCCCCCCAATCTGCGGATCACTGTAAAATACCAAGACATGATTTACTATCGTTATCTGCTTGACAACAGAACAATACTGGAAGACTGGTTGTTGGATCTCCTGGTAACAGACTCCATTCTCAAACTATGCTACATTGTTCTAGAACATCAATAATCTTTAAAACAGTCAACCCACCCCTCAGAAAGAGACATTTTCTTTCAGGATTCCTCCCCAACTACCCTAAACCCAAACCAAAGCCTTGGCACAAGGACCAAAGAGTTGCTTCTACTACCCTGGAATTGAGCACAGTCAGCAGCTCTGACCAGCCTTATAATTCTTCCTAACCAAGAAGCGATCCTCAGGAACCCCCAGCGGAGTCAAAGCATAGAGGACTAAATTGTAATGTGACCCTATAAATCAACCACAAAAAGAAGGCTTATATATCTTATATATATATCACAAACATGACCGGGAAACAGTAATCACCATGAAGAAGAAATGACTGGGACCCATTCTGACCCTTACATTTTTAGACCCATTGGGTGGGGCATAGACCAGAGGGCACCCACATTCTGAATAAGACATACTCAATTCTCCATGCCTCATGATGCTCAACTCAAGACAATTAAGGGAAAACACAGTGGAAACTAAACTGTAATTTGGTGAAGCAATGCCCCAAGCCATGCTGTCACCAGGCCAGAAAGAATCACTCACACAGTTTTGCATGAAACAATGGTGAATTTTTCAGTAGCCAGAGATACTAGTTTGAGTGTGCACAGCACTAAAATATTGCTCACACTGAAACTGCTTATATACTAAAACATTTGATATTTCAATATTAGGGAATATTCTTCCCTTCTACTCTCCTTTCCTGTTTTACAGATTAACAAACCAGAAAAGTTAAATAAGAAATCTGCCATTACATACCTTGGAGAGTGTGAAACTCCTTTCTATACCCAAACGTGTCTCGGACAGGCTACACCATCACTGAGGATGCTAGAAAGATGTATCACAGCTCCCACCTAAGCCTACTGCTCAGTCTGTACCTCCCTCCACAAGCTCCCTAAACAATGTTCTAATGTCACCTTCGGGACCTTCATTGCCCTGGAATCTGGAGAATCTTCTAGCCTCCATTTCCCTCTTTACTACAGATAGTGGTTCTCCAACCCTGAGATGCATCAGATCACTCAAGGAACTCGTTAAAATGAGGTTTTGCTACTGAAGATCTCTTGATTGTTTATTTTAAAGGCAAATCTATTTGCTTGTCTCTCTTCTTTGTTGTTCACATCAGAAGAACCCTATGCTAGATAATCAAATTATACTTGCAAACTACCCAACATTTTGCCAAGAAAAGTTCAAGGGCAATGGGAAAGAGACCCAAACCTGAAGTGTCAGAATCTATGGGAGTTTGGGCATCTTTGTTTTAACAAGGTAGATTCTGTGCATATCCAAGTTTAAGAACCACTGCCACTGGGAGGTCCTAGGAGATTTTTCTCTGCCGTGGTTCTGGGGATCAGGTAGAACTCAAGTCCTCATGTATTGTGAAACAAATGACTGACAGAGCTTGTAACTTTGCCTGCAGTTACTGGGTTTGTAAGCAACACAGAGATGAAAACTGACTTTGGAGTCTGCAATAATTACAATAAAACACTAAGGCACCAAGTACCTGTGTACTACACTGACTTTTGAAATCTGGAAGCCTTGTTGTTCTCTCTGATAGGAGCATTTCTGAATATAATTGATCAGAAAAAGCAAAGAGCTTCTCGGACATTGAGCATCCTGGTCATGGCCACATGCGATCAACAGGCAGCAGCCAGAACTCAGTCTTGGACCCAGGTCCTCACTACATCCAAGTACCTTATCACTCTATAATTATCACTCTATAATTATCACTCTATAATTCAACCAGCATGGCATCAGATGACACTCTAGGTCTCGGGTGCTTTATATGTGTCTGTCAATATTTTCACCTCTGTGCAGTGGGCATTGTTTCCTTATCAAGACTGTGGACCTAAAAAACGATGCTCCCCTTACCCTGATGAGTAGAGCAGAAGGTTGAGGTCATTGCCTGGGTGAACTGAGTCAAAAATAATAATAATAATAAGCAAAGGAATAAGACAGGAATTGTCTTGATTATTTGTCCACACCACCCAGATTTGCTCTATACTTGCTTGTTCCAATTCTATTTTTGCATTTAATAGGTTTTGCGATGTTCTTCAGTGAGTAAGGGAAGGAGAAGCACTTTAAGTTTGCCTGGCTGCAGGTTTTAAAAACCATCTGCCTGGACTATAACTAGGAGTGTAAACAGGAACACAGATTTGGAGGCGAGGCTTAAAAATATACTTCCCATGTCCCCAAGATTTGCAGGGAAAGAAGCTGTGGCTTTTTTTGTCCACATATTTCAATGCTAGTAGGGCCATTTCCTTTTTACAAGCTGAGAAGTGCTACACCACCAATCTGCTCACCAGTAACCACAAGAGAACCATCTTACCTAAGCTCCTGTCTTCTCATTTGTAAAGCAGCCATGATAATAACTGCTATTTAGAGAATATAATGCATGCAGTTGTTATGAGAAGTAAATGAAACACAAATCACAAAAAGAACTTAGAATTTTTCCTAGTCATATAATAAGCTATTACCCTGGTTAGTGATTTTGTTACTTCTATCCGACCTCCCAAAAAAAATCAATTCTTATTCAGACTTTGAGAAATTATACAAGTAATTTTTTTATATTTGTGACAGTGTTAGATAATATTTGTGATCACTTAATGATTTCTGGATATCTCTAGGAATTTGTGTGTGGGTGTGGGTGTGTGTGTGTGTGTGTGTGTGTGTGTGTGTGCGTGCGCGCGCGCATAGGTATATGGGTCTACATGCACATATATGTTTGTGTAAATGTATTGGTGTGTGTAGATGTAGTTGTGCATGCATAGGTGTGTATATATGTATGTGTTGGTATGTGCATATATAGGTATGCCTATGTATTGGTGTGTTTACATATGTGTAAGTATTTGTATGTGTGTGTTTATATGTGTGCTAGAGTGTTGTGTGTGCATCTCTGTGTGTGTATGAGTTTGTGTTATAGCAACATAAGGGAATTCTTGGGAAGAACAGAAACATATATGACTTTGTTCATCTAATTATTATTTGGCTCCTAGGAGGAATGTCTATTCTTGTTTGTCTTCCGCCCCCTGGAGAACTATATGAAATTAACACAAGCTACTCCCTCTTATTCTTGGCAAGTCATTAGTCTCATTCAATGATAATTTCTAGAATCCATACAGTATTGTAGAAAGTTCTGGGACACAGGAATCCCGGTTCAGACTCAATTGCTTACTAGTCCTTTCTCCTAGAACAGCCTCATGAATTCTCCAGTGCCCTGTGAGGAAATGTTTGTGAACTATTCCCCTGCCCCCTCCTTTGATCATTGTGAGCCTCTGTTGAGTGACTGGAAGTGATTTTTAAAATACTAAAACACTAGATCACTTGAGTTTATTGCAGTAGACTTGTTGATGTGTAATAATGTGTAAAAATTATTAATAGTAGGTTCTGTGGCAAAATAATGAGATTACAACATCAGGTGGTGATAGGTTAATTCTAATAAACAAGGCTTTCATAGAGGATGAATAATAGATATCCTTATTTACTAAAAATCCCATTTGAGTATTTTAACCCAATATTTTCCCCCTCATTGTTTACCAAAAACAACAACAACAACAAAAAACAATTCCATCAAAATAAAACACTTAAGAGCAGATTTGTGTCCAGAGACCTCTTCTCCTTTGACTTATAAGTCTGAGGTCACAGGGCAGCTCTTAGATGCCCTGCCTCTCTTTCTGATGACAGACACGTGCTCAGTGAGTTGTAGCTGTAGTAACGTGTGCTGTTAGAAACCGGTTACAAGAATACCAACCAGGCCTGAGTTCAAGTCCATCTAGTTTAGTCAGCATGAGCAAGTGCTGGCTTCTCTAGAGCTAGGTTTCCTTGGCTATAACCATCTGAGCTTGTATCCCTGGTGCTTACCATGGGTTCTTTTTTTAGATATATGCTAGTAACCATCCCTATTGAAGTGAAGGCCCTGGTTTATAATGTTTGCAGATTTCTGTGGTTGTCCTGTGTCTAGCTGTTCAACCAGTGGTTCAATAACTGGACTGCCAAACTCCCAATCACTATGAGCAGGAACTAGCATACCTCCACCTGTCATATAGCTATTCAGTCTTTAGAAGACAGGAAGTCTGTCAGACTGATGCTACATCAAGTAGTAGCAGAGGTCCTGCAGAAGATCATGAAGGGAGCTGTGTAAGGGAGATACTTGGAACATAATCTGTTAGAGTTCTCCGGGGAAGCAGAATCAACAGGAAGAAATATGTCATATTCTCTCTCTCCCTCTCCCTCTTCCTCTCCCTCTCCCTCTTCCTCTTCCTCTCTCTCTCCTTTGTGTGTCTGTCTGTCTGTTGTCTCTATCACACACCCACATAAACACACATGAATGCATATTCACATACACACAGAGAAAAGGAAAAAAAGAGAGATTTAATCTTATAGGATTATCTAAATGTGATTTTGGACTAGCAAGTCAAATTTTTATAGGGCAGGCTAGTGGCTGGAAATCCACATAAAAGCTGGTTTTGAAGTGTTGAAATGATTATCCATAGAGCAAGGCAGTTAGTGAGAAATGGGCAAAATTTCTCTTGGTATTGATTTTGAAGCAAAAACTTTTATTGGGCCCACACACATTATGGAGAGTAATGACCGACAGTAAATGTTGGTACATGCACAACTACCTAAAGACTGAGATCAGTGTTTAAATGGCAGGACATAGTAGCCTAGCTGGCCTGAAACACAAAGTAGCCCATCATAGAAACCAAAAAATCAGGAGAAACTATACAGGTAGAAAAATACCATGAATTATTAATATACTCGGGAAATAAGAGAAGAGGCTATGGCCATAGTACCCGTTAGCCAAATAGTGTTACATGTTAGCCAAAAAAAAAAAAAAAAAAGAGGGAAACATTTCAGTGACAAAAAAAAAGTGTTAATTGAAAGATGACAGTGTCAGTCAACTTCAAAAACAATTCAAAGTGAGAAACTGTCGACAGAAATCAAGCAAGAACTGAGAATTTAAGAGCATAGACAAGATAAAGAGTTCCAGGAAGTTCTAAATCCCAGATGCAAATAAGAAAAGTTTCAGGAAAACAAAGGAAATCACCAACAAAAGGGTGCAAGAAAATTTACAATTTACCAAAATTAAAGGATGAGCATTTCCAGATTACAAGGGCCCACTGAGAATCCAACACTGGCTGGAATGAGCTCATGCTAAAAGAGAGCCTAGCTAATTATCATGAATTTCTAAAAATATGACCTTCCAACATATTGGAAAAAAAAAAAAAAAAAAAAACCTGGTCTCTTGGTCTCTTGCAAGCTTTGGAGACTTTGGATTTCACAAAAACAGCATGCAGAAGATTTCTTCAATTTCCTAATGTAATCTAACTTTCAATGAAGTTTTAGGATTTAACTATAAATTTTCATAAAATTTGCCTTCTATAATCCCTTCCCATGGGAAGCAATTATAGAATCTCCAAATGAAAGAGAGAATAAACCAGATGAATCCAGACACTGATCTTTAACATAGGTATGCAAGAGAGCTGCATAGGCTCTCTTGTCACCTGTTCAAGGTGGAGCCCCAAGAGGCGTCAGCAAGACCTCCTGAGCAAGTGAAAATGAGCCACCATGTGCTGCTCCCTGTAGGGAGAACCTGGTGGAAAGTCTGCAGGTGAATTTAAATAGTATTCAGAAAAAGAGCAACCCAAAACACAGGTCCATCTTTGACCTTTTTTGTTAAGACAAAGATACATATGAAAATAAAAGTCACAATATACTAGGTGACTTAGCTAACAAAGAGCATATTACAGCTAATTACAATAATAAAACACTGTTTGTTCAATTAACATTAAAATATTACAATATACTGGGAGGAAGAACCATGGAAGACTGTCCATGTGTGATCACAAAATTATCAGCATTCCACAGAAGAAAATGCAAAAAAAAAAAAAAAAAAATACAGGTTTTACACTGTGGGAGTATAAATACTGTGATTTATAAGGCAAAGCTCATAGATTATCTCTCATTTACTAAGTACGTATCTAACTCTAAGGACAACAACAATTTCTTTAGGAAGAAAAGGGAATAGCCAGGGTAACGTATCCTTTCCACACCGAGACACATGTAATCCTCTGAAAGTCCTCATTCGTCTGATAGTTAATGTCATCTGCAGTGCAGACATCAGTTCCTATTTTTGCCTGACAGCTTCATGAATAGAACATGAAAGAGATGCAAAGATGAGTCTCTGCATAGGGGATATGAAGGGTTGGGGCTTGAGTTTCAGTTGAGCTGACTTGGCCTCGCTTAGAGCTCAGGGCAGGAGGGAGCATGGCAGCAGTGGCTTCTCCCATCTGGAGCTGTCACCATTTGCAGAGGAATGATAGAGAATGTGCCGCCACCCTCTTAACCATCCTGCTCTCTGCTCTTTGACAGCATCACTAGCATCCTTTAAAATGTGGACAACTGGGTGAATTTTTTTTTTTTTACTAACATGGAATACAGACTATACCCTGGGATTTTTATGGCAAATGAGTTCCACACAGCCAGTGTGCTGATCGGGCCTTGCTTAAGATGAGGCATAGGGAGGGCCTGTCACGGCTGAGCCCAAGGATGCACATCACTGAAGAGGCACCCCCAGCTCATGAGGCCCTCTGTTTCCCCAGGCTATCAGTGTTCCTGTCTCTCACAGTTCACGGGGAGGAACTGTGAATCGGAGATCACAGCCTGCTTCCCCAACCCTTGCCGGAATGGAGGATCCTGTGACCCCATAGGAAACGCCTTCGTCTGCAGCTGTAAAGCTGGCCTCACAGGTGTCACGTAAGTGCAATTATTCAAGGACCTCTCTGTACACCGCATCTTACCATAAGGAAACAACCTAGCATGTAGTTCTTGGGAATAAATGGATACACTGCTGTCTTGCCCATACAGTGTTCACAGAGGCTGTGCTTGCTGGTAGGCAAAGTGATGTAATGCGAGGAAGAGGCCCTGAGCTCAAATCCCTAACACCCACGTTAAAAACCTGGGCATGGTGGCATGAACTTGTAACCCTGAGGCTGGGATCTCCTGGGACTCATTAACCAGCCTCTCCAAAATAGTAGTGTGCTTCAGGTCCAGTGAGAGATAGGGTCTCTCACAGAAAAGTAGAGATGGAAAGTGATGGAGAGAGACATCTGATATCAACCTCTGGTCTCCACAGGCATATGCAACCACACTGACAAGAAAATACATCACACACACAGGCCCCCACACATGCACATGTGTGCACTCATACACACTATTAACTACATTTTTAAAGTACTTACAATGTTAGTAGGAACCCTAAGGTTATATCTGAATTTTATGTTTTACTTTGTCCTTTTAAGCTTATTCGATCTCCATGCATTCTACATTGCTAGAGACACTTAACTTTTAAAATAAGCTTAGACCCACCCAAATTTTCCGGTATAATTCTGAGACACACATAAAACCCACTTTCTAGAACCCGCCAACTGGATCCTACTATTCAGTGCTTAATGGCTATTCTGAGAAATTAATCCTTACCTTTCCTTTGAAAGCACTTTTCCTTCAGGAAATGAGTGAAATTAAAGTGTTAGACAGATGGAAAAGGAATGCTTTAAATTCTGAGTAAAAGGCCACTTCCAGGCATTCTTGATCGTTTCAGAAATACATACGTGTACTCTCAGCAAGTGATAGTCTAATTACAGATCAGCCTGGCGTGTTCATTAGAGCAAGTCTCTGAGGACTCCACCAAGAAATACTTAGCTGATGGTGAATCGCTGGATGTAATTTAAAGTAATAAAGCTGCATTTATTTTTAAATACTCAGTGATTCTAACTAATTTCTGGTTGACCTGGCCCCAATCTGTTCAAATTAGGGATGTTTGGACTACATTTTAAAAAGTGGATTACCAAAACTATAGGTGAATCAGACTTTTTTGATGAACATGTCAGACAATTACTTAAGTAGAGAAGCATGGAGGAGAGAGAAGTTCTGTGTGCTTCGAGTATTCAAAGAAGAAGGAATCAGACCTAAAAGCTTTCCTTACTGTGGCCAGAGAGGCAGAGCAGTGGCTAAGAGTGCTTGCTGTCTGTCCTTCCAGAGGAGCTGAATTCAGTTCCCAGCACCCATGTTGGGTGGCTCACAACCACCTGTAATTCTAGCTCAAGGACCCAATGTCCTCTTCTAGTCTGTGTGGGCATCTGCACACACATGGTACTTTGTAGGGGTTTCCTTCTCTTTTTGCCTGAGATCTGGTAAAGCGGTCCTGATGTTGGAAGGTCTTCTGTGTGCTTTGTCACTGAAGGTGCGAGGATGACGTGGACGAGTGTGAGCGAGAAGAGTGTGAGAACGGGGGCTCCTGCGTCAACCTGTTTGGCTCCTTCTTCTGCAACTGCACCCCAGGCTATGTGGGCCAGTACTGTGGCTTGCGCCCCGTGGTCGTGCCCAACATCCAGGCTGGCCACTCATACGTGGGCAAGGAGGAGCTGATAGGCATCGCTGTGGTCCTCTTTGTCATCTTCACGCTGGTCGTGCTGTTCATCGTCTTTCGCAAGAAGGTCTTTCGAAAGAACTATTCTCGCAACAACATCACATTAGTGCAAGACCCAGCCACCGCCGCTCTGCTGCACAAGAGCAACGGCATCCCATTCCGCAGCCTGCGGGCAGGCGATGGGCGCAACGTGTACCAGGAGGTGGGGCCCCCGCAGGTGCCGGTGCGCCCCATGGCCTACACCCCCTGCTTCCAGAGTGACTCTAGGAGCAATCTAGATAAAGGCCTGGACGTGCTGGGTGGCGAGCCCCAGGAGATGAGTACGTTCCACCCAGAATCCCCGCGCATCCTGACAGCACGGCGCGGGGTGGTGGTGTGTAGCGTCGCCCCCAACCTCCCAGCTGTGTCACCCTGCCGCTCAGACTGCGACTCCATCCGGAAGAATGGCTGGGATACCGGATCTGAGAGTGAGTGAGATGCAGGAATGGACTGGTGTCCGTCCCTGAGAAGCCCCTGGGTCTCAATGCTAACCTCTGAGAAGGAGAGAGGAAGGAAAGGCAGTCTCATGAAGTGAGAGGATAGAACACAGGCAGGGGGCATGCTTGGAACCAGGTGGCTGTGTTTCCCTCTCCTTTCGGCCTTCCTGTGTTACCCCCAGAGAAAGCTCTGGGGGAATAACCCCTAGAGTGGGAAATAGCTGGTGTGCTGGATAGCAGAGTTGAGTGTGGCTGGAATGGGATGTAGCTTTGGTGTGCTAAATAGCGGAGTTGAGGGTGGCTGTGGTTGCTGAGCATACGGCAAAAGGTAGGATTTAGGATCCACAATGATGCAAGGATTTAAGCAGGTGAGTGACATGAGCTGGCTAAGTTTTAAAGACAGAGCTGACAGATTCTACAAAGGACCGAATACAGTCTAGAAGGGTTCCAGCAAAGCAGGCTCTGCATCTAGGTGAGAAGGTAACTACTCCCTGCTCTGGCATCAGAATGAGACTAAGGCAAACTCTGTCGTCCCTGACTTATCACTATATATATATATGTGTGTGTGTGTGTGTGTGTGTGTGTGTGTGTGTGTGTAGATTAGGGCCTGGAACTCATAGATATCCACCTGCCTCTGCCGCCCAAGTCCTGGGATTAAAGGTGTGCGGTGTGCGATGATGCCCAGCCAAAGGATTCCTTTTTCACGTAGGAAATGAAAGGAGTTCTAAGAAATGGGCTTGAGCTTGTCATTGCAGCCTCCAGGGCCAGCTGACTACTGTCGTGTTCCTCAGCATTCGAGGCTCAGCTACAAACACCTAGGCCATTGCTAAAACACGTTGTCATGTTTTGTGGCGCTCCTGGTGGGAGGTGACCCTCTCCCTGGCATGTCTCTGCACTTGTATCTGTTGTTTATCCGAGGCTCTGACTTCATTATCTGAAAGCAGATAGGGAGTCCTCATGTGTCCTCCTCATGTTATTCCTTATGGGGTAACAATAATCTCTGTGGCTTCAAAACAAAGGAACTGTTCCTTTAATCACAGGTCTATGTCTCTTTGGACACTCACATTACACATTTCAGGGTGGTCTGAAGCATTTCTTGGAGAATATTTTCCATCCCTACCTTGTTATATGACAGCTTTATTTCCAGAAACTGCCTCAGGCCAAAACTCAAATTTTCCCCTGAAGTATCATTGGATTTTAAGCCGGACAGAGTTAGAGCTGGCGAGACAATCTCTGGCAACTAATTCATTTTGGACTTGACCACTTCAAGAAATGATGCTTTTTATTGTTTCCTACATCTATCAAATTAGAAAGGGTATGTGTGTGTGTGTGTGTGTGTGTGTGTTGTGTGTCCACATGTATGTGTGGAAGAGTGTGTGTGCATGTGTGTGCCTGTGTGTGTGTGTGTGCCTGTGGCGTGTGTGTGTGTGTGTGTGTGTGTGTGTTTGTAGGGTCTGGCTATTTTTTTTTTTTTTTTTTAGCAGAAAGAACACCAAGGGAATAAGGAAAAACTCCCATCCGTCTGTCCTCTAACCAGACACAGGGCAAAGAACACTGGCAGCCCCAACATGAAACACCACTGCCCTCTAGAAGGCAGAGCTGAAAATTCCACTGATCCCCAGAGGTGGAAGCTGAAAGAAATATAACGGCTTTCTTGCCTATAAAATATTTATGTCCCTGTTTTAAAGTAATCTCGTTTAACCTGGTGTTGACACCACATCAGTTCATGTAAATGACATAAATTAAGTCTGAATGAAGAGCAACTCAGCTACTCCATCCTCATTTCACTCCCTTCACACTCCTCACTTTGAGACAGGAACAGTTACTTCAGCTGACAGCTATTCGGAAGCTCATTTACCATGGGTTAAGGGTTTCAAATCCATAATGTAAATCACTTGATTGACAGACCTTTGCCCTATGGCACAATCAATTTTCCATTGTGGGACCAACTTATTTTCTCGAAGCAAATCAAAAAGCCTCTAAGAAAAGGGGGTAGGAAGAGCGAGAGCAAGACTGAAAATCTGCATGGGGCTGAATGCTGTTTCTGCTCTCTCTTGCTGTTCTGAAGACAAAGGAGCTGAAGATACAGGAGAGGTGACCTGCTTCACAAACAGTAACAAAGGCAGCAACTCTGAAGTCCAATCCCTCAGCTCCTTCCAGTCGGATTCAGGTGACGACAACGGTAAGCATGCGTCCTGCCCAGTGCCGGGGACAGCAGATGAGGTGAAGGGGACATGGCTGGTATTGTTTCTTGTCCTGCTTGTTGGCTTTTAACTGTTTTTGACCCATTGTTGAGAGTCTGTGCTGGACAACCTAATAAGCCACTGGTTAGAGCAGGATACTCCCTCTAGGCATGAGTTCTCTTTGACATAGAGGGTGACGGAATTGCCTCCTTCCCAGTGATAGTTCACAGCAAGCACAATGATATGCTCCCATTCTGTGCGGCCTGTGGCCTCTTGCGTTCCAGCTCTACATTTAAGACAGCATTGTTAGACATTAGTTTGGAGTCAGGGCAGTGATGTCTTTGTTCCATTGAATTTCCCTTCTCATCATTTGTTGGGAGTTTGGAAAACTGATTAAAAACTATGACACGGCTCCTTAGAAAAATGCCTGTCTGCCCAGAATGCTGTATGCAAGTCCTGTGGCTCACAGCCTGCTCTGATAACTCCAAATCTGGCACCTCCAGCTCCCATGAACCTGTGCAGATAGAAAAGGGGGCTGATTTTCCAACTAGGAGAACAGCTGTGTAAGATGAGCAGGGAAGGAAGAGAAAAGCCAGACTAGCAAATGTTTGCCATGTGGTGCTAAAGCAGGAATCATACCCAATGATCATCCAGGAGCAAGCAGCCCAACCCTAGCCATACTTCAAGTCGTCTTTCCCATTTACCAGCAGCTGACAAGAAAAAAAAAATTAACACTTGCTAATTGATGTAATCTTTCAACACATAGACCCTTGCTAATCCACTGTGTGCTAAGTCCTGGGCTGGCTGTTTTGTACATAGAAAAGCAGAATGAAAATAGCACATCCTGGTCTCTGAGCGCACACAGGAAAGGTGACTGGAGAAGTTGTAGGATTACAATAGTTTCCTTTCTCAAACATGTTCTTTCCCACATGTTCACCCAATACTAGACACCCTTGAAGAAATTTCAGTTCAGGGGCTAGCAAAGTGGCTCAGTAAATAAGAGTAAGAGTGTTCTGTACTCGAGAACCTGAGTTAGAGTCTCTAGCACCTACATAAAATCTCATGCGTATGGCATGTTTCTAACCTGAGCATTCTGATTAAGAGACAGGCCAGCCAGACAGGCCAATATGCCAAGCTTCCTGTTCACAGATAGACCCTGTCTCAAGGTAATAAGGCTGAGAAGTGAAAGAGAAAAACATTCAAGGCTCCTGCTCTGGTCTCCACATGTGATTGCATAGGCCCATGAACATACAAACATGAATATATCACACACAAACATACACACAGGAGCACACACAAACATATATAAATACATACATACACACACACACACACACACACACTCACACACACACTAGCATATCTATATGCTGCATTCCTTCTGCCTATTTTAAACCAGACACACAAGGCTCTGACCCAGATGTGTTTGCCTTGATGCACTCTTCCTTCAGCTCCAGAGAGAAGAAAAGCTATAGCAACTTTGCATTTTATGTTAAACATTGAGAACTTATAGTTTCAAAGACTAACAGGGATTTAGCTCAGTGGTAGAGCACTTGCCTACCATGAGCTCCATAAGCCACCATCTTCATGGTGACTGGTGGTAGGTTGTGAAAAAAATGACTCAAGAGATCCTTGACCATCATGCTTTTTGGGAGCACTGCCTCCCATCTCTCTGCTGTTTTCCTTCTGTCCCACCAATTCCCAGGCCTCATATAGAAGCATCCTCTTGACACCTGCCCTGAGGGACAGACTATGGGAAGGCTTGGGAGGGGTTCTGTATAATGTCTTCATTGTTCTTGATATTAGTTGTTAACATGTGTTTGAAATATGTAACTAACCAAGAACTGTCCTCCCCCTCCTTCCTGTCTTCTTCTCCTGACAAAAGCATCCATAGTGACTGTCATTCAACTTGTCAACAATGTAGTTGACTCTATAGAGAACGAAGGTATTTACAGTTAATTTTTTGTTGTTGTTGTTTTTGGTTTTGATTTTTGTTTTTTTCCTCCTTCCATAGCATGTCTGTAACCTTCTGGAGAGTTTGCTTCTGTGGTGCTTTATCTAGGGCTAAAAGTGCAACGTAATGGTGGTTTTAAATAAGATAATAACAGGGTTGGGGATTTAGCTCAGTGACAGATGACTTGCCTAGCTAGCCTAAGACTCTAGCTTTCCAGCACCAGAAAAAAAAAAATCAAAAAGGATCCAAATGTATCTCTATGGATTGCAATAAACTGAAATTTTTGGGAAAAAAATCTAGTTCGTAATTTTTTTTAAAAAATATCTAAGTTCTCTTTTCACATCTCTTCAAAGTAAAAAATATTCATTTGCAATCCAGGTTGATCAGTTAATATTACATTCATTCTGGTATTTGTTGAATACCTGCTGTGAGCTGTGAATACTTATAAAATCATCAGAAATGGCAATGTTATGAGGATTAATTATATCAGGTAATTTTGTTAGTGCTTTAATAAAATTATAGCAAAATACCTATGGGATTGATGTTTTAATTTCCTAAATAGCAGTGGGGAGAGATTTTTTTAAAAAAGCTTAAACTCAGTGTTAGCCCTTGGTTCCCTGGGAGTGGTTTGAACGCTTCTGAAATACCTGCTTTGTCTCCCTTCATGTGGCCTGGATGGCCAGATTTACTTTTCACTTTGTGTTTGAACAGTGTCTGTCATGGACCAAGGACAGAACTACAACAGAGGTGACTCTGCCAGCACCCGTGATAACAGCTCATTTCTGTGTTTGTCCTGCTCCACTCATTCTTACCACGCCCTCTCTCCATGTCCTCTGAGTCTCCCAATCTGAGTTGTGCATGTTCCGGGCATCTTGCGTGCTCAGCTCCCAGCCTCATGCCCTGCGTGTGGAATTCACCCACTTTACCTCCAAAGCTACCTGCCTTTTGTGGTTCATAGTATAGCAGTGCATCTCTCTGCCAGCATGCTACCAGCCTGGCCTTGTGCACAGCATGTGGATGGGAAGGGGGTATAGGTGTGGATATTGAAGATCCTAAGTCTGTGTTCCATCTGCATGCCTTTGGTGGCCAAATGTCTGGGCCTGGTGAGTACAAGTCTGTACCAGCCAGGCATCTTTTCTCTGTGTTCTCTCCAGGCCAGAGCATGGCTGTCCCTAATGTCCCTTTATAGACAGCTTGCATATGACCTCAGCTATTAGGGTCTCCTGGACTTTAGTAATGCATGGCAGGCTCATGCCTGCACTCATCGATCCTTGCCCCTTCTCTGCTCTGGAGGAGGTTAATCATCTGGGTTTTCTCTCACAGCCTATCACTGGGACACCTCTGACTGGATGCCTGGGGCACGGCTGTCTGATATCGAAGAAATGCCCAACTATGAGAGCCAAGATGGAGGGTCAGCACACCAGGGCAGCACTCGGGAGCTGGAGAGTGACTACTACCTGGGGGGCTACGACATCGACAGTGAATACCCCCCGCCTCACGAAGAAGAGTTCCTGAGTCAGGATCAGCTGCCACCACCACTGCCTGAGGACTTCCCCGAGCAGTACGAGGCCCTGCCTCCCTCCCAGCCCACCTCACTCGCTGGCACCATGAGCCCAGACTGCAGGAGAAGGCCCCGGTTTCACCCCAGCCAGTATCTCCCCCCTCACCCACTCCCCAATGAAACGGATTTAGGAGGCCCACCCTCCAGCTGCGATTTTAGTACTTTTGCAGTAAGCATGAACCAGGGTGCCGAGGTCACGGGCCCCGCAGACACTGTGTCTCTGTCCTTGCACAACTCCAGAGGCACCTCATCCTCAGACATGTCAGTTCACTGTGGCTTTGATGATTCTGAGGTAGCCATGAGTGACTACGAAAGCGCAGGCGAGCTCAGCCTCACCAACCTTCACATTCCCTTTGTGGAGACACAGCACCAGACCCAGGTGTAGAGGACACCTGTAGGTGCTGTGCCCTGACTCTTACAGCATGGAAGGAAATGAGCTGCACTCCTGTCTGGACGGAGAGAGGCCCGTGGAAATGTGGATTTTCTATGAGGAACACCTTTACAAATCTTACTGTCACAAGCAAGCTTGACTCCCAGAGTGACAAGGAGAGGCTCAGAATTGTTTCAGGGGGAGGGAGGAGCTGACAATCCTTGCTGTGGGTGTCTGTGTCTGTGGCTTGGGATGCAAAGGAGGAGAAACACGTTTACTGAGTTCAATGGGAGATCACGGATGGCTTTGTGCATTATTGTGCCCCTCATAGTAGGAAAGCAAAGATCCTTACAGTATTAACCATCAGAGGGGTATCATTGCATGTGATTTCGAGCTAAGGGAGTGAAAACCGTAGTGATGTTTGTCAGAAAAGTTAGTGTTCTAGAGAAAAGAAAAGAGAAGTGAATGTCGAACTAGAAGGTGGAGAGAAGCCTTGAAACCAACTCTATTTTTCAAACGCTGCCTAATTTTCATCTATAAAATTAGGTTTGAGTAACATGCTTAGTGTGCTCAGTTTTTTTTTTCTTGTTTGTGTTAAGCATCTAGTATAATATAGGTGGGGTTTGTGATCTCTAAGAAAGTTACCAAGAAAGAGCAATAAGAGGCTGTGTAAGCTCCAGTGGGTGGGGTGGTAGGGAGGTTAATGTTCAAACAATAGAAAGACTGTGGTGATCTTGTTTTCCGTCAAAGATTCCTGGCCATATCCTGGTTCTAACTTTGTTGCAGAAACTGGCCCCTGTTGGTATATTGCTCTCTAGAATGAGACATATTTGAGAGCCTAAGCATAACTCACAAATTCAGAGGAGAGAGGATGTGATACTGTCAAAGGTTTCAGCCTAGGAAATCACAGTTCTCCACACCACAGGTGAAAGTTGTGTGTGTTATTTCAAACTGGTAATGATACCATTATAAATACTCTTAGGTTCTTAAAGAAGAAAGTAGGTAGTAACTATGTATAAATTAAATTGTGGGTGTGAGCGTGTATGGGTGTGCTCATGCGTTCGTGCAAGCATGAATGCATGTGTGTGTGTGAGAGAAGGACCTAGGTATTGCTCTGAGTGTGCACTCATTACAGCTGCTCTTGAGGAAAGCTTCCCCAAAGGGTTCTGGATTCAGTGTTGGAAATCGTGAGGTGAGCAAGCTTGCCTTCCAGTCTCTCTGATCATTAGTGTTACAGGACCACCAAATGCCATATCTTACTGCAATTCAGTTAACGTTGTTTTAGTACTGCCATTTGTATTAACTTAAAGCAAGGACTGTGATTTTTTTTTTAAAGACAGTATTTTATAATTTTCCAGAAATCCTATTTGAAACTGTATAACATCTGATTACACCCTGGAGTTTTCCCCCCATCTAACATGTAGGCTTTGGCCATCACTTTCCCATGACAGAATACTCATCCCACTGAAAATGCAAAGATCCAACATTTGAAAGTTGAAGTTAGCAATGAAGTTGACTTTCCTCTCTCACTTTGACCAGCTGTGGCCAATTGAGTTGTAGCGACTATGGGAAATGAATGCATATTTGCACATCTGCCTCGTGAGCAAATCTCTGTATGGATGGTTCCTGGTGACACCAATGGTGTGTAAAGGAGCTGTCTGGCATCTGCCCGTCATATCCTCAATTGTCTTTAATCCTCCTACTCCTTTGTAGGAGTCAGTGTTTCTGCACATCTGTCATTAGAAAAGAAAAATCCTTTCATTCCCAAACTTCCTGAGTTAGTAGATAGACTTGTCAGGTTTCTCAGCTTTTCTCTTCCATTCTCTTGGTTAGACTCACCAAGGAGGCATTATCCACACTGTGGTTTTGAAATAAATTAATTTCACTAAGGCTGCTTTCAAGAATAAAGTCTTTAGTATTTTTCTTACATAAGAAGCACATTTGCAAGAATCACAAAGAAAATGACAAACTAATGGTCCAGAGTTGAATCACTGCTGTGCTTTTAATAACACAACAGCATAAAACCATCAAAGTAAAACCAACAATTCATTTCTTGCCCCCAGGAAAAATGAGATGAGATTCATGCCAATGAGTCACCAGTGCTTAGCCAGCATCTCTTCCAGAGAGAACGCGTGGCCGACCCTATAATGAAGGCATAAATAGAGCTATCTGCAGCCAGTTGTGGAGTCAAGGAAGAAATCCTTGCCTGACCTCTCCTCTGACCTACATAAAATACTTTTTTTTTTTTTACGACACCTTCCTGCTAAATTTCAACAAATGAGCTCTGCAGACATTCCAGATGAGCATTGGGTCTATCAGATTCATTCTCTGTGAACTTATAAAATCAATTCTCTTTTTAAAAATTGGATTGTCTTACAGATTAGAAAATGGAGTGCAGTGAGCTCTACATGCAGCTAGGTAAAGTGGCCACAGTGCCAAAGAACCGGGTCCTTAAGATTGTTTAGTCTGGGCCCCATTTTTATAGGAGAGGCAGCATGCCCAGAGAGGAGAGGAGACTTGGCCATACTCACACAGAAAGAAGTTAACTCATTGACAAAAACTATCACCCATCCACATAGGCATCATTCCTTATCTGGAAAGTTGCACACCCTAAGCTGCCCTGAGCTGGCAGTTGCTTCCTTCCGCTGACCCTCTGACTTCCCACTATTCCTTCACTGAAATATGCAAGAAAACAAAACAAATAGAAACCATTTCTCTGGGGCTTTGATGGACCCAGAGATTTGGACATTCATCAAAATGCTGCTTTTGCCAAATGAATGTTTCCGGAATGGGGATGGAGTGAGCACAGAACTGTATTGAGACTCTAGTCATCCCTGGTAACGGAAGTGGCAGTCGGCAGCACACCTACCCCGTGTGTCTCATGGTCTTGATGTTTTCTTCTCATGAGCTCCGCCTACTGTCTATTCCTGTCCTGTCCACCACAATGGAAAATTAGCCAATTATCGAGTGTCTTTGTACCCGTTAGGAGATGTGTCGCACACGTTCTGGTTAGGCTAAGAGAAGCTGTCGCTCTTCATCACACTCAAAGCAGGAACTATAGGGCTGTAAGGGTAGACAGTGTGCATCACTTAATTCCCTTTGTCTGAGAGTATATTGCTGCTGAGCCTCATCCTATGCCTGCTTTCTGTGTACCCCTTTCCTGCCCACTCACAAAATGCAATGGGAAAGTCATAGCAATATATGTAGGTCAAGGCCATAATCATAAGGTTCAAGCTGCTGGTGTCACGGGAAGGCCTGGGCAGATTTTCCTGGAGCTGCCATAAAAAATAACTATCCCAGAAGAAATTTTTCCTATTGGCCTTTTCATGCTGACTGCCTAGCCACACTGCTGTGCCACTTTGCTAAGGCTGGGAGGGCCAATCACAAACAAACAAACAGAGAAAGATGATCAGAATAAGTCATTAAAGACCCAGAAAACACCTTTAGCTGAAATAATTCAGGGTGATCTAGTGTTCGCACTGCGTGGCTTGTCTGACAGTTGTCTGGCCTTCTCACTGCTGCAGACACTGGTCATGTGGTTAGATTTGGTTGTTCTGTGCTTTGTGGGACCTGAGGCTTCCAAGGGGCATTTCTTCAGTGCCATCTTTCTGTGTGGTCTGTGAGGAGACGGTGTGTGTTCTTGTTAGTTTGTGTCTTGCAACCTTCAGCTGCACATGGCTGATTCAGACCCACCTCTTTGAGCTTCCAGGTGTGTGTCACAGGGGGTTTAAAGTCGCCATGCGTGGGTTTGACATCAGTGAATAGTTAGCCAGCTGACTAAGACAGGAAAAGGATAAGGTATTCCTTTCCTTAAGTAATAATGAAAAGCAATAATTACAAGTATGTAACAATACACAAAGGCCATAATTAGTCTCTTCCAGTGTTCAGGATGCACTAGAGAATTCTGTAGTTATTTGGAGTATGTTGGACCCATTAGTATGTCCCGTAGCACCCTTCAGCAAACAAATACCTGAATTGCTCCTATTTCACAATTTTATGAGCCCATACTACTGCCTTTCGGGAGTGACAGATGTGTCTGGTAATGGGGAGGGTTCTTGCAAAGCACTGTTCCAGAGACCATGGTGTACATTTGTCTGTTATAAACAGGCTGGTTTGTAAAAGATGTATGTTTTTGGTGTTTAAAATGTTTCTAAAATTGTATATAGGTGGTTTCAATTTTCCAGGCGTTTGTAGATACCGTATTTGATGCCTATCCGGATGCTTTAATTTGGAGGGTCGAAAAGAATTCTTAGTCATCCACATTGTTGTTCTGTGGACTTTTGGGCTACACCCACACACACAAAAAAAAGAGGACTTTAGATTTGAAAAAAGATGTTTTTTTATTCATTTTGAAATGTACTGTGTCCTTCCTTTGATTCCATTGTTCTCATTTAACTCTGTTTTCAAAAAAGAAAAGTGTTTCTATTGACTTTTTTTAAGATGACTGTGTTTCGCCCAGTTATTAAGCACTCGGCCTTCACACCATTTCCCAGTCAGAATGATCCTTTCTTCATGTCCATGCACACTCACCTCAACTCACACACACATCACAGTCAAACGTATGCAAAGAGGAAAGTGAATACATCATTAAATCTTGTCCCTTATATGAATGGATTGTTTCTACATATATTACTGTTGGCAGTACTCATTCTTGTGTTCTTTTTCTTTAAAAAAAAAAAAAAAAGAAAGGAAAAGGGAAGAAGAGAGATGGAAGAAAAACAATGAAATAAAAAGACACAAAAAATTTAGCCAAAAACTAAAACAAGGGAGAAAAAAAAACCCTACCCAACAGTATACAGGTTTGAAACTACCAAATTTGATCATTAAAACAAGTTTTCAAGTAAAAGGAAAAAAGCATACTATGAATTTCAACTGTGTTGGCTCTTTTTAAGTGTCTCCTCGTATTCATCTGACGGGGAACTTGGCAGCAGGTATGCTTAGGGGAAGAACCATGCAGCACTACTTATCCCTTAAAGGGGGTGACTGGTCAGAATTAGGTGGTCTGGGTTTTTTCGTGTTTTATCTCAGAGGGTTCTAATCAGATTCTGATGTCCATACAGTAAAATCTTCCAAAACATCTTGCTGGGTACATGGTCTGTGGGCTTTTGCATGAAATGGAAAGTGTTGGAGCCTAGACAGCGAAGGTCGTAGGCTTCCACCTCAGCTGAAATCACTGAACCCAATCCCAACTCTCCAAGACATAGCTGCTCTCTCTCTATAGATAGATAGATAGATAGATAGATAGATAGATAGATAGATAGATAGATAGATAGATAGATAGATGTATATATATAGATATATATAGATATATAGATATAGATATAGATATATCTTTTCCCTTCCTTTCTCTTTCTCTCCCTCCCTTCCTTTCTCTCTCCTTCTCTCTCTCCCTCCTTTCCTTCCTCTCTCCTCTCCTTCTGTCCTCCCTCCCTCTCTACTCTCCCTTCCTCTCTACTCTCCCTCCCTCTTTCTCTTGCTTTCTCTCTCTGTCTTTCTCTGTGTATGTCTGCCTATCTTAAAAAAAAAGAAAATAATTTCTTTTCAGAAGTTTGAGTTGTAACTGATACTGGAGTCTTCTTCCAAATCTCCAGAAATGTTTCTGTATAAAGTATGAGAGGAGAGAGAAGGACTCAAATGCTAATCTGAGGAAGTGACTTCACAACCAGATGTCCTGAGAGCCAGAAGGCTCTGAAGAGAGGAGTATTCTGTGCCTAGCCTTGCCGAGGTGGGTCAGAGCCAGCAGGACCAGCCTAGAGCTGTTGTCAAATTGGGCTGTTCCTTTGTCCACTGTAGAACTCCAGCTGCTGGGTATTGGCCAGGATGTCAGAGCCTTCAATGACAACTCCACTGGAAGTACTTTCATACTGAAGCCCTCTGAGGGCTCACATTCAGCAGAGCAACCCTTGGTGATTTGCCTCAGCCCCTGTGATATACAGGTAAGGATAAACAGCCGGATAGAACATGGACACCAACTCATAACATGCACCAATTCTTTGGATAACTAAATACTTGTATCATGGCTGATTTTGATAAATGACAGAAGGAATGGATAGAGGCATTTCCATATTCTTTATTATAAAATGTTGTTTTCCATACTACAGGAAGGAGTCTACATGTGTGTGTTATTGCCAGCTTAGCATATATACATGATGTCACTAGTTTATTCTGAGTTAACCATTTCCTGTAGGAGAACATGGTTAATCTCAGCAGATGGTAATTTGACTTGGAGGTGCCTGAATCAGGCATCAATAGAGGGAAGGATAAATGCAAGGGATGATAATGAGAGAGGTACAGATGATAGTCTCATAAATATAGTTAACCACCTTGTAGGGACAGGGACCAAGCCAGGACTACCCCTGGCTTGACTTGTAGCTCCTAGAACTGCCACCTCAGTGGCTAGGCATTAATAGCCAACTCCGCCCTCCACACACACACACACAGGAAAACCAGCCACACTGTACTTTTCCACCAGTACACTATGCATGATCTGAAAGCCCTCTAAAAGACGCCACCCCCACCCCCCGCCAGTGTTCTGCTGTCTCTGCTTCAGGTCAGGCAGCCACCATTTTGTTCTTCTTACCAATAAAGCTCCTGTGAGGTTTGTTGCATGGTATGACTTTGTGGCATCCTTGGTTCCCAGCTTCCAAGATGTAAATTTTTATTTGCACCAGAAAAACCCTTACACACTTGACCAGAGGCTGAAACTAAGCTCCAGAACAACTCGCTCCTTTTGTTTCTTCTCCTGAATCTCAGAGTCAGTTAGTTGGGACTGAGATGTAAGGCAGTTCTTCATGTGCAAATCTGCTATTTTCTCAGCCTGCTGCCTCTCCAGGCAACACACAGCTTAAAGGTTCAATTCCTGTCACACATCACTGGCCTAACAACTACTACAGGTGGAATCTCAAACTATAAAGTGGTAAGAAATGGTTTCTAAGAGTCTAGTTGTTGGTTCTCACAAACCGGTTTGAACCAGTTGGATCCCCAAGAGCTCCCTCCATGCCAGAAGCTTCCTGCAAGCCAAGTAGTGACTTTTCTTCACAAAATATCTTTGTATATCACTATACCTGTACATAGATGGCTTTCTTAAAAGTTTTTGATTGAAAAACTCAATCCTGTTTGCATCTACATACATTTTTTTTTATCCTCAGTCATTCTTCATTTTGGCAAATCTGCCAAAATTCTAGTAAGAAAGACTTTCTGAGAAGGCGGTGTGATAATGCTGGTCTACACACACACACACACACACAAATAAATCAGCTTAACAAGGTTAAAAATAGCTAAAAAGCTATGTCTTCGAATTAGCATATAAGGTGTCACATATCATTATGATTTTTTTGAACAAAGTGAGTTTTAGTGGCACTCCATCCCCTTATCCGCAGCCACACCCCTGATTCCCATTGTGCCGCACCTCCAACCCCTTCTCCTCTTTCATGTCCCACATGTTCTTTTGCCTGCCAGTCCTTCCTCATCACCTCCTTCTCAGTCTTACAGGCCGTATCCTATATTTACAACTGAATAAACAGAAGTTTAAGACTCTTCTCTTACATAAAAAATGTTTCTTCTATTTATTTCTTTGGGTTTTTTTTCAATTATTTATTACACTACAGGTTGATTATTCTTTATTTATAAATCCAAAAGCATTTCAAATTTTATTCCTTTTTTTTTAGCTTCTTACATGTACATAATGATCTTCATTGAGGATAGTACCTAAGTCTAAACATGTAATTCATTTCTGTTTCATATCACACAGGATATATTTTGTGGACCTGAAGCCTATCATGAGAGGTTCAGTGTGGAATGTTCCTCTGGTGGTGTGATGTCAGTGCTCAAGCCTTTCAGATTTTATACCATTTGGGGCTTTGTATCAGGGATGCCCAACTCGTATTATTTCTTTCCTTTTGTTATTTCCTGAGCAGTACAAGTTCATTACAAACTGAGAAGATGAATAGAGAAGAAAAAATATCATATGTATGTTTTCACCAATGACTACCAACATTTTATAAATTATATTTACATGATAGATAGTAGATATATGTACGTAATCCAATACCAATGTTCTGTAAGTATTCCTTCAGGCTTATTTTCAGTGTGGGTAGCAACTGACATACATTTTTCTCAGGAGTGTACAGGACCTTTACAAAGATAATCCACATAACAAAAGACTACTTCCTCATGAACACAGAAGCCTACCAAGCTGTGCATGGAGGTCCAGTTGGCCTTGTAGCTGTGTTTCCCACACCATTTTCACCTCTGACAGAAGCTGGGTTGCTTCCTTAAGTGTGTGGGAGACTTCTTTAAGCTTCATACAAAGATCATTCTCTTATTGGCACCTTTTTGTGCTTCTCTTCATGAGCTTTATGATCTCCATTGCATTCCATAGGATTCAATCAGCACACAACTACTCTTTCTCTGGCTCTGTAGACTCCTTCCTAGACTCTGAAGGGGTGTTCTTTGATTGAACAGTCCCACTGATCCTCATAACTGTTGAGAAAATCAGATGAAGAAGATTTCGCATATATGTGCTATAGGCTAAATATCATGTCTTCCCAGAATGCATATATTGAAACTCTAACCCTAATGGTTTGGGGAAGTGGGGATTTTGAAGAGGCAAACAAGTTATGAGAGTGGGATCTCACAAATAGAATTAGTACTCTTAAAATAAAAGTAGGGACCATGAGAACACTTTCACCATCACCTATAATAATAATAATAATAATAATAATAATAATAATAATAATAATAATAATAAATAGTGCAAAATGAAGAGGTCCCTACCCAGTGTTATGCCAGGTTCACAGGACCCTCAGAGACCACCAGGAGACAACTCGATGCAATTGCAAGAGAGCTTTATTACGAGAGCGATCGAACTTGGGACTCAAGTCTCACTGGTGCAGCAGTAGAGAAGTGGGACCCCGAGCTCTGAGTGAGCAGGATTTTTAAAGGGAAAGTCTGTGAGCTGGGGGTTTCCATGGCAGCAAGCAGAGGGACACAAGCCTTGGCGTTACAGAATTGGGTGAAGTTTAGCAGGACGGGGTGACCCTTTCTGAGGCACACAATCACAATGGCTAAGGTATATAATCACAATGGCTATTTTTCTAAACCATATCTGAAACATTGGGGAGAATTTTCCCATCTGATTCTCAACCGATTCCCATGGATTATTGCCAGGGAGTTTGTCTCTATTTTCTATGGAGCATTATTCTGTTATATTTCCTGGAGGCTGTTGCCAGGATAGTTAATTTTGTTTTCTGCCAGGTGTACATTCTGTGATATTTCCTGGTACCTGAATTCAGTTCCTAGTCAAAATCTTTATTTCAAAATGGAGTTATATTCTGGCTAACTTAAACTCTTCACCAGCACCCGACCATGCTGGTAACCCTGGTCTCAGACTTCCACTCTCCAAAACTACACAAAAAAAATCCTGTTTATACATTTTAAAGCCTTATGATACTTGGTAATCACATCTCAAATAAGCTATTACAGCCTATCAAGCCACATGGAGAGATGGAAGGAGGGTTCATAACAAGATTTGTTTTGTGTATAAAGGTAGGCCTGAAACTCACTGTGTCACCTAACACCCCAGATACCTCCTGGATAGATAGATGGGGTTTTGGATTCACCTGTCTCTTGTGTCTCTTTGTAACAGCTGTGCTGTTTACTGTACTAAGATTAGTTTGTGGTTTATAAAAGTAAGCTCTTAGTGATGAGCTAATGTTTGACCTTGATGCTTCTGTGGACATCTTTGTGAAAACAAGCACACATGTAGCTATCTCTGAAGACAGGTTGCTGGAAGGACAAATTTTAAGTCAAAAGATGTGTCTGTTTTTAACTCTAAGAATTTATTCGCATTTAACTACTCACAAAACCATTTAATAATTATAAATGGGATAGATTATAATCCCATCAGTATTACTGTCCCATCCAGCGGGAGTTCAATGGATTCCTAAGGAGGAAAGAATGGGGGTGGTGACAAGAGACACAAAGAATGAGAACAAGTCTATAGTCTGATCTCGCTCTCGTTTATTTGAAAAATCTCACACAACTTTATAGGGAGAAGGCAGGAAGGGAAAATGTGTCAGCAATATAGTTTACAAAACATAACAGGGTGATTAATGATGATGCAGAACACCGCAAGGATGTTTACTAAAAGAGATACTACAAGAATGTCAACTAAGATATCTCAAAATGTCTAGCCTGACACACAGATGTCTCATAGGTTCCGGAAACAAAAATCTCTCACCTACGACTTTGTTGCAGCTGTCTGTAACTTTCCACTGGCTGGCCTTGGCTCCCGGCATATTACACATTCTGTACATAATAATTTGTACAATGCACTCATTGTTAACTGTGAAAAACTGGTTTTGTGTTCTTTAGGATTCCTAAAAGACCCTGGCTCTTCTCTGCCATCCCCCAAAAACTGCTTTTTATCTTCCACATTTGTAGATACTGTGAACTGTATTGTCCTACTCTGTCTGTCCAGAAAAGGTACACTGAGGAAGACCTGATGGAAGACTGGCAGAACTGTAGAGAATGCATGCTCACAGGCATCAAACATCTAGCTCTCAGGCCAGATGCTTGGACAGGAAGGTCTCAGGAGATGATTTCACAGGAGCAGTTCCTACTTGTGTTCACTACAGAAGTTCATGTTGGAATGATTGTGACTTTACAACCTTCAACCTTTGCCTTGCCTTGTCTGCAACATAGGAAACCCAAAATAGTCCTTAAAACATACATTTCCAGGCTGTGGAGATAGTTCAGTTCATCAAGTGCTTGCTGTGCAAACAAAATGATTTGAGTTCAATCCCAGAATCTACTGAGTGACACAGTATATATAAAACGCCAGCCATGATGAGACAGAGACCTGCAGAGCAATGGGGCATGCTGGCTGGCCAGCCTAGCCAGGTGATCTTCAGGCCAATTGAGAAATGTCAAAGGGAAAAAAAAAAAAGTGAGCAACAGTACTGCTGTAATGCGCTGCCCAGCCACACAGACTCTCATCTCACGCCCGCTCCCTTTCTAATGAAGTCAAGATTCCCATCCATTTCAGAAGCTGCTCCTTGAGACAGGCTTTAGGACTGCATCATTTCTGTGACCCAGAAAGAAACAGCATTTAACTAGGTCACAAAGGAACATAGTGACAGGTGAGGCAATCTGGGATGGAGAGAGCTAACAGTCTGATGCTTGTTCTAAACGGTAGGAAATTGACTTGAGACCAATGAGATTAAAATGACCAAAAGGATAGCAACTTCAGGGACAACCCCGAAAGACAGTGAGAAGAGATAATTTATCCAGCACAGAAGGAAAAAAAAAAAAAGGCTTCAGAAGGCTCAGTGCATAAGGGAACTTGCTTCCGTGAGCCTCAGAATATAATTAATTAAGAATTCAGGATACAAGGTAATTAGAGGAGCTGTAACCTGGAGGCATACCACTCAATTATTCTGATCATTTTTAACAATGAGAAAATTTAATTTTCTGGTCACATGGCATAGATCTCAAATTTGGATAATGTGGAGAGCAATGTTTACATAATGGCATCAGAAAATTAAGTTATTTCCTTTGATTTTGATTTTCCAGTGAAAATCAGAATCAACTGATTGAATCAAAACTAGAGAAATGATTATGGGAAATGCAAAAAATGCTTGAGAGAAAAATGTACACATTCAATTGAATTTTGTATCTTTTTTGACATGAAGCTACAACCATTCTATTTGTAATCAATGCATGTGTGTACATGTAGGTATATATTTTATGTATGTATGGGTGTATGTGTTTCTGTGTGCGATTGTATGTGTATATGTGTTGCATATGTGTATGTATGTGTATATCTATGTGTGTGAATGTGTTTGCACACATGTGTCATATGTATATGTATGAATATGTTTATGTGAGTATTTGAGTATATATTTGTGTGCATGTATATGTATGTGTATATTATTTGTGTGCATGTATATGTATGTATGGAAACCCAGAATTCACATAGGTTACAATTTAGAGTTTTTCACTTTCCACATAACTCCAGGTATTGCTTCTGTCAATGTTTCCAAAGCTTCTCATGAAATTTATGAATTCATCAACTATCCAATGATTGTGTTCAACACTGCCCACACCTCACATATAAAAATGACAAAAGGACTGAGAAAGAAATCATGGAGACAACACCCTTCACAATAGCCACAAATAATATAAAATATCTCCAGGTAACTCTAACCAAGAATGGATGATGGATGGATGGATGGATGGATTTCTCTTGAGAGACAAATGTACACATTTCAATTGAATTTTGTATCTTTCTTGACATAACAACTATTCTAGTTATAATCTGTATGTATACATATGCATGTGTGTTTATGTGTACCTGAAAAACAAGAAGAAAGAAATTGGAGAAAATATCAGAAGATGGAAAGATCTTCCACACTCATGGATCAGTAGGATTAACATAGTAAAAGATTAACCTCCTAACAAAAGCAATCTAGAAATGCAATACAATCCCAATCAAAATTCCAACACAATTCTTTACAGACTTTGAAAGTACAATACTCAACTTCATATAGAAAAACAATAACAACAAAAAAACAGAATATCTAAAAACAATTGTGTACAATAAAAGAACTTCAGGAGGTACCACCATCACTGATTTTAAGCTACAGAGCTTTATTAATAAAAACCGCATGATACTGGCCTTAAAAGACACTTTGGAATTGAATCAAAGATCCAGACATTAATCTACACGCCTATTGATGTATGATTTTTTTTTTCTAAAGAAGCCAGAAAGACACACTAGAAAAAGAAAAAAAAAAAAAAAGGCATCTTCAACAAATGGTACTGTCCTGACTGGATGTCTTCATGTAGAAGAATGCAAATAGATACATATTTATCACCCTATACAAAACAAAGGCCCAAGTGGATTAAAGACCTCAACATAAAACCAGATACACTAAATCTAATAAAAGAAAAAGTGGGGAATAGTCTGAACTTATTGGTACAGAAGACAACTTCCTGAACAGAACATCAATAGCTCAGGCACTAAAATCAACAATTAATAAATACGGTGCATTTACACAATGGAGTATTATTATTCAGCTCTTAAAAAAATGACATAAAATTTTCAGGCAAATGTATAGAACTAGAAAAATCATTCTAAATGAAGTAACTAGGAAAAAATTATTCTAAGTGAGGTAATCCAGAGCCAGAAACACAAATATGGTATGTACTCACTTATAATTGGACATTAGCTATAAAGTAAAGAATAGCCAGGCTGTAATCCACTAACCCAGAAATGCTACGTAACAAGGAGGGCTCTAAAGGACACACATGGATCTTTCTGGGAAGGAGAAATTGAACAGATTGTACAGGTGGACTGAGGGCAGTGAGAATGGGAACAGGAGAAATCGGGGGCACAGGGTGGGATATAGGGACAAAGTGTGAAAGTCTGGAGGAAAGCTTGTCCAATTATCACCTAGTACCTGCTGATTTTGATTTTTATACCTATAAAGCTTCTACTTTAATTGCACTATCAAAACTGAGCACCTCACACAGGGTTTCAGAGATTTGGGGTTGTTTCTGTCATGAGGTCTACTATGTCCCTAACATGGTACATTCATGCCTCCTTGCCCAGTGCCTGTAAACAACCATATTTGGCAGTAGGTTCTTGGCAAATGTGTATGAGTTTAAAATGAGAACATACTGGATTATGGAAGTTCTTAATCAAAAATAACTATTTCCCTTATAAAGAAGAAGGAAAGAGAAAAAGAGAAAGCCATGTGGCCATGAGACTGAGTGCTGCTACTTCTACAAGCCAAAGAACAGCAAGAGTCACTGACAACCATGACACACAAGGGAGATGCCTGAAATAGATACTACCTAGAGCCCCCCAAAACAAACTATTCTGTGGAGCCCTAGAATTCCAGTTTCTAGTCTATAGCCCATGGCAGAAGAGGAGGAAATATGGGAGAACCAGGGACAACATGAAAGGCACAAAATCAGGAAAGAGAAGAGTATTTGATGCCCGTTTGAATCTTGTTCTTTTGGTGCCAGAGACAGCGCGCTGCACCTTCATGCACAGTGTATAACCACTGTCACTAGGTAAACCCCAGAAGTCAAAGCTCAGATCTCTTGTTAATAGAACAGAAGCTCTTAGAGAAGAGCCTACATCAAAGAAAGTGGTGGGTAAAATTTTGTTTAATAAACGAATGTGTTAAAAGAAGGATTCATTGATGCTGGGGTGAGTAAGGCATGGCAGCTGTCTTGCACATCCATGAGACATACTGCGTACCAGGTAGCTGCTTTTATACTACTAGGTACCAAATTTCATTGTCAGGAAGTAGCCAATCATCTAGCTGTCGCCAAAACCACATACCTTTGCCCTGTCCCATATCAATGTCCCTGGTTGAGGGACCGCATCAAGAAGTGAGACTCAGGTTTGGTGCTGGGCCTCTGATTTATACAAGGACAGGAGCAAATGACCAACGGGGACACATTCTAGAAGAAACAAGGCTCTGGTTTAAAAGATATACGCATGGCTTCAGGCTGCGTTTCCTACTGGTTGTCAGGAAGCCTGCTACGCTGTGAGGCATCACAGGAGGGAAGAGAAGTCAAGTACCTTCCTGTCTGCACTTTCCTCTTACAATATGCAGACTAGTTTTTATGGCGGCATTATAAGACAGTGGCACAGACGCAGTGTGGGCTCTGCCCCACAACCCGTAACTGAGGCAATTATACTATTTGGGATAATTGTCTTGTAATTGTTGCTGTGATGTAAAAGCTAATGTTATCCTCCAATTGTTCTGATGTCTTTTCATGAATAATGCAGTTGTCCCAAGAGCCCTCTGCCAGTTTCTCATTTAGACTGGCTCTGTGTTTGAGTTATGCACCATTGTCTCACAAAACTAATGCGGCAGAGACGATACAGAAAATAATGAGGACTTAGTAATTGTGGGAAATGGGAATGCAAGTAGAGAAATGTTTATCCAGGGAGATACTTCCAACCGTCAGTTGGTCTTTAGGAAAATACGAAGAACATGGTGTTGAGGGGCAGGATTTTCCTTAGGAATCTTAGTCTGCTGATGTCTGCATGTGATTGGCATATGTTTCTGTGTGGCAACAGGGCTGCTTTGAAGAATAGAAGGAAAACAGGTTTTTCACAGGGTGACTTTTCTCCTTTGGATTGTGTTATCATCAAACACAAACAGCTCTGACAACACGAGCTGGTACACATCCCAAAGAAGCTGAGACACCAATGTTTGTTTGAATGAGCAATAGAAGCTGATGTTTCTCTTCCCTGTATGTAGGACTTGGTTTTTAATATGATAAGAACTGTATTCCAACAAATATCAATAATATCTTCTCAAAAGCTTATGGCCAGAGAAAGGACCATCTCAGTCTAGTTGTAGTCTCGATCATTTATTTCTATGACGCTGACATTGATATCATCCTGACTGGGCCATATCTCAGCTAGGTATGGCCATCAGGTCAAGCAGGCATGGGCTGTGTCTTAGATGAGAACCAGATCCAGTTCTAAAAAAGCTTAGAATGCACATTCCTCATTTAGAGAAAAGTCAGGCACCTCCATCCTGAATGACCCTTCTTGGCCTCCATATCAAGGCCAGAACCTCAGAGTAACATCAAGGCCCTTAAATAAGCTCTCTACTATTCACTTACCCAAGGTGCAGGCCAACTATCTTGTCCTTCGTGCTCACCATCCCAAACCTTTGCAGAGACTTTTACAGAGGTTAATTTCCCTACCTCTAGAATCAGTTTCCTATTGTTCTTCGGTCTTCATTTGTTACCACACACACTCTTCCAGGGTGTCATAAAGTCATCCCTAGCATTGTGTTTCTTCCAACAAGTCATGTATCTTCTGTTACTTGTCTGTCTCCCTGCTAGACTGTGAGAACTGGGTGGTAAAGCCTTCACTCATTCCAGGTTATAACACTTACAGCAATCCATGGTTGGGGCACTCCATTCTGTCAGATTCACTTGGATGCCATGAGCAAGGTGACCGTGTGAATCTGAGGAAGATATGACCACTTTGCAACTTCTCATAGAAATTTAAGTGGTAGAAGTTAGCCTGAGGAGGCAGCAAGTGAAGGCTTCTAGTATTTGATACACACACACACACACACACACACACACACACACACACACACACACAAAGTATCTAATAACTTCAACTAAGATGGCTCAAACCTGTTTACATTGTATTTACATGTAAGGCTTTGGATCATCCGACCCTTATGACCCATCAGAGGAAAACTACAAAGCCCTCTTCTCTAGTAAAAGGATTTAGTTCTTACTCTACCTGCATGCAGTAGTCACCATTTAGTACAAAACTTCTAAATCTAGCTACTTTGTTATAGTGCTGCCCCCAAGTGCTCATGGGATTGGATGGCCCACTCACAGGAGAACATTTTATTATGTTTCTTCCAAAAAATGCTTTTGCGTGTCCACTGAAAAACTTATCTAGGAGAGAACAAGGTACTTGAGGGTTAGCTGATGTGCCAGTTAGTTTCTGTCAACTCAATACAAATTACAGTCACCGAGAAAGAGGGTCCTTCCGCTGTCTGTGGGCACATACGTGGGACATTTTCTTGATCAATGATTGATGTGTAAGGTCCCCGTTTACTGTGGACAGTGCCACCCCTGGGCAGGTGGTTCTAGTCTGTAAAAGAAAGCAGGTTGAGCAAGTCATAAGATGGAGTCCAGTAAGCAGTGCTTCTCTGTGGCTTCTGCTTCAGGTTCTGCTTCCAGGTTGCTGCCTTGGCTTCCCTCTGAGGTGGACTGTAACCTGCAAACCAAATAAACCCCTTCCTCCCCAAGTTGTTTTACTGTCGGTGTTTAATCACATCAACAGGAACCAAAATAGGACAACTGACATTTTAAGTTTTCTTTGCAACTTTAATTTCTGAAGCCATTCTTAACAGCAAGCACCTGAGCCCTGACATTTTTTAAAATTAAGAGTGAACTGGCATCCATTCACTTACTGCAGTATACACACACACACACACACACAGAGAGAGAGAGAGAGAGAGAGAGAGAGAGAGAGAGAGAGATAGATAGTGACACCCACTCATTGCTTATTAAATGATACTAGAACTCTGGGTGATTTTGAGTTAAATGTTTAGTTCCCATTCATTTTTACAAAAGCTATAATTACTATTAATACAAATCTAAACAAAGAATTCTGGATACAGTGGTTCATTATCTTGTATCTTGTTTGGGACTCGATAGGAGGTGAATCATATGTGAGGGATCTGCACCTGAGTCTTACCACTCCCTTACGTGCCTGGATCCCTGTCCACGATGGGTATCATTTGATGACACTGACAGCTTGAGGTGCTCCACAGCTTAGTCTTGGTCCCGTAGGCATGGTCTCACTCCTGCAGCAGCTGGACTCTGACAGCACTGGAGACAAGTGAAGCTCTTGACATCTGTCTGGTGACAGGTCTGATCCTCTCCTGCTATGATTTCTAGGTCTGGGCTGGGTTAGTGTTTCCTGGGGGATTTGACTCGAAAGGAAGACACCATGACAGGGGTAACAAGTGATGTTATTAATAGCTGGAAACTGAGGAATGACATACCTAGCCCAATAGGTAAACCTCAGAATCTCAGGAATAGAGGTGATGACCTTCCCAACTTGACTCAGAGAAGGCTCAAGAGACTGCCTGGAGGTTGACTCACTTTCAGTCAGAATTTCAGTATTTTAGTTATTTGGTCTTTGCAAGAGAAATCTGATCACACTGTGAAGTAGACTTTCTCTTCTATGATAGCAGGGCCTATGTGCACACATAGTACACCCTAGAAAGTATTGAGGACGCTTATCTTACAAGAACAGAATTCAAGGAGCTTTTGTGTCAGAGGACCCTGCTGTTTGAGGTTACAGTCCATCAGGTTTGGAAAGCCTCTCTGAGCTTGGCACTAAGTGGAGGACTTCCCTCTCCCCAGCAGGTCGTCCTACTCTCTGACCTTGTCTGGAGTGTATCTTTAGGCATAGATACCTCGAACCATATCTGGCATATGACCTTTGACACAGTTCCCTACTAACACTTTTTCTCTGCTGCCCATAGAATAATTAGGTACTGGGTTTATATGATAGGACAGTGCTTCCAAATGCAAATAAAGCATCCTTGGCATTTTTAGCTCCAACCAATAGTGTACACCTACCTTGGGAACCCTCCACCCAAGAACTGTATAGCCTTTGTTCACCCATATAAGTTTGAGCAGTCTCACTGAAGCTGATCTTGGAAAGTTATTCTGTTTGAAGGACATCTGAATCCCTTGTTCATCACTTCTGCTTCTTTTGTCCCTGTGGCTAAGGATCCCTGGGTTGGGGGAGGGAGCCCCACACTGTTGTACTTTATCTAAGCTCAAAGAGGTGTCAGAAGTTGAACCCTGACAAACCAGCTTTGTAAAAGCACTGTAGTCTCAACTCTAGCCATCCATTAGTCACCTTACATACCTTATACACAATCTCATCCTCACTTGTAAGGATGGCCCCAGAGGCTTGTTGGTCCAACAAGAATGTGAAAGGACAGAGTTCAAAGCTCCTACCAGTCACCGCATGCTGTTACTCTCCTTCTCCATCCTTGAACAAGAGCATCTGCCCAAAGGTAGAGTGAAAGTGAATCTGAGGCTCCTGGCACCCCAATCCCAGGCCATCTGTACCCTCATGCTGACCTCAAGCATGTAACCGCAATGCCAGACAAAGATATGCATGGAAGCCATGGCAACAGGCTTGTAGAAAGATCTCACTGTTAGTGGTAATCTCAGGGGTGTGTTGGTGGCATAAGCATTCTATTAGGTGGGTCCTGCTGACCCCCAGAATGAAGTATTCCAGGCCTGACTGGAGACATAGGGATGGGCAACGGCACTGTGTGCACATGGTCTGCATGATCTTGAAGAGACCCGCCTGAAAAGTCTTCCCTTCTCTGACCCAAGGTGAACAATGCCCGGTGAGCCTACGCAGAGTCAAGAGAGGTTGCACTAGAGTTTCGGGCTATCTAAAAATCCCATGTAAGTGTGCGAACCATAAGTACAGTCCTCAGAAACTCAAAAGCAGCTCACAGACCTCGTAGCTGTGATGCACAGCTCTTCTAACCTGTGACAGTCTCACGTAGGTCATAGAAGGTCCCTCAGCTACTGCCTCCCTGTCTCCAAGCTATCAGAAAACCAAGGCCAAGGATTCATTCAAGTGATGGCAATCCTCTCAGGGTGCATGAGTGATAGGAGTGAGGGAAATACTTCCAAGGCTACAATGTACACTTCCATCCTCAAGTCTTATAAATAGACCCTGAGCTACCTATGTAGTATGAAGTTCCCTGGGGACATGGATTGCAGTGCCTGGGACACGCTCCTTTTGATGTTCATGATGAAGTCTCCACGGCATAGAATATACTAACCTCACACTTCTGCAAGGAGATTCCTGTAGTCATCCTTTCCACCTTGATGAACCTTGACTGTGTGAGTAGAAGTGTCTTGGGGACCAGAGAGGTGTGCTATATCAGATCCCAACAGCATTCCTGACCCAAGGAACATGACCTGCTTTCTGTGCTCTGCAACTAGATCACCCGCTAAGAGGCTGTGCCCCACATCTTGGACTCTCAGTCACATCATGAGCCTTCCTCCTCAGATTTCTTGATGATTCTCTTCTCAGCTCCCCCACAGCAAAGGAGATGCCCAGTGATGGTGGACTCACTGCCATCCACATGGTTGAAGTTGAGAACATTAGTGTGACATTTCTTTTTGATTGAGGGCAATAGGCTTAGGGGAACACAGAGGACATGACAGACCTGGAAGGATTCAGACTTACAATGTCTTCATACTATGCTCCTGTCCAGCATCCCCACTTCTCCTCTACATTAGGCCTTTAGTGTGGATGAAGAAGGTAGATGAACAAATAAGAATGTTCAGCATAACTAATGAATACATGGGGACTACAGAAAGGCTCATTTGGAAGCATCCAAACTGAAGGGAAGAGGTGAGGGCAGCTTCAGAGAGAAGGAGCTACATCAGTAAGTGTCCTAGAGTCTAGAAGAGAGGTTCCCAGCCAACATGGTACAGTTCTGTGCTCTGAGTAGAAAAGGAAGTGAGGAAGGGGCCCCCCCAGCAGCCCTGGAATACTTTGCCCTCTTAGTAATGACTATGTAGAAGGTGATGGCTGAGGAAGTGGGGAGAGGCAAAGAGGTATAAGTGTTCTTCTCAGGTTTAATTATTCTCTAATTGCATATTTTTTATGCTTAAATATCTTGAATATTCTTTATTGCCCTCGGGATGGGGTAGGTGGGTTTACTTTTCATTGTTTGGTAAACAGCTCAAAGGCACCTGGGACTGCAAGCTGAGAGTGCTTAGACACCAGAACAGGTGGTAGATGCTGGACATGTTTAAAAGGAGGGTCTGTGCTGGCTGGTTTTATGTCAGCTTGACTCAAGCTAGAGGACTTTAGAAAGAGGAAACCTCAATTGAGATTAGCCTACCAGAATAGCCTGTGGGCAAGCCTGTGGTGCGTTTTATTGGTTGATTATTATTGTGGGAGGGCGTAGCTCGCTGTAGGTGGCACCAACACTGGGCAGGCAGTCCTGGGTGGTATAGTAGGCAGAGGAAAGCCCTGAGGAGCAAGCCAGTAAATAGCACTGCCTCCATGGCCTCTGCAACAGCTCCTGCCTCCCGGTTCCTGCCTTGAGCACCTGCCCTGGCTTCCCTCGGCTATGGAATGTGTTCTGAGAAGTATAAGCTGAAAAAAAAAAAAATTCTTCCCCTAGTTGCTTTTGTTCACAGTATTTTATCACATCAGTAAAAACCCTGAGGAAGATAAGGACATACTAAAAAGGAGACCACAGAAGATAGTAAGAGTGCCTCCAGGAGTTGGGGCATCCTTCATCAAGAACTTCTCCCTTGCCACAGAGTCAGGCTGTACAATTTACCAGGTCTCCGAGAGAACCCACAAATGGAGTTTCCTGGCTTTGTAATCTTCTAACATGTTATAAATGAGTTGAATCCCTCCTCTCGATTGGAAACTCCCCAGCTATTACTTTAAAATGTATATATAATAATTATGCATATCTTTGAGTTTTATGGTAATTCATACATATACAATATATAAAATCAAATCAGAGTAATAATATGTTCCTATCTGCATAAACATTTATGACTTATATTATCAAGTTTGAAATTTATAAATTAAACAATGATTTGTGGTCAACGTAGCCACCCTGCTGTGCTGTGAACCACTTGAACCAACTCCTTTAGTCTTAGGAATGCCATACTCCTTATGTAACCCAGAAATACCCCAGTTTCATCAAGACATCATAGGTCTCTCAGAATTTCATTCTCTTTCAAATATTGCAAAGGCAGATTAATCACATAACATGATTGTGCCCTGGTGGCCTGGGTCTGTGCCCTTCCTCCACCACTTACTCTCGAAGCTCTGATGTCTCACAGCCTCAATTTCCCGATTCTTAAAATGATGAGAATGCCATCTGCTTGCTCATCACTGTAAAACATACCTGACAGAAGCAACTTGAGGGACCGTGGTGGTTGGTACAAGGAATGTGGTGCTCGTCAGCCTGACAAGATTTAGAATCGCCTAAGGAGACACCTCTGAGCCTGATGTGCAGGGGTTTCTAGACTAGATGAGCTTGGGTAGGATCCGCCCTGACTGTGGGGGTACCATTCCATGACTAGGGTTCTGGACTGGATGAAAAACAGTCACAAAAAGAATGCAAACTCAACATCAACACTTATCTCTCTTTACTTCCTTACTGTGGGTGTAATATGGGCCATTGCCCCCTGCTCCTGCCAGCACACGCTCCTGACCATGGTAGACTATACCCTCCCACTGTGAACAAAGGAAATATGCCTTCCTCAAGTTGCCGTAATAATTACTTTTCCGTTGCCGTGATAAAATACCATGACCAAATGCAACTTAAGAGTTTAAAAAAAAAAAAAAGTTTATTTTGTCTTAGAGTGTGAGAAGAAGAGGCCATAATGTTTGGGAATGCATTGCATGCCAATAAAACAAGGAAGGCAGGAAGGGAGCTGATTCAGTTTTAGCTATACACAGGAAGCAGAAAAAGCAAGCAGGAAGTGGGTGAACCTCTAAACCCCCAAACCAGCCCTACCACCCAGACAGCGCCACTAGCTGGAGGTCAAGCGTTCCCTTTGAGTTGTTTACTTAGTGTGTGTTGGTACAGGCTGAAGCAGAGCTGAAGAGATAATCAGAGTTGCAATGCTGAAGTAACTGAAGGGATAGGTTTCCTGATTGGATAACTTTTCCTGTGTGTTGTCACCTGCTGATGATGGGGAGATATCTCCATTATTCATAAATTTGGAAGAACCTGGCAATTCCTTATCCATTTTATTTTTGAAAGGTTTTTATAATTCATAAGCATAAATAAAGTCATGAGAGTCTCTGCAACAAGATGGATGGGAATCAGAAATGAATTGACACTGAGAGAAATAGGATTTGAACTGAAACCATCTAGAAGGACAAGCAACATGCTGTGGGGATCCTCTGGGACAGACAAGGTTCCATGCCAGGATATGTTTGTTATGTAACTGTGTAAACACAGTGAGATGACTTTTGGCAAGGCAAACAAGGAACAGATAAGGTAGGCAACGCTGGCATAGGAACTAAATGCACCTATGAACTGATTCAGCAGCTAGATGAATAGTAACCAAAGCCCCTCGCGGGCTATGGTGAGCAGAAGTGGAACAACTAGATTTACCCTATTCTGACTTACAAAATGAATTTTTTGAGTCAAAGAAGGTCAAGGCCTCCTTATCTTAGCATATGAATAAGCATAAGAAGATAGCTCAAATGAATAAAGTGTAATTAATAAAAAATTTAAAAAAGTTAAAAAAAAAAGATGATAGCTCACCAATGCCTGATAACATGCAAAGAGAGACAAAACTTTGTGAGACCTGCAGAACCAGAAAATCATGTCCTGTAAAAAGGTCTGGTTCACATGGAGCACCTGACAGAGATCTCGGTGCACTTAAAAGACCATGACCTCTGCCAATCCGGACTCAACTTTAGGAAGAAAGACAAGCATCAGGTCCCGCACCTTCAGCTGTCATGAGGAGGTATGGTCCTAATATTGTAATGGCTCCAAATCAGTTATTCTACTTAAAGAATGGAGACAGAGAAGAATGGCCTCTGTCTTTATTTTCCAGAGATCGGCAACTCCTGTGACCCTTAGCATTGGGGAAGTATTGCCCAAGCCCTGTTAAAATAGAATGCTTCTCCTCTGAGCTACCAGGGAGCATCATTCATTCAACAAGTTATGGAGCACTAGGGCTGCTCACAGGCCTCTCCCCATGCTGTACACACAGCACAGAGGAGGGAAACGTTGACAGGGAAATTTGAATCTCAATCATGATGTATCACTTTTTTAGATGGCATCCTTGCCCTGTTCTTCCAAGACTGCTTTCTTAGAAGTCTCCAAGGCCTCCTTCTACTGCTACATCTTCATCTTAGATGTGGAGACCAAGACAGAAAAGTCACAAGCAAAGTGAGTTGAACCTGTAAGCATTGCTAAACCAAGGACAATGCAAGAAGGATCCTCACTTGCAGAAAAACCCAAGCCAACCAGGGACATAGGCCAAGCACTCAAAGACCACAGTGCCCTCTGGTGAAGCTTGTCCCACAAGGGAAGCCTCCAGCAATGTCTACATGAGCCCTTCCCACCCCACCCCCATCCCCACCCCAGTCACCAGAGGCAACATCTTTTGTCCAGAACTGTAGCATTCATTTTTTTTACCTGATGAATTTTTTAATTATTTATTTTTTTATTAATCATAGTTTATTCACTTAGTATCCCAGCTATAGCCCCCTCTCCCATCTCCTCCCAATCCCACCTTCCCTCCCTCATCTCATCCCATGCCCCTTCCTCAGTCCACTGAATGAGGAGGTTCTCCTCCCCTTCCATCTGACCCTAGCCTTTCAAGTCTCATCAAGACTGTCTGCATTGTCTTCCTCTGTGGCCTGGTAAGGCTGCCCTCCCCCTCCCAGGGGGAGGTGATCAAAGAGCCAGCCACTGAGTTCATGTCAGAGATATTCCATGTTCCCCTTACTAGGGAACCCACTTGGACACTGAGATGCCATGGGCTACATCTCCATGCATGGACCTTGGTTGGAGTATCAGTCTCAGAAAAGACCCCCTGGGCCAGATTTTTTGGTTCTATTGCTTTCCTTGTGGAACTCCTGTCCCCTCCAGATCTTTCTATCTCCCCCCCCGACCTCCTTTCATAAAATTCCCTACACTCTGCCCAAAGTTTGGCTAAGAGTCTCAGCATCTACTTTAATATCCTGCTGGGTAGTATTTCAGAGGGCTTCTGTGGTATGCTCCTGTCCTGTTCCCTGTTTTCTCCATCTTTCAAGGTCTACCCCATTTGCCTTTCTGAATGCAGATTGAGCATCTTACCCAGGGTCCTCCTTCTTGCTTAGCTTCTTTAGAGGTACAGATTTTAGTATGATTATCTTACATTATATGTCTAATATCCACTTATGAGCATATACCATGTGTGTCTTTCTGCTTCTGGGATACGTCACTCAGGATGATCTTTTCTAGTCCCCACCATTCTCATGCAAATTTCATGATTTACTTGTTTTTAATTGCTGAGTAGTATTCCATTGTGAAAATGTACCACAATTTCTATATCCATTCCTCAATTGAAGGACATTTGGGTTGTTTCCAGATTCTGGCTATTACAAATAAAACTGCTATGAACATGGTTGAGCAAATGTCCTTGTTGTATATACTTGAGCATATTTTTGATATATGCCTAGGAGTGCTATAGTGGATACTGAGGTAACACTATTCCTAATTGTCTGAGAAAGTGCCAGTTTTATTTCCATAGTGGTTATACAAGTTTACCTTCCCACCAGCAGTGGAGGAGGGTTCCCCTTTCTCCACAACCTCTTGAGCATGTGTTGTCTCTTGAGTTTTTGATCTTAGCCATTCTGATGGGTATATGGTGAAATCTCGGGGTCATTTTGATTTGCATCTCCCTGATGACTAAGGATATTGAACATTTCTTTAAGTGTTTCTCTGCCATTCGAAATTCCTCTATTGAGAATTCTCTGTTTAGCTCTGTACCCCATTTTTTAATTGGATTACTTGATTTGTTGCTGTTTAACTTCTTGAGTTCTTTATATAAACCGGATATTAACCATCTGTCAGATACAGGGTTGGTGAAGATCCAGTCTGTTGGCTGTCATTTTGTTCTGATGACAGTGACTTTTGCTTTATAGAAGTATTTATTGGTCCCATTTTTTGATTGTTGATCTTAGAACCTGTGCTGTTGGTGTTCTGTTCAGGAAGTTGACTCCTCTGCCAATGAGTTCTAGGCTCTTCCTCACTTTTTCCTCTAACAGGTTTAGTGTGTCTAGTTTGGTGTTGAGGTTTTAGAGCCATTTGGACTTTAGTTTTGTGCAAGGTGATAAATATGGATCTATCTGCATTTTTCTACATATAGGTAACCCATTTAGGCCAGCACCATTTGTTGAAGATGCTATCTCTTTTCCATTGTATGGTTTTGGCATCTTTGTCAAAAATCAGGTGTCCATAAGTGTGTGGGTTTATTTCTGGGTCTTCTAATTGATTCCATTGATCCACCATTCTGTTTCTATACCAGTACCATGCAGTTTTTATTACTGTTGCTCTATAGTACAGCTTGAGATCAGGGATGGAGATACCTCCAGAAGATCTTTTATTGAAAAGGATTGTTTTAGCAATTTTGATTTTCTTGTTATTCCATATGAAGTTAAAATTTTTTCTTTCAAGGTCTATAAAGAATTGCATTGGTAATTTGATGGGAATTGCATTAAATCTGTAGATTGCTTTTGGTAAAATGGCAATTTTATTCTCTTTGCATACTAAAAAAAGCATTTGATAAAAATCCAAAATTTCTTTATGTTTTAAGTCCTAGAGAGATCAGGGATACAAAGCACTTACCTAAACATAGTAAAGGCAATATACAGCAAGCCTATAGCCTATAGCCTATAGCTATAGCCTAAAGCCTATATAACATCAAACTAAATAGAGAGAAACTTAAATGAATTCCACTGAAATCAGGGACAAGGCAAGGCTGCCCATCTTTCTATATCTCTTCAACATAGTTCTTGAAGTCCTTGCTAGAGCAATAAAATAATTAAAGGAAATCAAGGGGATTCAGTTTGGGAAGAAAGAATTCAAAGTATCACTATTTGCAGATGATTTGATAATGACCTCAAAAATTCTACCAGGGAACTCCTACAGCTGATAAATACCTTCAGCAAAATGGTTGGATACAAAATTAACTCAAAAACATCAGTAGCCCTCCTATATACCCAAAAGGGCTGAGAAAGAAATTAGGGAAACAACACCCTTCACAATAGTCACAAATGATATAAAGTACCTTGGTGTAACTCTAACCAAGCAAGTCAAAGACGTGTATGAAAAAAAAAAAGTCCAGTCTCTGAAGAAAGAAATAGAAGAAGATATCAGAAGATGGAAAGATCTCCCGAGCTCACGGCTTGGCAGGATAAACATTGTAGCATTCATTTTAAACATCTCAATCTTTATTTGGTTTGAATCGCTGTCCTTCATTACAGAAGCAGAGCAGAGCAGGAAGAGGTCTGAGAGGGTTAAGAAGGTAAAGGTGCCCAGTCCCGAGAGTTTACTCAGAGAAGTGTCCTAGGGAGAGCCTGGGCAGAAGAGGGGACCCCTTCCTCTGGCTTAGCAGAGAAAGAGAATGACACGGCATGAAAATGAGGATGTGAAGGGAAGGGTGCTAAGGGCTTAGTGAGAGCTGAATGCCCCTGCATTTGCTTTTTGAAAGTCTGAGAGGTCAGCAGGGGGCATCTGCCAAGAATTTCCAAGTCATTTGTTCATTAGCACATTTATTCAAGGAGCAATGGGAGATGCATATTTTCAGTTCTAATTTTTTTCAGTTGTGAGCCATATGAAGCAATAAATCAGACTTGAATTGTAGTCCATTTTCATTAGAATTTCTGCCTCCCCTGAGTCTAGAATCCAGGTTCAGAGTCTGTCTCTCATCTGTCTCTACATGACTCTAAATACACCACTGATGCTCTGAATTCTTCGCCCTACAGAAGAGATGGTTAATCAATTCTGCCAGACCATCAAGAGTCAGACAACAGTTGGAAAGCAAAGCCAGTAAATTCCATGAGGCATGCACAGAACAACCACACTCCAAGTGATCAGAGAGGCTGGGAAGAGAAAAGCGATGTGATGTGGCTAGATCCCCAGGTGGCTCCTCCCCTCGGTACTCTTGGCTGGCTCACTCACAGTTTCCAAGGCAACACTCAGTGACTTGCAAAAAGCGGTTCTATTACTGAGGGTGCAGTGAAATGGTCAGATGTCTATGAGCCAGCTTATCAAGTAACACAGCACCGCATAGCTCTGAACTTGCACATTAACTTGTATACCCTCACACACATTTACGTGAACATCTCAGTACTTCAGGAATTAGTTCATTAGTACATAGGAGATGATAGGACAAAAGAAAAACTGTGATAAAAAGATTAAGGGGCAAAAGAGTTGACTGCATATCAAAACACAACTTAAATATTAGCCTGGGAAATGTCAGATTCCATTGAATTGTGTTTACAATTTAACTGTTATTTACCATTTATGGATAACACACGTATTTCCAAATTGTTTTACTGTCATTTTATAGCTGTTCTCCGAGAGATAATTAAAGCAAAGCCACTTTAAATGAAGCTACTCAAAGGGACACCATTGTTTTGCCAATAATGTGCTATGTAAATGTAAATTATCAGAATCCCTGTTATGGTGAAAACTGCCTTTACCATTTTTATTAGGCCAACATGTAACTATTTTAACAGTGTTCTGATTTATGGAGCACTTTTCTCCCTAAAAGATCAACATGCCCAGCCATGCATTATTTAATAGATCCTCCCAGCCCTAAGGCCTGAGTAAATCCATTCATTCCCTAACCCTTTCCCTGAGATACTGCCACAATGCCCAGCTCAAAACAGGTACTCAACGCCTGACAACTGAGTAAAAGAAAAAGGTGACATTTCCACAAAGCTCACACATGTCAGCAGCCTTCTGCAGAGGGTTGTAAGAGGATGGGGCTGGCTGTGAAAGGTCGAGGCAGCTGGGGAAGTGCAGAGGAATTCAAAGGACTTGGCAAAAATGGAAAAGATCAAGGGATTCCTATGTGGTGGTGAGTTGAGGCAATTGCTAGCTTAGAGAAGTCTTTTTCTAAATGCCGGAAGATGAAACTGTGAGAGGGAAAAAAAAAAAGAGAAAGAAATTATGGGAAAATTTACTTGTAATTGCTGAGCTTAATGTTCTGAAGAAGTAACCCCAGTGGAGATGTAATCTGTACATGTTAAGTGTCAGAGAAGCCGATAAAAATGCAATCCCAGGAGAGCTGTGTCTTCATTTGCCTGGCAAAGCCAGAGCCTCATCAGCAGTGTGAACATAGCAGCCCACACTTGAGATTCTCCAGGAACCTGGCTAATAGGCAAAGCTCATCTTAGACTTTCACACATGTATTTAACTGGAGAACCTATTTTTAGAGACATGCTATTAACCCCTGTGAAAATAACAGACAAAGAAATCATCTGCAATATGCTAGTTTGAAGAACGGAAAAATGGAACAGAAAGGAAGTCCCTATGTGCTCCTGTTTTCTGAAAAGAAATGAACACCATTCTTGCCAGTTTTGGGGCAATACTGAGCTCAGTTGGTTTGCACACCCAGATATCTGGAAACCACTGTCACCTATGCATACAAGTCTGAATTTAACAAGGATATGCATATGACACCTTCAGCTATTATTGATTGTGGATGCACAGAAAAACGGTGTTGTTACGGGAGTTATTGCTATCAACTTTTCATACCATTAAAACACAAACCACTTTGCTATCTCTGAACATTGGCTCAACATGCTATGCCTGAGCGGATCTGTGGGTCCCACAAAATGCACAGCCATCCCAGGCCCAGATGGGAGATAAAAGTGTCATACTTCTATTCTATTCCAATGATGGATGGAGAAAGCAGTAATCTGATTTCACAGAGCCACAAAGATGGTCACTGGTCACCCCTGAGATTTGTTTACTCATAAAATAACAGTCATAAAGAGTACATGATGACCTTTTCTAAGCTTGGCAGTTACTCAGTTTTTACACACTTTTCCTTTTTATGCTTCCTGTTAGCCCAAGGTGGGAGCACTGTCATGGTGGAAACTGATCAGATATGGGGATCTCAGTGCTACTTTTCTAATATAAGACAAATGAATACTATTATTCCCCAGTCTTTGTAGCATAAATGGAAGTTCCCATAGGCCTAACATAGAACACTGAATGTTCTCAACTGTATTCAATAATCTGAGACCCTAAGCAAAAGAACTTAAAAAAAAAAATAATAAACCTGCAAAATTGAAACATAAACTACCAAACTAATTGCCGGGAGCCTCTAGAAGTGTTCCCTATATTTTTACTATTGTGGGAAAAATTAAAGATAAAAATCTAAAATGAAAATAGGTTTACTTAGAAATATTTATCACAAATGTATTAATGTGGCATTGCTTGAAACTGTGCTATATCCCTTCAGTGGCTTCTGAAAGTCCTGAGAGATTGACATTGAACTGACACTAGTAAAGGCCCCACACCCTCCACACACCCAAGGGGAAACTGGATATTGAAACAGGCAGCTGCAGACTCCAGACCATGAGTTTATGTCCAGTCAGTCTTCTCTTGCTCTGTCTTGTCTTTACTCACAGTCTCAAGTCTCAACTTGACTTAGAACCCAGTTTCTTTTCATTTTTTGGTGTGTGGAGGGATGAGACCTTAAGCTTTGAGGCGGGTCTCTCAACTGAACCCAAAGCTCAACAAAGGACTAGTCCAACCAGATAGTTAGATCTTGTCTTCGTCTTCTGACACCACACCTAGTGGCTTAACAGCTATGGCTCAGCTTTCAGACTACTGCATGTTAGGAACTGATATGTTTTTACTATCACACAAAGTTGTCTGCTCTTACAGAAACGCAGTGGTTTAATCACAGGAAACAGACTTTCAATAGTTTAATAATAGCCTCAGCATGTATCAAATTAGTAAATCTTCGGATTGTACTGTGCTGGGCAAATAAAGTTTTGATATTTTCCTATGGTCATTTCTCAGCATGCATCAAATTAGCACATCTTTTGATTTTAATGTTTTGTTTGACTTCAAACATTGCTAACTCGATACTGAAAAGAAACATTAAATAAACTTTGGCTTGGGATCAGGAAAGAATTTCCAGAGTTTCTGCAACGATCCTAAGCATTCTTCTGACACTTGCACTACATAATTTTGCAAAAATGGTGTTCTTAAGATTTATGATTATAAAATAAAAATACTGATCAGCTTTGAAAACCGCTAAGGATGCTCTACAAGCTGCAGTACCAATTATTTGACCAAGATTTAGTTCTACATGAAAGAGTAGTCAAGTCCATTTCGTATGCAAACTTTCTTTTTTCTTTAATAAATGGTGAAGTTATATGTACAACAAAGAATTTAAACCAATTTCTTTGTGATTATTATCCACACATGTTTGGCTTGTATTACTATTTTAAATAGCTCAATGTCCAAGCCAGGCCTGCATAAAATTTTCTCATGTGATGAGGGGTGCTGAGAACAGTTTAAGAAGCCCGGACTTCTATCATCTCCAGGACTCCTTCCAGAAGCTTCAAGTGGTCTTTTGGTGAGAGCAGCAATGTTCTTGCTTTACTCTGAGATGCTGCTTCCTAACCTAACCATGGAAAGCTGCTTGGAGGAAGTAGAATACTCACAGAAAATGGTCATGCTCATGGGGCTTCTAAAAAGTAGAAGCTGAAATGTATTTTGTTCTTCAGGGCTTCAGTGCCATGCTCAGTTGACAAAACTCCAGCAACGCAGTTGTCCTGAGCCGGAGGTGCCTTGTCTGCTCTGCCTCCCTCCAGGGGACAAGAGGAAACAGAATGGAAAAGCTGGACAGAGTGTTTTCCTGTGGGGACATCAGCCTTCCTGCTCCCAACTCCAAATTCTGAGCCTTGTTACTTCTCATCCACTAAGGCAGGTTGGTGTTAGAGTGAGACCCTCATCCACAGACCTTGACATTCAAAGCCTCCAAGGGGAAGCACGTATTCTAAAATGCACCCGTTATAAAATGCAGAGGGCAGAGACTTGTGTCTAGCTTTGCAGCCTGGGACAAGGCCCTGACTTTCCTGAGCCTCGGTTTCCTCGTCCATAAACTGCAGATAGCATAGTAATCTAACTACTCGATAAAATAGTGCCCATACCAGGTATTTAAAGCCCAAGCATATGCTCAGTAAAAGGAGCTGTGGCTATTATTTATAGGCACTTGCTATTGAATTATAGAAAGTAGTTTCCAAGGCAGAGCGGCCCTGAGAGGAAAACATCACAGCTTCTACAGGCACAGGCAGGTTATTCACTCAGCAGCTGGAGCCTCCCTTGCAGTACAAGCCTTTATTGTTCTGAAGATTGATTTGCAGAAAACGGCAGCCATTTTTTCCCATCCAGTCACTCCATGTGGGGATGGATGTTTTTGTTTTTGTTTTTCAGTAAGTTGTCATTATCAGTTTCTGGACTACAAATGAAATTCTATACATTTAAAAAATGTAAGAGTTGTTGTGGGAAAATGGGGGGAAGGATAGAAGGACTTGGAGGTGACAGAAGCTCCACAAGAAAACCAACAGAACCAACTAACCAGGGCCCAGAGGAGCTTATGTAGACTGAAGCACCAACCAAGGACCATGCATGGACTGGACCTTGGCCCCTACACAGACGCAGCCAATGGGCAACTCAAAGTTCATGTGTGGAGAGCCAGAGATGTCTCTGACATGAACTCTGCTGCTTGCTTTTTCATCACTACCCTCTGGTGTGGCTACCTCTCCAGGCCTCAGGGGAAGAGGATGAATGAGCCCAATCTTGATGAGACTTGATGAGCTGAGGAGGGTGCTCCTTTTTTTCTGAAGAATAGGGGAACAGGGAGTGAAGGGGACCAGGAGGAGAGGATGGAAGGGGCTACTAGCAGGATATGAAGTGAATGAATGAATAAACAAACAAATAAAAATGTTTTAAATGTAAGTTGCAGTAACAAAGCCCCACTATAAGTGTTCTATTCTACTTTAACAAATGCTCATTAAAGATATCCTGGAAGGCCAGGTTTGAATCTAGAATCCTTGGAACTCTCAGAGTTGCACGCCCAGATGCGGTAGTGTAATTGCTGATGTGGCCCCCATCCCTGCCTGAGTCCTCCTCCTATCCTGGGTAGGTTCAGTCCTACAGCCTCCATCCTTGCACACAGGAATAAAGATGTCACAGCTTGGTTATCCAAACCACATTCCCAGCTTTACCAACCACTCAACAAACCACTCAGACCTGGGGTGCTCACTCCAATGACCTATGACCATCGTGTCAGAATTAACTCAGGTAAGAGGTATGTACACTTGGTGGAAGTGGGCTCTGGTCTATGAGGAAGATTCCTGCAGGATCCTGTACACTTAGAAGGAGCCAGGAGAGAGTAAAAGAAGGGAAGTACAAAGCTTTGCAGAGAAAAAAAAAAAAAAGACTCAAAATATTTGACACAGGATAGTTAGAGGGTAAACAGTGGCCTGTTAATCAGTCAATCAGCTAATTTTGATATAATTGATAACATCTATTTTCCTTCCCTGTCCTTTGTCAAAATCCTTGAGATCTCCAAAGTAATGTGTGTGCTCTGTATGCCATGAGATAACTTGGGTTTTTAGCCCCAATAGCTTCTAGGTGGGGGTGGCTGGCTGCCAGGGGAACCAATCTATACTTACATATAGTACTTACATTGGTAAGTACTTACATACTTACCAATCTATACTACATAATAGTAAAGTCACCATAAAAATCCAAAAGAAAGGGGTTGGAAGCCTGGGTTGCTTAGCATGTGAAAGAACCTATAGGGGTGTGGCCAGAAGTACTGCACGAGACTGGCAATTTGTGTCCCAGTGGAAAAGTGGGCTTGTGAGGTTGAACCCTTGATCTGTGAGTCCTTACTCTTTGCTAGTTAACATCAGAGAGCTGTAAAAAAAAAAAAAAAAAAAAAAAAAAAAAAAAAAAAAAAAAAAAAAAAGCTTCATATGTTAAAGCCATATTTGTGGTGGCAAAAGTGAAGTCATAAACGAAAACAGAAAGTATGTTTGGTGATGAGAGACAATGAGCAAGTGTCTGGTTATCAAATGGAAAAGATCAAAAGAAATTGGGGAGCATGGATTATAGCTCTAAGTTGTGTGGATCTGGCAGTCCTTATGGATGTGGCCTATAGTCTGTCTTAGGGTTTTCGTTTTGTTTTTGTTTTTGCTTTTCAGTGTAAGTTATCAGAACAATAGCACTGCCTCTCTTCAGCATCTCCAGGCAACTGAGAAATTCACCTATATTGGAAAGAAACCATGTAAGAGACATGGGGCTCAAACATTCATCCATTGTTGACTCTCTCCAGGAAGCATCAGTGTGTCATCTCATGAGCTTCAGGTCATTAGTTGGAGAGTCTTTGCTGTTTGAACTTGGGAGTGTGATGGACATTGCCCTCCATGGAGGGACCAGGAGCTGTGGAGTAAAACCAGTGACCACAAGGTGTGCCGTGCTCATGCTCGTACGGAGAACACTGCAGAGGACACTGCATCTGGTCTGAAGTAACCCAGGCTCGGATCCTAGATCTTCCGCTTATAGAGGGGACCTGTGGTGATGGAAGGAGCCCCTCTTTAAACCTCGGTGTCCTAACTGTGAGAGGAAAGCATAAACGCACGCAGCTGTGCAGGGACGCTGACCTGACTCTCACTACTGTGCAAGTCAGCCATGATTCTCTCTTTTCGTCACCCATTTTATCTTCAACGCTTTCTAAGAGGTTTATTATTTTGATCCTTATTTGAAAAATAAACTGGGGGCCAAAGTTGTGAAGTGCCTGGCCTTAGCTACTGAGAGTCAAGCTGACCTGCTTCCAAAGTTAGGTTGTGTTTTTTTTGTTTGTTTGTTTGTTTGTTTGTTTTTGGGGGGAGTCCATTTCTTTTCTTTTCAATTGTTTTTTTGTTTGTTTGTTGTTTGAAATATGTTTATTAAAGCTGCAGCCAGGCATTCATGAGGCTTGCTTCTGTCTGCCACTAGGCTGTGCACTAAGTATCCATGTTATGCTTAGTCAGCACAGCTGGTCACCATGGTAATCTGTGATGTCATTGTAAGACTCTTCCATGGAAGATATGCCGTTCTCCTGAGAGCAGAGAGCCACTGTGTGGCAGATAAGGGCATAATCCAGATGGCTGGATCGCAAAGCCCGCTCTCTTCCTGCCTCATCAAACTAAAAGCTTTCACAGAATATCCTGGTGGCTTGTGCCACACTGGCATTGTGGACCTCAGTGCCTCTGGGCCAGTTTGACCCTGCTTTTACAGGTAACAATATCGAGGACAGGTGGCTGGTAGAAGTAATGCCATATGATACTAAGGGTGACGCAATTGGCTCTTCAAAGTAGATAAATATATATAAGCATATAAAAATATGTAATGTATCCTAAATGTTCCCAAAACAGTCAAATGATAATTGTGTTACTCAGCTTCTTGTTAGTGTTAGAAATATTTGACAGAATTAAGATAAAAGGTTTATTTGAGTTTATAGCTTTGGAGGTTCTAGCCCTTGACTGAGCAGATTAGTTGCTATTTAGGTCTCTGGTAGGGATAAGGAATGGCAGGAAGCATGGCCAAGGAGTAAAAGTGAAAGGAGACTGGAGCTTTAACGCATTAGGAGAGTCTTTGTCTGAGAGGAGAGGGAGAAGAAGGATGGAGAAAGAGGAAGGAGACGGAGAAGAGAAAAGTGAGAGAGAGAAAGGGGGAAAGAGGGAAAGAAGGAGAAAGAGAGGAAGGGAGGCACAGAGAAGCAAAGAGAGGCAAAGAGAGAGAGAGAGGTATTTCACCATCTCCAACCAGTGCCACCATAAAGACCACCAATCTCTAACACGGGGCCTTGAGGAACATTCCAGACCCAAAGGCTAACACCCCTATGTTGATCTCCAGAATCCCTCGCTATGTAAATGTGTTCAATTAGTCTCCAGCTTCACTGTTTTAACATTGCTCAAACGTCCAACTCCACAGTCTCCTTTGAGACTCCAAGAAAATACTTTTAAAAGTAAAATTAGTTACATTTCTATCTGAAACAAAAGGAGAAGAGAGCCAAAGCATTAGAACAAAACCCAGCAAGACCTGTATGTAACATAGGAGCATTTCCGAGTTCAGTTGTATTTTCCTTTGCTACCACTAGGGGGAACAGGTGCCCAGAGTAATGTGAAAATCTTCAAAAAACAAGCTGCTTTCTTCTTGACAAATGAGAGGTGCCTAGCTGAATTAAATAAGGCCATTTTGACCGTTGGGTAGTGAGCTAGAAGATGGAACAGTGTGGACAGGGGAATGTGCGAATCACAGAGGAGGCAGATAAGGGTGAAAAGTGGTTTTTCTCTCAGATCACAGCAGGTGTGAGGCTGACATAGCATGGATAGGTTACACAACCTCCCTGACCTCCCTAGGGGATGTCAGGTCATCAAGGTCAAGGTGCACTAGGCTGAGAGTGAAGCCAATTTTTAAAAATTTATCTTGGGTATATAACTCATGTTTTCATATTTATACCTACATGATTTACCTAATCAAATGGAAAAAAACTATTTTTAAAAGGTGGGGTTTTTTTTATAAATTTGATGATTCGTCCATTTAATCAGAATAAAGCATTTATATACAATTAAATATAAGTTACCACATGAAAGTAAAGAGCATCCACCATTCAAAAGTTTGGAGAATACTGCCTCTAGACAAAGAGCTATAGACCCCTAATGACTGCTGGGGGTAGAATTAGCCTTTCCCAGAGAAAAGCTACCTTATTAGTTGTCCCTTGCAAGGTGGTCAGCCCTGAAACCACATACACACAATCAACAAAATGAACTCAGCAGGTTGTATTTATATATATTTATGCATACATATACAAGCATGTACGTGTGTGTGTGTGTGTGTGTGTGTGTGTGTGTGTATCACAATAAAATCAAAGAGAAACTGGAGAATGTGTGAGAGGGGTTGGAAGGAAGAAAGTTGGGAAAGTGACATCAATTTCAATTAAAATGTCCTGAAAGAAAAAGAGGGAATCTGCTATTCAAATACACTGTTTGGAGAGAAACAGAGCTCAGTTGCCTAGCATGCACAAAGCCCAGGATTTGATTCCCAGAACCTCAGGAACCAGACATGGTGGTGCATGCCTACAATCCTGGAAGTTGACGGCAGGAGGATCAGGACTTCAGGTCATCCTTGGCTCTCCAGCAAACACAAGGCTACCATGTGCCCTCTAAACTTGGGCTGGCATCCTGGGGATGAGAGTATGTGACAAAGGGGAAAAGGAACAAGAGAGAGAGAGGCCAGGACAGACTGCTGCTTGAAGACACGTGCTTGCGGGAACTTACCCCTTCAGAGAGACCAGGGTAAAAACACAACCTCAAAGGTCGTACACCCAGTACCCAAAACCCTGCGGCCAAGTCCTACATTCTAAAACCTGCAGCTTCCCAAAATAGAATGGACAATGCAAAAGCTAAGTTAACACACGAACCAAATCGTAGACAGACCCACCTTCTGCTGGTGTCCCCAGGTTGTAGCTAACACTGCAACCTGGCTGGTTTTCTATGGCTAGTCCATGTTCTTCTTCAGGGATACTCTAAGCTCATCTAGTGGTACTTGGGGCAATCCCACTAGTCATTCCCATGAGATGTTTTTGACAGGAGGCTACTTCACATATCAGACTAGCTCAAATCTCTGTGATGAAGCATTCATCCTGGCTTTGTGGCCTGGAAAAGTTGCTGGACTAGAACAGGAAAATATCTGTGCTGGAGAAGCCACAGGGAGAATCTAGAATGGTTTCTTGGCTCTGGGAAGCCCAGTGCAAAGGTATTAAACCATGGTCCTTCACACTAACAGGAAAAAGGCTTGGTCTGTTGGTGACATCGCTGCAGAGGCCCTGGAGAGAGGCTAAAATTGGACCTGTAGAGGGGAGTGCAGACACTTCCCTTAAGAATTCATCTGCATTGTCAGCTTGCTGGGATTTAGAATCACCATAGAAACACATCTCTGGATGCACTGTGAGGGTGCTTCCAGAGAGGTTTAACTGAGGTAGACAGCAGCATTGCATTAAGTTTTCCCCTGTTGGAGTCAGAATTATCACAGTCCTCATGTAGCCCTTTTTCTTCAAGTTTCCTATTTACAATTTTTTTAATTTAATTTTTATTTTTTAATATTAGTTACAGTTTGTTAACTTTGTATCTCTGATGTATCCCACTCCCTCTTTCCCTTCCAATCTCACCCTCCATCCCTCATCTCCTTCCTGCCCCTTTCCAAGTCCACTGATAGGGGAGAACCTCCTCCCCTTTCATCTGATACTGGTTTATCAGGTATCTTCAGGACTGGCTGCAAAGTCCTCCTCTGTGGCCTAGCAGGGCTGCTCCTTCCTCGGGGATGGGGGGTGTCAAAGAGCCCACCATTGAGATCATGTCAGAAATAGTCCCCATTCCCCTTATTAGGATACCCACTTGGATACTGAGCTATCAAGGGCTACATCTGAGCAGATGTTCTAGGTTACATCCATACATGGTCCTTGGTTGGAGAAACAGTCTCATAAAGACCCCTGTGCCCAGATATATTTGGTCCTTGTGGAGCTCCTGTTCTCTCCAGGTCATATTAACTCCTCCTTCTTTCATATGATTCCCTGCACTCTGCCAAAGATTGGATTATGAGTCTTAATATCTGCTTTGATACAACTGCTAGGTAGAGTCTTTCAGAGGCCCTCTGTGGTAGGGTCCTGTCCTGCTACTTGTTTGCTCCTACATCCAATGTCCATCCCATTTGAAAAATATGGAACACTTCACGAATTTATGTGTCATCCTTGCGCAGAGGCCATGCTAATCTTCTCTGTATCGTTCCAATTTTAGTATATAGGCTGCCGAAGCGAGCACTATTTACAATTTTTGAATTAAAGTTTCTTTTTAAGTAATGTTCTTCTAGTAAACTCTAAACTGCCTTTATTTTTAATAGAACAAAAAGATTAAGTGATTTAAAGTTATATACATAATTTGTAAATTAATTATGTAAAATAATATACATATAAATTTTTATAACATGTATAGTACATCTTTATATAAATAAAAAAGAGATCCTTCAAACTTATTTGTTGAGGCACCCAAGCTAGAAACTGGAATAACAAACACCAGTAATGAGATGGCTCGGCAGTTAGGAGCACTTACTGCTCATCCAGGAGACCCAAGCTTCGTTCCCAGCACCTGTGGCAGCTGCCTCACAAGTGCTGTAGCTTCAGCTCCCCAGGATCCCACTTCCTCTTCTGAACTCTACAGGCACATGCACTTACACATGCACATTCGCACACACAAACATTGATATATATACACATAATTTAAAATAAAACCAAAAAAAAAAATTTTTAAGATCAAGGAGACTTGCTCAGTAGTCAACTCCGCCAGGGAAGTGCCCCCCATCTGTTAATGAGAAGCTGCTTCTGACAGTTGAAAAGCAAACAGTCTGTTTTCTGTCACTCTAATGGAATCTACAAAGCTGAGTACTAGAGAAATAGGATGTTTCTTTGGGTCATATTTCTAGAAGTTCACAGACATGGCTTCAGCATCAGCTTGGCTCTGGTGAAGGCCTTGTGGCACATGGCATCGTAGTGGCAGGCAAAAACATGGAAGGGTTAGATCACTCGGTGTCATAGGAAACAAGAGCGGGACTTTAGTCTCAGGAGACCTACTCTTAGTCTCTTGTAAGGGCTTCTGTGTTGTCACCAGCCTCAGCAGCTCTCCTGAGGCCCCATAGTTCTTCATGGTTCTGCCACCCATGACCATCTCCACTCTAGGAAGCAAGCTGCTCAGAGCACACCTTCTAACAGCAGACTAGGGCATGCATACTCCACACAAGCCCAAACCACAGCAGAGAAGATGCTGACAAGAGTCTTGACTTTAGAACAGGCTGTGGATATCTAATGATTCCCAGTGCTTGGGGTGAGTCTATAACCTCAGCTGCATTCTGGAGGACTCTCTGGCCCAGTTTTCTGCCCATTTCTCTAGCCCAGGCCCTGACATTATTTGGATGCCATAGCTCCACTTCCTGTCAGGACTGCTCCTCTGGATCTACTTTAGCTAGTTTTATTGATGTTTGGCTCAATTCTATTGGGTTGAGGGTGCACGAGCTTGGGGGAAAAATCACTCTCCCAGCCAAAATCCTTCTTTTGGAAAGAGCTTTATTTTAGAATCACAGTGAAATTAAACAAACAAAAAAAAATCATGAGTAATTTTCACAGACCCTTTGTCCCCATAAACATACAACTTCCCCTTCAGATTTTTACAACATTTGGCACTATCTGTGACACCACACTGATACATCCTTGTCACCTTAACTCTATAGTTTACCTCGGGGTTTGCCTTTGGTACATGTGCTACGGACAGAGTCCACTGTCGTGGAATGGAAATAGATTGCTATCATCCCCTCCATGACATGCAGAAGAGCCTCAGTGTGACCTAAAGATCCTCTGTGCACTGCCTACTCATCCTTTCACCAACTCCAAGCAATCACTGATCTTCTTAGTTCACAGTTAGGAACTGTTGGAGAAGGTTTAGGAAGCCTTGGAGGAGGTATGTGACTGGAGAGTGGACTTCAGGTTTCAAAAGCCCACATCAGGTTCAGTCTTCCCTGCCCTGGTCCCTTACAACTTCACAGATCAGATGTGAGCTCTCTAGCACCATGCCTACCTGTTGCTTTCTCTCTCTGCCTCGATGATTATGGTCTAATCTCCCTGAAGCTATTAAATGTTTCTTTTATAAGTCATTTGTTGTGCTGGCTAGTTTTATGCCAGGTTGACACAGGCTGGAATCATCTGAAGGAAGGGAATTGAGAAAACGCCTTCGTAAGATCTACCTATAGAGCATTTTCTGATTGATGGGCGAGGCCCAGTCCATTCCGGGTGGGGCCAGTCCTGGGCTGGTTGTCCTGAGTTCTATAAGAAAGCAGGCTGAGCAAGCCAATAAGCAGCACCCCTCCATGGCCTCTGTATCAGCTCCTGCCTCCAGGTTCCTGCCCTGTTTCAGTTCCTGTCCTGACTTCTTCCTTCAGTGATAGACTACAGTGTGGAAGTGTAAGCAAAAAACCCACTTTCCTCTCAACTTGCATTTGGTCATGGTGTTTCAGCACAGCAATGGTAACCCTAACCAAGACAGTCACAATGTTTCAGCGCAGCAACAGAACAGTAACTAAGCTACCATCTTTGTGAAGGGGTGGGGAATTGTGGTTTGGGTGTTTTGTTTTGTTTTGTTTTGTTTTGTTTTGTTTTGTTTTGTTTTGAGGCAAAGTCTTACCCTGTAGCCCAGGCTAGCCTCAAACTCACCTATTTCATGCCCCAGCTTCAGAAGTGACAGGATTATAGGAGCATGCAACCAACCACACTTGTCTTTGTGAAGTTATCAAAACACTCAGGTAAATAGAAAAGAGAAAACTGGGGGTGAGGGGGTGGGGAGTGGTTTGATTCTTAGGAGTGCTTACTGATCCTCCAGAGGACCTGGGTTCATTTCCCGGCACCCACACCAGATAGCTCACAGATACCTGTAACTCCATTTCCAGGAGCTTCAACACCCTTTGACCTCCCTGAACTTGTACACATGTGGTACAAACCCCCTCAGTTTCACACACAAACACATAAATAAAAATGGGGAACAAATATATTTTTTTAATGATATGAATAAAAACTGCTGGAGCATAGAAGTGTATTTAGTTTTCACTTTTAAATTGACCTTACAGTTGCCCTGTACCTTCAAGACCCAGAAAAGGCAGCGGTGTCAGAATATAGCACTGGCTTCAAGGACCCCAATCCCAAAGGTTTTAACATGCACTGCTGTGCAGGCAGGCAAGGCAGAAGATTACATTGCAGGACAGCACAGGGCCGAATCCTGCACTTCACAGTCCATTAGCCAAACGTCATTATTAGAGTATGTTTGAACGGAGGCAGCATACCTCACATTCCACTTGTCTTGTGCTGTGAGTCCTGCTAAAAGCCAGAGGAATCTCATGGTATGCCTGCCTGTGGAAGAGAGGGATATTATCCATTGCCTCTTCCGGTGAAAGTGGACTTCACTCTGTCTGTTCCAGCTGTATCTCATTTTCCTGCCTCCTCCTCTTCACTTTCCTTTCTCCCCCTCTGCCCCATCCCCTACTCCTTCTTCTTTCTTCATTTTTCTTTTCTCATTCTTCTCTTCTCTCTTCTCTCCCTCCCCCTCCTCCTCTTTCCTCTTCATTTTCTTCCTCTTTACCCAGTGCTACCCTGCCCTGAGCCTCAGGCCTGCTAGAACTGCCCCGCTAAATTACATCCCGCTTCCAGACTTTCCTATCTCGGAGGCCATTTTTGCCTGCCTTTTCCCAGGGACCAACTCCATAAGCATCCTCAGACCCTTCCTAACAAGAGCCTACACACCTCAGAAATCTGCTTTTCAGCCTGGGGCATAGCTCAGTGAGGTAGCCATGCTTACAGGCACAAGGCCCTGAGTTCAACCCCACCAAGACAGAAAGTGAGGGGACAGCTCTTCTCTAAGCACTTGCTTTCTCATAATCATACTTTTAAAAGTAAAACTAGTCTGCACAAGTCTTTGGACTTGGCATGACCTCTCCTGTGATTTTACATCTCCAGCTAGAGCAGTCCTTGCCACCCCTCCCCCTGTGCTGAGTAGCTCTGGCTTGCAGACTGACACTCCCAAGTGGCTGGTTCAGTTTGAAGTCATGCACAGGGACACTCGTGCTCCTGAAATGTCTGCTGGGCCTCCTAGGGAGAGTTCTCACTCTCTGAAATGCCACTTCAGACCTTCTCCTGTCTTCAAATCCCAAACTTCAAATTCCCCAAGCCTGGTTTATGAGACAGCCTCAAACTTCCCCCCCCCCCCCAAGAACACAGGATCTGAGAGGAGCCCACACTGTTCATGCAGTTTAGAAGCCCTTCTGAATTTGCACCTGGCTTTCCCCTTCTCTCTGCCCAGAGGAGAAGCCCCATCTCCTCACAATAGCTTCCCTCCCTGGAAGGAAGGGCACAAGCTCTCACCAGGGCGTGTCCCTATTGTCAGACCACTCCTCCTGCTATATCAGCCCCTCCCACCACTCCGTCCTTTCTTGTGTTGATTTCTGGGAAGAGCAAGGCTTACATAAAGTCAAATGTAGGAAAGCAGCATTCCAGCTGAGGATGTAGCTTGGCTGTAGAGCATGTGCCTTTCATTACAAGAACGGGAGCCCTAGAGCTGCCAAGTTATTTAATTACTTAGCTAAACCTAAAGCTAGTTCTGAGTTCTAGCACCACAGATGAACTTTAGGCTTCATAAATTGAGCCAAACACTTTGTCCTTTTTGGATACACAGTATTTGGATAATTCTGCCTTCTGTTATTCCATTTAGAACACATATACATGTGGGGGGGTTGTATTGGGTAGATAATAGGTCACACTTCTGGCTTCACGTGGTATTTTGGGATTTGTCCTTGCTGATGTGTTTATAAGCACTTTTTACCCCTTTGTATGAAGTTGATTCACCCACTCTTATGCTGATACAGGTCTGCTCCGCTTGGGTTCCGGCTAAAACTCACAAAGCTGCTGTGGTGAATGAGGGGTTAGCGGTTTGGAGGAGCCGGTCTTTTGTTTTCCTACTGAGTTTCACTCTGAATTTCTGCTTCATCTCAAATGCCCATCCTTTGATGGGTGGGCATAGGTTTAACAGTGTAAGGAAGCCACGGGCGCCTCTCTTAAAACACCATTTGCTTGTCCTTGAGGCAGTGTGAGATTCCATTTACACTCTTGCCAGAATCGGGTTTACTCAGGTTAGTGGTTCTAGCGGGGCCAAGAACAATGGCACCAGCGAGGCCCGTGCCACTCCATCCCGTGCTCATGCTTCTCTGATCTTCTTGGCCTCCCCAAATCCACATTGTAATAACCTCCAGCATGGACCAGGTACCCATACAAGTGACATTCTTAAGTCAATGTCTACACACATGTATGTCTAAAAAAAGAATGATTTTCCAGCACTGACCTCAAGGCCCTTCACAATACACTGCAGGTGGCTAGGGGATCCCTCCCCTGTCACACGCACCCCCACCCCCACCCCCCAGAGCGCAGCAACCCTGTTGGCTACTTAGCTCTGGGGTTGAGCCCCACTCCCCAGGAGTCACAAGCTCCTCAGAGCCGAGCCGCACCACCCAGTAGTAAGAGCCTCAAACCCCGCCCTTCTGACCAGCAGACAGCTGTAATGAACCAACACCTCCTCCAGTCCGCAAAGCAGGGTGTACCCAAACGGACACAGCTTCTCTACAAAGGATCCAGTGATTCCTGGGTTTTTTGGGGGGACACAGGATTTACCAACTAGGCCACCCAAGATGGGCCAGACACTGGCTGTCCACCTAAGGTGGGCCAGATACTGGCTAATCTCTGGAGGCAGCCCTAGGTGCTGTAGCGCTGTTCCTGGGTTTGCTGCTGAGGGATGCATTCCCCCTCTGCAACAGCTGAGCTCCGGTCCGCGTCTGGATCCTTTATTTCTCCCAGCCCCTCTGCCCACGTTCAATTAATTGTCTCCTCTAGGTCCCTCCCCACAGCCTCTTCCTAGCACTCCCCGGGCAGGGAGGGGGCGGCGGGAGCGCACCAAGCCGCCGCGCAGCGCGCACCTTGTGCAGCTACCCCAGGCGGCAGTGTCATGATGCCTGTGAACAGCTCTGTCGCCAACTGCTGCGAGGCCGGCGGGCTGGCAGTGCGCCCGGGTTGGTACCAGGCGGCAGCGGGAGCGGGGCCCTCCGGGACTCCCCGAGCACCCTGGGTGGCTCCCGCGCTATCTACGGTAGTCGTTGTCACCACAGCCGTGGACTTTGTGGGGAACCTCCTTGTCATCCTCTCTGTGCTCAGGAACCGCAAGCTGCGGAACGCAGGTGAGTGCCAGCTTCCTTGTGTGCCCTGCCACTGGTTCGAACCCCGAACCGTAGATCCTTAACACACACACCACACGCGCTGCACCCACGAGTCCCTTTTTCTATCCTCAATGGCCAGCGTCTCTATCCATTCATTCCATCCTGGTTCCAAACTTTGGTTCTTTAAAGAAGTTAGGGGAAGTTCTGGTTTCCGGGTGCGAAGTTCTTCTGGACCACGCCTCTAGCCGCAAATGGTAGGTAAGTTAAAAGTCCTTGGTGGGAGAGTGCCTGGACAAGGTATGGATGTGAGCGATGGATAGATTCGAGTTAACATTCTGTTAAGCTTTGTGTCAAAAATTCATCTAGTCACTGGACGCTCCAATTAAGATGCCAATTTAGACACAGCAGTCAAGGAAGTGTCACTACCAGCTTCTCTGAATGAAGACAGGGAAACTGTGGGACTCACTGGGAGAACTTAAGCGATGATTTGGCTAAATCCGGTGGCAGTCCTGAAAATACTTTTTCACTCCAATCTATTCTCATTTCAACTTTTCCCTGCAGGGCAACAAAACCAGAGCACGGGGTGTGAAAACTCACCTCCTGACAGGGTACTGACATGTACTGACCAGGCAAGCCTGAGGGGGACCTCAGTGACACCCTGGCTAAGTTTGTAATTCTTTTTTTGCATGTTAGGGCCAACTAAAATGGGAAATGGTGTGGAAATAATGGAGAGGCTTTAAAGCGCCTTTCTAAGATGCCAGGCTATTTGCAAAAGCCAGTCTTACTAAATAATTATAAATATCCTGGGGAAAGAGGGTCCTGAGGCTATTTATCTATAAAGGAAGCCGGAAGTGAAGTGAGTTTTTAGTCATCCTGTGGGAAACCTAACATCATTAAGGATTAACACCATTAACCTCACACAGGCACCAGTCACCAAGGCTTGCGTTTCCCAGAATAACTTTTCAAGACATCATTGCAGCTTTGGAAAACAAGCCCATAATAGCAAAGAGTAAGTTACTGTAAGAAAAGTGTGATACACACCCACATATGTGTGTATACATATATATGTATGTACGTATGTATGTATGTATGTATATGTCCCACATTGCCATGACATAGCATCCTCAAACATTTCCTGAACAGAGTTCAGCTGCCCCAGGCTTTGTCCCTGTGGAGCAGGTGCCCAGCCCCCCAGGGCCTCATACTTCCCTCCTGGACATGCTGGGTGGCCAGAGTAGCACCTGCATGCTGAGCCTTCCTGTTCAGCCCTTAGGCTGTTGCAGATGAGGAAGTGGCCACTCCTTGCCTGAGGAAGATGAGACTTTTTTCGTGCCACCTGAGATTGCCCCACTCTGTGCTCCCCACAGTCCTCAGGAAACCTTCCTGGCCCAAGTGTGCAGCCAGGAAAGGGGAGCATGTAGCATTGCTGGTGCTTCATCCTTTTCTTCCTAGACCCCACTGCTCATGCTGGAGTCCAGGCCTAGAGAAACAAGTTAACACGCCATCGGGACTGTTTATTTCTGCCACACTGGCGGCTTCGACAGTCATGCAATTTAGCCAGTGTTTTCTTTCTCTCGTTCTTTTTTTTTTGAGGTGCTAGGAATGGACCAAGGAATGGCATCCCTGCTAGACAAGTACTCACTATGTGTTATATACGCAGCCTTGTTTGTATGACTGTTGGCTTTGTTGGTGACAACCATTTTTTTTAATGTCGTGTTGTCTTAAACTAAACGACCATGGTAAAGGGGTCTTTCAAAACATTATGATAACCTTCATTGCTTTGAAAAGTTAGCACCTATTCTCTCTTTATTAGTCATTTCAAAGCTGAGCTTCTATTTACGTCAAGAGCGATTTATCTCAGACTTTTTGTGCTCATCTGTTCCCTCAGTCTGTCGATACTGTATTAGTTATGGTTCCACTGCTGTGAAAAAAATCCTGGGAAAAGCAACATAAGGAAGGAAAGGTTTGTTTTGGTTCAGGATTTGAGGGTGCAGCCCATTGTGTCGAGGGGGGCATAGCAGCAGGAACATGACACAAGTGGTCACATTGTCAGAAAGCAGGAAGAGGTGAGTGCTGGGTCTCAGCTCAATTTTTTTTTTTTAAATTTAGTCTAGGAATCAACCCATAGGTTGGTGCTGCTCACATTTAAAGTGGGCCTTCCCACATCAGTTAGTTCAGCCTAAAACCATCTATGTCCCACCCAGAGGCTTGTTTCCTGGGTGTTTTAGATCTTGCCAGCTGACGGTCAATATCAACCATCATCAGCTTCATGAAATTCAGGCTATGTATATACAGAACATATATTTTCAGTAACCAAGATGCATAGCCCACCTGAGATTCTAGCATGCTTCCCAGGAGACCAGGGGACTCCTTACTGAGGTCAGGAGACCAGTTCCACTGTGGGGCAGCCTCCTGCTGTTGTGTGCTGAGTTCCCTGGAGCAAAGCAGATGAGTCTTGGGGAACTGAGCACTGAGAGGACAGTCAGGCACATGTCTCTCTTTTCTGTAAGCCAGAGCCTTGTCCACTGTAGCTTGTCACCTCACGTTATGCTTCCCGGGGGCAATAAAAGTTCACAGACTATCTCGAGCTGTCCATGGAAGCATGCCTGCTCTGGCTGCTGGGTGGCTGCCCTCCCTCAGCAGCCTAAGCGGCACCGCCGCCTCTAAAACTGTGCTCACCTTTCCCTCTCAGTACCTCCTCGGTCTGTCCTGGACCACCTCAAGGGCTGGGGTACATGGCTCCCTGAGGAATGTGTGTGATGTGCAAAGGTGAGAATAATAGGGGTCAGATCTCCAGCACCCACATAAACACTGGGTGGGCATGGTGGCCTCCCTGCAGTGCCAACACTCCGGGAGCAGACAGGATCCTTGAAGCAAGCTAGTCAGCCAGACTAGCTGAAAACAATGAGCTCCAAGTTCAGCAAGATGCCTTGCCCCCATTTGTAAAGTGGAAAGCACTCGAGGACACTGATGCCAAGCTTTGGTCTACACACACACACTGCCTATAAACATGGGTTTCTTGCTACCACCGCCGCTATACAGTCCCCAGCATTAGAGCCTAGAGAATGACACTTCCCTCTGAGCATTCTATTATCATCTTCTCCTTTCAAACAGCGTTCAGGAATGCACAGCAATGTTCATCACCCATAGCCTTGTCAGCAATTCACCCTGAGTTTCTGGTTACTAGTTGGGAGCCATGATCTGACAATGGATTCTGGTGCTCAGCTGTGGTAAACTGGCCGTTTAGAAAGTATTGCTAGTGAGTGGACACTGCCCTTTCTAAAGTATTTAGTCCTTTGTAAAGCAGAGGGCCTCGGTGGCTGACAATTGCAAGGCCTGTTCTCACCACACCACGGCTTCTCTCAGCACCCAGTGGTCTGCAGGGCTCTCTCCACACCTTATCCAGATCCAGGACTTTCCTAGGAGGTACAGGTGGCTCTCTTTTCCTGGCAGTGCTGCGCAGAGGGTTGCCGGGCTCCGCCCCTTCCTTGTAAGGAAGCACAGAACGCGGTACCTGAACAAGGTGGCTGGTCCTGGAGAAAGGCGCTTTGAAGACCTGAAAGACGTGATTAGCAGGCCTGTGATCCCCTGCCCCCCCCCCCCCAGGAAGACAGAGAAAGAGGAAACACACTCCAATCAGGACCTAACCTGCCGCAAACCACTTCTCAACCAAGAGGCCACTTGATGTCAGCTGTCTCTGTTGCTGAGCTCACAAGCAGGGTGTGGGTGTTTGATATCAGTTGAAGAGCAAACCTGGCCACCCTGACCTCCCTCCCTCCCTCCCTCCCTCTTCTGAGAGCTCAATCTTCACATTTCAGCTGTGAGCAACTTATCTTTCCTGTGTGCAACAATGAACACTTTTTTAAGTCTGTAATTATGTGTTGAGCTGCAAAGGGAGGAAAACTTAGTCCTCACTTGTTCTTCCCATGGAGGTCTCAACTTCCTGGGGGCATGGAGACTCTCCTGTCCAACCGCCTTCATTTCCAAAGCATTGGCTTCTGCACATAGACACTGTGTCCTGCAGAACATGGCAGACACTGAGGGTGGAGTCTGCATCTCACAGTGTAAAACGTATGTTGCTAAAGAGGTAAAGTTCAGGTGCAAACGTAGCCTCTGTGCTTGGTGAGTTGGCAACCATCAGGGAATCTCCTACCTTCTTTATTGTCCTGAGTCATCAGGACTACTGCAGGCAAAGTGTAGAGGGGCTACACCGTCTGCACTTATGTAAGGGCATGCTGTGAGGTTCCAGGAGGATGAAATCACCTAGCTTCACATGTGTCAGAACACATCCCCACCTGGCACATAGCTCTGCATCTCATCCCTTACCCCACAGGGATCCTGTGCTGACCCGTGAGCCAAACGCTCAGTGCTTTCAATGCAACTAATAATAACACGGGAACAATACTCTCAAATGATAATTGATCTGATTGTGATGGTTAACATTGCCAACTAGACAGAATCGTGGAGACAAACCTAGGCAGACCTGTGAGGGAGTTTCTGGACTAGATTGAGGTGAGGAGATGCACCCCAACTGTGGGTGGCATCGTTTCATGGACTGTAGTCCCGAACCAAATAAGAAGGAGAAAGTGAGCTGAACCCAGCATTTACGTCACTTTCATCCTGACTGGGAATGGAATGTGGCCCGTGGCTTCAAGCTTCTGCCACAGTCCCCTTCCCTACCATAACAGGATATGCCTCAGAAGTGTGAGTTGTATATAACAGACCTTCTGTCTTAAAATTTCTTTGGTCAGGATATTTTTTTTTATCACAGCAACAGAAAGGCAACTAAAGCAGTGACTAAGTATTTTTCTTGTGTCAGATAGAAATCTTCATTTGAGAAAGAAGAAGGTGAGTGGAATGGGACGGGGAGAAAGAGGAGGGTCCAAAATACATGATACACTTCAATGAAACTCTACAATGAAACCAATAGGTATATACAAAAAAAAATACACCAACAAAAGTAAGAAAAAGAGAAAAACAGAGAACAAAAGTTGTAAAATTCTACATTTCCTCATCTAAGGGATATTCTTTTTTTTTCAGTTTCTTTTTTTTTAATTTTATTTTTTTCTTATCAGTTACATTTTATTAACTCTGTATCCCAGCTGTATCCCGCTTCCTCATTCCCTCCCAATCCCACCCTCCTCCCTCATCTCCACCGTGCCCCTTTCCAAGTCCACTGATAGGGGGGGACCTCCTCCCCATTCATCTGATCCTGTTTTATCAGGTATCTTCAGGACTGGCTGCAAAGTCCTCCTCTGTGGCCTAACAGGACTGCTCCTCCCTTGGCTAAGGGATATTCTTGTCCAAGTATTACTGCATCTCTCGTCCCTTGAAGACAAAGCAGACTGAGAGAACAGGCAACAGACCATCATTTTATTCTCCTGCAAAGAGCAGATGTCTCCTTGCTGATATTTGGCTGACCTCACTACCAAGTTCCACCTGTTTCTTCCCTTCACTGGTGATGAACATCAGTGCTCTACGGCCGTGCCCACTTCCCCTTCTCCCCTAGCTTTCTTGTCTTTTGGTTCTTTCTCCAGCCTTCTCCATTGCAGATTCATATAACCTGGTACCCATTTCTTTATCTAGGAGACAGACAATTGTCAAGTTAAACTTACAGGATTCTTACAAGAAGCGCGGAGCGCACACCATTGAGTCTGGCACCACATTGTTGTTCTGCTGTTTCTGTGGCGTTTATTAAAGTAATAAGATGGTGTTCATCCTGGTTCCTGGATGATCTCTTCCAAGCATTGCTGGAGATTGCTTACTGACACTGTATCAGTTACTCTTCCAATTCATGCTTCTCATGCTCTTAAATACATCTTCTTCCTTGAAGGTCTTGGAAATATCATCCTTGGTATTTTCCAGTACACTATTAATTTATTTAACTAGGGCAAAAAAAATAATAAAACCTTAGCCTTTCTATGAGTCATCGTGACACCCTGAGTATTTTTCATAAATAATAGGACTTCGAAAGAAAACAATTTCTGCCCTCCAGGAACTTGAGAATCTTATTAGGAGATTATCTTAAATGAATTAATTGCTTCAGTACTTGAAAAGAAATCAACTTTTTAATAAAGTATTTGTTCAATCTTTTCAAAATTGTTTACACCCAAACTTCACATGATTCATGCCGACTTCACTATTGCTTATGGCCTTTCCCCGTAAGATCCTGTTTGAGATGCGCTACCACTCTTAGACGAAAGCAATCTTGTTGAAGGGTTTGGGGGAATTGTTCTGGCTGACCAGCACCATCCTTTTTCATTGTCTGACTTAGAAACTTCTGCTCTTCCCACATCCTTGCTCTGGCCTGGATTATCCTGGTCAATGTAATCTGTGTTGGTACACCCTGACAGGTCTTTCTATGAGCATCAAGCCATGCCTTTTCCTGTGCGTGAGAAAGCATAAATGTACTGTAGATTTAGCTAAAAGATGGAGGAAGACTTTGTCAGCAAGCATAGGTCAGCTGTGGACTTCCATCCCTATGCCTATGCTTTCATTCATTGGCTGTCTCCTCTGGGGGAACAGACACCCTTGGCTTGCTCACACCAGTCAGAACTGCTGTGAAGAGATTCATGGCAGTAGCTGCTGAATAAAATGCCTGGCTCAAGTGAATACTGACTCAAAGCTCAAGCTTTGAGTCAAGGAGCCCATACTCAATACTGACTCAAGGAGCCCAAGCTCCTTTTCAACAAAAGGAAAGTCTTCAGAATTCAGAAGGCGAACAAAGAGGAGTGACTAGGCACACAGGTGGCTTTGCCTTTCAGAGTTATGTCTGAGGATGACTAGACAATGCAGCATTGACCACCTCTTCTGATGCAGGATTCCCAGAAAGGAGACAGGATAAGAAGATATGTGGTAGAGGATGTGCTTTGTTTGTGACTAGTAGAGGGGTCAGACTTTAGAGAAGACAGCCCTGTTGTGGCAGCCCCTTCCCACTAGCACACCTTGTCTGACAGAGGCGGGCAGGAGGAGTCACTCCAAGACTTGTATATGAATGTTCACTGCAAGCCATTGCACAAGGTGAGGAACGGAGGTATGAGCTGGCTGATTGATTTCTCACCTGGCTGGGGAAGAGATTGCTACAGCAGGAGTCTTCCCCTGAATCTCATCCAGAGAGACCCCAGCATCTAGGTATCTCACAGATGGGCGGCAACATAAGATCTGTAGTCACCTAATTGGGACTCATGCCAAGAAAGCTAGAAGACAGTAAGACCTGATGGCTCTCCAGCAGGGATTGGTGGATCTCAGCCTTTCAGGAACAGCCGGCTTAATAGGGGAGAGTAATTGAATCACTTTCCACGTGGAGCTAATGTGTTCTGCTCGCTATTTACAAGCTGTTTGCAGCCTCAAGGGCATTATTAGGGGACAAGCCACATTAACGTGACATTGCTTGCCTTAGCTTTCCCAGGGAAACAGCTGGCAGAGCTGGCACCAGCTTCCAGCCATTCTCAACTCTATCTGCTCGTTTGTACATGCCAAGCCACTCCTTGCTGTCCATCCAGAAACTGTCAGGACCTGCAGCAACCAACCTTGTTACGTTGGTGAGAGGAAACCTTCTTTACAAAAACAACACTAAGGAGCATGGGGTGGTCTCTAGTTGAAAGGGGCAGAGGGCTGGTGATGAAGAAGTCACAGAAAAAGCTCAATTATTACCCAAGTGCCTATGAGCAGAAATGCAGAACTGAGTACATCTCAGGCTGCTCTAACCTCTAGCACCTCCTCCAGACTTCAAAAGGAGCCTTAAAAATTCTAGAACAAATCATAGTTGTGACCCTAAACTGAAGCCAAAAAATTTGGGAAGTGGTCCCTGCTTCCTGGGAACTTGGTTTAAGCTGGTACATCAGCAGCTTTTCCAGTTACTGTGACAAAACACCTGATGCAGACAACCTGTGGGACAAAAGGTTGGGCTCCCTGACTCTTTGAGAGTGCAGCTCTTGATGGTGAAGAGAGCACAGTGCCAGGGCCATGACCGATAATCACAGCAAAACCGAAGCCAGGAAGCAGAGAGCAGTGAGTGCTGCCTTCTCTTTTATCCAGTCTAGGATCAGTCTAGGTTTGTGTCAAGTTGACAAAAATCAACCAGGATACCGTGCCTCTGTGCCCATCCTGGAAGCAGTTACTTAGAACTCCCCACTGCACTGGGCATTGCTCTCATTTTCACATCTGCTACAAGGTAGAATGATTATCAGTGCTTTGCAAGTTACCAAGGGGTGCCCGTGAGAGTTTGAGTGGACACGTACAGATGCAATTTGAGCCCTCAGTTTTGGCCCTACTGGTTTCTATTTCCAGTGCTAATGAAAGTGGTTCAGAGAAACATGAAATGTTGTGTACATATCTATGTAGTTTGTGTGTGTCTGTGTGTGTGTGTGTGTGTGTGTGTGTGTGTGTGTGTGTGTGTGTGT